>NC_054756.1:24029439-24367439 GCF_018143015.1 Lytechinus variegatus | reverse complement strand
GTTGTGGCCCAGTGGATTAGTCTTCGGACTTTAAAACAGAGGGTCGTGGGTTCGATCCCAGCCATGGCGTAATTTCCTTCGGCAAGAAATTTATCCACATTGTGCTGCACTCGACCCAGGTGAGGTGAATGGGTACCCGGTAGAATTTATTCCTTGAATGCTTCAGCGCCTATATGGCCGCTCAGCTACAGCCGGGGTAATGATAATATACCAAGTATATTTCAGCGCCTTGAGCACATAATGTGGATTTGGCGCTTTAGAAATACTCATTATTATTATTATTATAAAGAACCTAACAGCAGACTGTATTCTCCTAGATTTCATAATCTTTCTATCCCATGTTTCCTCTTCTTCGTAGATGTACAACTTGTTGGAGGTCCATCATCTAATAAAGGTACAGTAGAGATCAGGCAAGATGGCGGCGATTGGGAGACGACATGTGGAATGAATCTTGACATTAATGACGTCATCGTCATTTGCAGACAATTAGGATTCCCGGGAGCTAGTCTAGCAATGCAGATCACACCCTTTATACAGAATTCTATACCTGACATTGGATTAGATTGTAACGGAGGTAATTACATACCATTTAATAAATATCAAAATACTCTTACACACCTTTCTAAACGAACTAATGAATTCATATTCTTTATTGAATAAAATTGAAAAAAGTTTCCATATGTTTTACCCAATGTTTATTTAAAAGCTGTTCTACCACAAAACCATATGGAGTATGAAACTTCATTAATGTTATGTCTTTGGCGTCACCCATGCTTGGGAAGCGAAAAGCGAACTGAATCCCTATGACCAGCAGGTCTCTCCTCCCGATATAACTGATGGGGGGGGGGGTAGCTAAGGGGAGTGCAGGTGGACCGCTCCACCAGGGTTACCCCTACAGATGTTTGTTTTCACAACTCGTAACCCTAAAAAGATATGCGGGGGAGGGTGATTCAGCATCCATTATGATATCGGCCGTCGATCGCACGATCGCAACGGAAATCGGCACACGCGTTACTCATGGCATAATCTACAAAACTGTAAGATCAAATTCTCAGATAAGGCCCCTCAAATGCTCTTTATTGGACTCTGATCAAATGAAAAAATAAATATCGCATTTAGTTTCTTATCAAATGTTATTGTTTTCTGAATTTCAATGTATTTTCTTTTTTATTCCTTTTTGTTTTGTATTTTTTTTCAATGGACATTGTCAGGGACTTTATTTGACTGTAAAAAAGATTAAATTAATTGATTTAATCAGTAAAGGAAAAATACTGATACATATGAATTTTTGATAAGAAACACTATTTGCGTTGGATTTGTATTCAATTTCACGTTATTTTTTTTTGTCTGGAGGGGGGGGGGGGGTTGAAAATTTTGGGTCTGCATGCATTTATGAAATATTGGAACTGCGTACCTCGGGGTTCGCAGTTTTGGTCTCAAAATTTGCGCGAGACTTCAAAGTAAAAAGTCAGCGAGCGACTTGGTAAACAAAAAATTGCGCGGCGAAAACTGTCGAGGGGGGGGGGGGGCTGAATCAGCGCCCAATCTTATTAGGGTTAAGAGGATATCACATATGACCAAAAAGTTGTCGGTGCTTAGAGTTCGCGGTTCATGGAGAATTTCAACGCGGATCAGAGCTGTAATACAGTGCGTATAAAAAAACCGGGACAGATTTGAAAAGTCTGCGTTGAAGGTCGATCGAACTCCGCTTCCAGAGTTCCGCCGTGATGGCCCTTCAAGAAGCTAGCGAGGCCTATCTGGTCGGGCTTCAAATTCGAAAATCATTGCAAAGATAATGAAAAGGCTAAAAGGAAGTTTGCTGATTAGCAAGAAGTCTGATCATCAAATTTCTCATTTCTGCCATTTTGGCACAAGCCTCTTTTTGAACCCCCGACAAAAACGTTCAGTGTTCACTCAAGCATGAACAAAATTTATTTTATAAATGGCACTCCAAAGATAAGATATCAGAGCATCTATTAACATCAAAATATAGATATCATAATTTGAAACAATTTTTTAATAGACTTTCCACAACTGTCCCGTTTTTTTTGCTACGCACTGTAAAGCACCAAATTGATGACGTCACAAACACCTTTTTTGTTTTCATTTCAAAATATCTGCTACCATATTACGTAGAGCATGATGAAAAAGCACCACTACCAAAATTGGGGCGAATCGGTCCATGGGGGCCTGAGATATGACCTAATTAATACATAATTAGCCCCACTGAAGTCATGTATTCTTGGCCTGGCTCCAAAAGTTAGGATAAAAAAAAACATTTCTTTTTACTTAAATCAATATATTGTTGTTTATCATCTTTATGTTGAATTTCTAGGTGAAGGAAATGTCGCAGCATGTCCTACATCATCACATACATCGGGGTGTTCCCCAGCAGGAGCAGCATCTTGTCATGGTAATTACAAAAACGACAATAATACAATTTAGAGGCAGGCTACATTGAATCTGAATCAATTCTGTGAATTGAATATGGACTCCAGTAGGGTGGACATGATCAAGTATTAATTCAACCTCTTCAATTTGATAGGCAAATACAACTTCCGTTACAAAAAGTGAAAGATTTTAACGCATGCGATATTGACTCTTCTTAGTCATTCTATAACAACGCTTGTTCATATTACAGGCTTAATGGCCAATAGTGTTCAATAGCAAGGAAATTGGTAATTTTTTTCATTTCATTTCATTTATTTCCATTTCCAACGTTTACAATTTGTTTCATATACATGTATACATGTATACAAATTAAAGCCTACAGACTCGTTCAAGTAAAATAATACAGAAAGTAAGGGACAAGGGGAATGAAAATAAAAATGTTAAACCAAAACCTTTTTGCTTTAAAAGCTGAATTTCGGCACTGATGTGCCGCAGGTATTACTTTAACGAACGTGAATTTCCTGTATTTTACTCTTCATCTGGCATTTGTGGGATTACTGTGGCTTGATTCTCTTAATTCAGTTCAATTAAACATTTTTTTTCTTCAAATTTCATATAAGTTTTATAAATCAGTAAAAAACAATGAATGTAAATGCAGTATATTATTTATGTTCGTGGAAGAAAAGCGAAATAAACCCACGCCCATGTCCGGAATTTCTCCAATTAGTCTGACCTTTTTTCTCTGTCTTGTTATAATTCGCATTTTTCTGCAAAATAAGTATAAACGAAAATTATTTTGCTATACAATGTCAATGATGTTCAGTTAATACGATACAAATACCTAAAAAAATACCTATACCTGTATCAACATATTTATTCAAGTATGCAATAATGAAAAAAATATATATCTTTGCGTACGCAATAATTGTTGATTTAAGCCTGCCAATTTATTAAAAAAATGAATAACAAATGATGTATAGCTGTACTATCCATTAAGCTATGAACCGCTGTTAAAGGTGAAGTCCAGTCTAGAAAAATGTTGATTTGAATAAATGGAGAAAAATCAAACTAGCATAACGCTGAAAATCTCATCAATATCGGGTGTTAAATAAGTATTTTAAAGTTTTGCTTATTTTTCACAAAAGCAGTTATATGTACAAGTCAGTGACATGAAAATGAGACAGCTGATGATGTCCCTCACTCACTATTTTTCAAAAACTTTTTTGTTTGTTTTAATTATACAATATTTCATTTCTTAAATATTTGACAATAAGGAACAACTTAACTAAAAAAATCCACATGGTCAGGGAGGAATAAATGTTTGTTTTACTTACCAATGAGGAAAAAATTAGAATATGTCATATTCAATATAATGAAATGCAAAATAAATAGCGAGTGCATGACGTCCTCAGATTCCTAATTTTCAAACCGACCAGGATGTACTTAATTTTTTTTGTGAAATTTAGCGAAAGTTTAAGATGTCATAACGATTTTGTTTTACATCCGATTTGGGTGATATTTTCACTGTTGGATTTTTCTCTTTTTATTTAATCATCACTTTGTCGGGATGGACTTGTCATTTAATGTTTCATATTTGCACCCTGGGACATGTAGGCAGAGTAGCTATTAGGAACATGTAATGTTACTGCTGGTAAGCCAGGTGAAATAACTCATTAATTCACTAGAACCGACTAGTATTAAGAATACAGCTACCCCCCAAAAAAATTGATCATTATTTACATGCATATCATTATGATTCTAGGAACATTTTTCTTTACAATCCTAACGTTTTAAAGTTCAGTGCGAAAATTCATTGCTTTATCAATATAGGTGAGGAGTATCTTGGATGTTTTAAAGATGTTTCGAATGAAAGAGTGTTATCTGGCAACTTCGTCTTTTATAGTACATCGATGAGAATTTCATATTGCATTCAGCTCTGTCAAGATTCCATCAATGGCAACTATACTTACGCTGGTGTTGAAAATGGATTGAAATGTTATTGTGGAGAAGCCAGCGATAACTATACTAGACATGGAGTAGGAGTAGATTCGAACTGTTCCGTTCCATGCCAAGGAGACCGAACTGAGAGCTGTGGTGGTACTGGATACATAGCTGTCTTTAGAAGTATGAATTCTAAATCAAATGAATTTGATTTTCCGGGAAATGTTGTATCACTACATTTTAATATTTCATCATGTTCATGGGAGGAGGTACATCTCATTTTGTTCCTTTAATTTAATTCTGATTGGTACATTTTTAAATTGGAGGGCAGTGGTAACTAAGAAGATACGAACATAAACGTGTCACTGTATTTTCATAAACAAATCCATTAATAAGTACAACATTATTTATGTAAAATCAAAACTTATGTTGCAAAAATCGACTATAAACTTTATACTCACCATGTTTGTAACGTTTACCCCGGTCTATTAACAAACTAAAACACGATATATCCGTTCTATTCTTTTGTTATCTATTTTAGCAACGTCAATTTTATACAGTTTGTATTCATTTTTTCCTTCTATGTTCTGAATAATTATGATGGACATACTTATGATATATTTGAATTTGTAATGATATGTTGTTTGTTTATTTGAACGGAATAATCAATAAATACAAACACAATGCAATACATGTTTATGAGACGAAATCTAAACACATACGGCAGTAACAAAATCGTTTCAACAGATAACATAGTAAGTTTGGTTTACCGTTTCTTGTTCTTTCTATTTCATTTTTAAAAATGTATTATCATAGAAATATTTGTAATATTTAGACTTGTATTGTAACTCTAAATGTATTTTGTTGAAATGGATAAAAATTGATCGATATAAATCTATTCTCTATTTGTTCTCCTTCCTTTTATTTTTTTTACGATACAATTGCAGTATCAGCCGTCATGACAATGAACACACCGACAACGGTAGTGGGTATGTTTCCTCTCTTATTATGACAATATACGTACTTTATTCTTCAAATTTTAAATCTTAAGTTTAGCAAAATAGATTTTGAAATTGAATATTTGTAGAAAAAAAATGAGCACCTAATAATCAGGTTGATACGAGTAGTACATATTTAATGGCGGGTCACGACATGGGGGGGGGGGGCTGCAAAAAGTTTGAGTCACTTATTGGGCGTCCGAAGTGCGCTCAGCTGCCAGATATACTGACCTGATAGAGACACTTGACGGACGGCGCCATTAAACGGAGGTGTATCTCACTGATCAAATGATGCGAGCGCAGAGCGCGAGCTGAAAATATTTGACATTTAAGCCTTAAAGTGTTAAACGGGACATTATAAGCAAATTTTGTAATCATGTATAAGAAGAATTGTGAGAGAAACTACATGTATATTCACTCATTTAGCTCTTTTTTCTCTTGGGAAGTTCATTGCATAATAAGAATATTCCAGAATGTCTAAATTAAACTTTGTTAGGCATGCGTATTAAATGAGGCACTGCAATGTCTGGTATTTTTGTAATTTACAATGGACAATAGACAATAGAAATTGCTAGACAATAGAGGCTGCTAGCAGGGAAAGGTACAATAGAATTAACTATGTTCATTGAGGCCATTGAAGAGTCTTCTAGAATTAGGATTGCTCTAGAAAGAAGGAGAATGTTTTTTTTTAAGACAATACTAGAAGTTTCAAGAATAGTGGAAATTTATATATATAAGCTGACAGTTTCGTCAAGGACATCATCATTATATCGGATCAGAACTCAGAGTTTCATACCAGATTTTATGTCAGAGCATAGTTTTTTTCACCTGGAATACAACATTTATCTAAAGTGGAATAATGTGGAATTTGCATACCATCAAAGAACTGTTTACCCATGGATTGGTAAATCGACTTTTTATCATCATTAACTTCGTCTTCACGGACATTTCAACACGTTACAGTGACTCTTATTATTCGTCGTATTCCTAGTTACGCCACTGTATATCAATTAATAATATAAAATAATGTCCATGGCTATGACCGAAAAATAGGCAAATACAGCAAGCATACTGCATACACCCCAATGTTACCTTTCCTTTGAATAAAGAAATATTGATGATGTTTGAGATTTTCATCCAAGGGGTGTTTCCCATCATTTCTGGGATTGATTTGCACCATCTTTATTTCACAAATCCTTTTGATGCATTGCTTGAGACTTCACTCTCTAATTTGAACCCCAGTGCATGTTCTGTAGCTGAGGAAAGTACCAAACATTATGGTTAATAAATCAAACATATCGTTGCATTTATGTTAAATAATCCAGATACGTACATCTTCAGACTGGTTTGATATTATTTAAACCCAATCTGGTCAATGTAGTTATGTTTCCATTTTAAGTTTAAAAAAAGAATATGTTTTAAGGGTGAAGGCTACGGTGTATTATTGCATAAATGACTTTTTGATATTTTTCTATCTGTGGAATTCATATTCTCTTTGAAATGCAAAAAATAACTATTGAATAATTGACAAATATTCAAGGAAATCTTAAAAGAAAATATTAAACTATATTATAGTTTAACTATATTAAACTATGTTAAACAGGTGAACATGCACGATTTTGCCATATTACAAGGCATTATGTAAAATTGATAAAGAAATGTTAGTCAGTGATATTTAGTAAATAAATTCCATTAATCTAAATGTTCTTTCATTTGACACAGCCACTTCACCACTTACGACGACATCCATTGTACCTTCCACTAACCAGGAAGTTATAACAAACGGTGGTAGAATTTCAACACCCTCATCACCATCACCATCATCATCATCAAGATCAACATCATCATCATCGTCATCACCATTATCATCATCATCATCATCACCATCATCACCATCTTCATCATCATCACCATCACCATCATCATCATCACCATCATCATCATCATCATCATCACCACCACCACCACCACCACCACCACCATCATCATCATCATCATCATCATTATCATCATCGTCACCACCACGATCATCATCATCATCATCACCTACGGAACCTCAAAGACAATCCAATCTTCCTACGACAGGAAATAGCACAGGTAATTTAACGACCCCCTGACAATTTTCTGCTAATCTTACGCTTACAATTACTCTTTCAATATTTTTTTTTTTTCTATTTATATTTATATATTTCCTTTCTTTTAGGATAGCAACACGAATCATATTTACAATAAATGATAACAATCACAGTAAATAAAGACGATTGTAACAATAGTGATTTAAAGGTATTGTTTAATTTTGTGAACAGCCGATTTAACAAATTCTCAAACAAAGATGAAACATGTGTACAAGTGCATGTATTAGAACTAATAAACCCTGAAAACAACAATTATTGAGAATGAAAAGCTAAAACTACAAGGCAAACCCCGATTTTGTAAATAGTCTTATAGACGCCTAAATAGTACACATAAGTGTACGAGATGAAAATAAGAGGGTGTTTCCGGTCACTTTATATTTCAATTTTTGATGCACTAAATAGTTATTTTCGAACGCAATTTTTTCTGGGCTTCATTTTTGTAACATATCACAGACGCAGGTGACAAGTGTGACCATCTAGCTCAGACTTTTTTACAGTCAAACCATTCTTAACCAATCACTTTAATACAATTAATTTTTCATAATAATGTAGTACCACGATGAAGGTAAATAATGCGTATTATATTATCAGAGTTTATATTTCATCATTAAGACCCACTAAATGCCAATTTAAAAATGAAAGTCGCGCGGGCGGTAACACAGGCAATTTGGTAACAGAAAATCCGTGATGATCAAAACCCCAAGGCAGTCACCATGACCACCGCATTGGAATGAGAGTGAAAATTTCATGTCGCAGGTCTATCTACCTCAATCAAAACGTATGAACACAGTATAGGAATTAAGAAACCCGTTACCATATGGTCATGCAACTTTTTATCATTTTTTAAAGAGATTTTTGACACTTTTGCATGAAGAATAGGTATAAAGTCAAGCGGAATAATTAGTATTGTTAATTCACACAGTCTTGTAGCAGGGATCGGTGGAGGTGTGGCTACTGTTGTGATCATCGCCATCATAGTCTTCGTCGCCATCGTTTGTTTCACAAAGAGGTTCGTAGTTACCATATATTTTTTTCAGACAGAAAGGTAGTAAAGAAACTGAAATAGAAAGATAATGTCACAAATGTACAATGATATAAAACGGGACTGCTGACTACAATTGTGACGATGTTTATGTTGTTATAAAAACATAGTTAAATTTGAAGATAATGACTTTGGAAGTTGCTCTGTCATGTTTGTCTTTCATTAACATTGGTAAATCAATGGGAAACTATAGAGCAATCAGATAATCTCCATCCTCGTTTTAAAAGTTGAGATCCTGAGCGGTCATCAAAAATGTTACTAAAATTGTATTGTATTGTATTTATTTCAGTCAATTAAAAATTACAACAACGATAGATATATTTACAGTTACGAAGAAACGATCATTAAAAAGAAGGAGGGATCGCCCTACTCAGCGTTGATAACATATCAACGCTGTTTTACAGAGGGCCCTAAACGACAAAAGATACTTCAAGTGTAGGATACCTGCTCTGAAAGGTATAACATTTCTCATATTTCTTCCTTATTGTATCAAAACTTTAATTACAGGTCACAACAGAGAATAAAAGGTATCGCCTCTTCACAAGGGGCGACTTTGACTCAAGCCAGCAGGCCTCCAGAATATGAAGAAATAAATGACTTCGGTATCCCCAACGGTGTAATGGCAGAGTCACCGTCCGCTAGAGGCTTCCAACCTGGGGCACAAGCACACAACGCGAAGTTTTCTAGAGGAGACAAGAACGTTCTCCTTGTAAATCTAAATCCCAATAAATCATCGAATATATATGAGGGGACAATGGATGAAACCCCAGACTCTGAACTGACGCCATATACTTCACGTGGGACCACTGACATCTGCAGAAAAGTAACGAACGATTAAGCGTCCTTTACGCCATGCCTGACAAGAACAGAAACGGAGCACAGGACGGCTACGACGAAATTAATCTCGGAATTGCACCCTATTCTTCTTTTGAAAATTCTGAGCAGCCAACCGCCTCGGCGAAGATGGCCGACAGAATGAGTGTCGTTTACGCCGCACCCGATAAGAACCGAGATCGAAACGGCACCTGGAAGATATGGACAGTCTGTGTGCTATGCCAGATAAGAATGGAAACCGGAACCCTTCGGATGATACTTCGGAAGATGTCGGCAGTTTGTACGCGATGCCCGATAAATCCAGGAAAGCCATGGACGTGATGGCGACCAGGATCCATACGCAAAATATAATGATTCATTTTCTGTGATCAATATAATGAAATGGAGATGGTTGAAAATGAACTTTATACTATGTAAGAGGTGTCAGTTTGAAGTAGCAGTAAACATGGTAAGTAAATGGGTATTTTTTTTCAGTTTTATTTGAAATGTCATAAAATATCATTATTAAATCATTCCGTAATTACAATTTCGTACACAAACATCCACACATCTTATTTTTATGCCCTTTACACTATCATGTCCATTCAATTAATGCGTTCCTTCAAGACATACTGCGGAGAATGTGGATGTGTCGTATTGGAAATTATGTGCAAATTAAAATATATTCATCATCATACAAGAATTTAATGCTTAACGGAAATGAATTCATCTTAAAAGCTATGCCACCTTTATTATTTGCTGACATAGCGATAAATTATCTTTGATTTTCTTACCAACATATGGATAATTTCACCTTCATGATAATTACAATAATTAATCACCTAATGTATTTGACAAAGTATAACAACCAAAACTACGGCAAAGAATGAAATAATGATAGAGATACAGGGGTCCATTGACTACATTTTTAAAATAGTAATCATGACAAATTAATAACCACTTTTGAAAACTGTAGAAAATCTGGAACCATGATATCTTATGTTAGCTCGCTGAAATACGAAAATGTGTTGAACGGTGAATGCAGTGAACTGATGATTTTGATATGCCAAATGTCAAAGCTGATTGTACTGGATCAATTATCTGATTGTGCAGTAGATTTATGTAACTATGCGATATTACAGAAAAACATAGCAGATGCAAAATAAACTTAATAGTGTTTTAGATTTACATTGAACTAATTTTGTTCTTACCTGCTGTTATTAAATGTGTATAGGCATGATAGGGTGATGTTATAACACTTACTTTTGTTCGCGGTGAACGGGTACCGATGCAATCGGGTAGTTATCAGTACTACGTAATAGTGTCGTATAACATTACTTACTACGCATGTTATTCAGAATTGATACTTACATTCTTTTTATAATAAAGATTGTACAATACATTCTTTAAAATGATGACATGTTTTTATGTACAGTAATTCAGGTAAAAATCAGTACTACGTAATATCAACGTTATCATATTGCTTACAAACCTATGTTATTCAGACATTTTCATGCTAAGTTTTGATATATATTTTTCATACCTTTATTTCATAATCAAGATTAAACTGTATATAGAAATGGGGAAAATGATACAGCTTTGTTCACGAAAATGACATGTTACTTATGCAGAGTACGAGTATTTCTCTCATTCAATGATTCTTGTAATTTCTTGTTTTGAATCATTGCACTCAAAATCTAATTCAGACCCGCTGCCAATAGGGAGTATTTAATTACTGAATATTAATAGATTAAATCTGAATATATTGGAATCTAAATCCTTTGAGATTAAGAAAATAGCTTTTTCCATTGAAATTGTATCCAGAGTTTGACTGCATTCAATAAAGACTCATGTAATTTATGGTACATGTATGACAACGGGGAAATATCAATAAGTATGATTTACCCCATTCATTCTTTTTTTTTTCATGAAGAGAAAATAAAGTTTTTACAATGATTTTCTGTCAGAGTTACTGTGTTTTCATTTCGGCATCACATTCTAGTGTGTTTGGACTGACAATGTCGTAGCCAATGTAAAGTCACAGCTATTGATGTTGAGTTTACATTACGTTTACAGTATGTGCTTCTAATTGTGCATATATATATATATATATATATATATATATATATATATATATATATGCATCCAAACAGCAAACCACCCATCTCCAATTATATTTGCTGTTTGGATGCTTATACAACAAGTCATGTTTACTTTGGCTGGGTAATAATTTCTCACTATCCTGATTATTACGTGAGAGATTTTTATTTTGCAATAGTATAATCAACAACAACAATAATAATTAGAATACATGAATAAAAGAATATATATATAACTATATATATATATATATATATAATATATATGCATATATATAGGTCAGAACTGATTTCTAAGTGCAGACACCGAACGAGACTAAACTGAAACCACCGAAGCGTCAAATTGACCCGCCGCACCACACAAATAGCCAATAACGTCAGTCTGCCCGAAGATCGCCTCAAGTCCGGGCGTGAAACCGCCGGTAGCAGACGTTTAATAGGCATGAATATGGATATATAAATAATATATTATATATATATATATATATTATATATATATATATAATATATATATATATATATATATATATATATATTTATATTAATTATATATCGGATATGATTTTTTACAAAATTGATAAATGAAACGAGCTTAGAAGTTGGTCGAAATGGTGTATAGTATCTCGATATGATAAAGCAGTTAAGATATCTCTATCTTGTCATGATTATCATTTTATTCACTTTTATCAATATTTCTATTCTTAATAAAAGTTTCCATGATGAAAAACGTTTATTTGTGTGACGTTTTTTAGATTGATCATGTATGTATTCGTTTCTTGTGTATGAGGGTTTGAATATGAACTGCCATAAATACCGCCGCACGCCGAGCGAACACTCACACCTGAAGACGGACAGTCAACCTGTCCGAAACGTCGAGTCTCTCTACTACTCATCATCTCTACTCGCCGACTCAAGCCAGCATCTCCTCATCAGCTCTACTACTCAAGCTGTTCTCACTCAACATTCCTTCTGGTTTACAGTCCTTTTCAGGACTATTTTCAAGAAAGAATACTCTATTCTCAAATCTCCACTTTCTCGCCTATCCACTTCTTCTCTTCTTCTATCCACTGTTTCTATAACACTCCACATGGTGTACCGTAAACCACATCAGCAATTGCCATAAAATAATTGTTTTAAAAAATATGCATGGACTGGTATTTAGGGTCGACAGTTTGGTGTTTATTTATTTCAAATGAATAATTATATTTACTACAAATCTTACTACTGATGCACTATTTTATTGCAACTTCTACTACTACTACTATACTACTACTACTACTACTACTACTACTACTACTAATACTACTACTTCTACCTCTACTACTACTACTATTACTACTACTACTAATACTAATAGTACTATACTACTACTACTTCTACTACTACTACTACTTCTTCTACTACTACTACTACAACTACTACTTCTACTACTGCTACTACTACTACTACTACTACTACTACTACTACTACTACTACAACTTGTATTACTACTGCTTCTTAATGTAATAATAACACATGATGATGATAAGACGCTTTAGATATACGGATGACGTAGTAGATTTTTATGCACTTTTTGTGGAAACAAGTTATTATATGAACAATTGTCAATTCATGATTTCACAAAAGTTTAAAAATACGATATGAACATTGTATTGAATGCGTGTCCCGAAAGAGGAACTTGATTTTGAAAATGACTCGGGTGGTCTATTGTTCAGTTATCGGGTCAATAATTTCAGGTAGACTGTATATAAATCAAACAAGAGGCTGCTCCTTTATGAAACGAAAAGGAGTGCCAGAATGAACAATGTACTAGGCCATGTTTCTCAAACTGTGCTCTCAGTAATAGTATGGAATATGTGTTAAAATGTATTTAAATGCGTGACTGGAATGTCGCATATTCAAATATTAGGTTAAGATGGTAATTTTGAGAAACCAGGTCCTATGCCATATCATTTACGAGGCGAAAATGTGGATTCTTGGAGGTGGGTTTTTTGACAGACACCCGCGAACCTGTAAATCAAAGATCCGACTGTTAATTTGTAGGATCCATAGATATAATACTGTACAATATTGCGAGAAGCAACTGTATTAATGCCAACAGTATCATCACACACGACATCTGTGTAAATTGTAAGCAGTTGGTTATTTACCTCATTGCTTGATTAAATGAAGGAGTCAAGATAGACCTGGAGAACTAATTAGGAATAAAGGTAAATATAATTATATTTTCATTATTTCGTCTGTCATTTTAGGGAAAGCCGTCACAAAAACATTCAAATTACTTGCATAATTGTCACTATCAAAATTATAGATATATTCATGCGTTAAAAAATGAAAGAAAAATTAATCTTTGTGATTAACAGCGGTGTCCGATCTGCAGTAAAAAAATTGAGTTTTACAATGGGCTAATATGAAAGGTATATTAGCTGAAATAATAACAAAGAGGAAGAAGTTTGACGGAATCTGGCAACGAATAAGAAATTTGTGGATGTTTGAGATAGCAAATACTTAATTCTCAATTGCCAACTTTTTTAATAGTGACAAGCTATTATTCTGAATTCAATTGTCAGGGTTTATTGTCTTGTCCTGAATACCTTTTCTGTATTGACTTTCTTTTTCTTTGTCTTTCACTGAAAAAAAATCAAGTGTTCATCTGACTTTTTTTTGCTTGACGATTTTTGTTTATAAATCAACTTCCCCATTTGTTTGTGTGTTTGTATGGGGGGGGGGCTCTAATAAAGCGTGATTTAGCCTTGGTAGTAAATTGAGTTGTGTGCCAGGGAGAGAAGGATAAAACATAAGAATAGAATCATGGTTAAGTATTGAAGTGAATAAACAAAGATTTTTTCCAAAAAATAACGACTATGAATATCTCAAATAATACGAGTGGATAATAATGATAATCATAATATAAGAGTAACAACACCAATAATGATAATGATAAAATAGTTAAGTTGACTGTTAATTGGTAAGGATTATTTTCCATTTGTAATTCGGGCAGTAATCAAAAGAGGTGAAGCTAAATGTAATGAATTAATTATTCCGAGCAAATACATGTGGCTTTTGTTTTATTTGACATTTTAGTCATGTTATGTATTAAAACGAATCGATGAGGCTTTGCTCTAAATCACAACATAATATTAGATTTTCGGTCATGCATGAAGTTTCCTCGGATTATAAAACCTTTATTGTTACCAAAGATCACAAATTCATTAGTTGTTCATGGGTTGTCGGATAGGATTTACTTAAAATCCTCACACGTATTAGGATACAATTCTCTTATCCAAAATCCACTTTTACATTAGATAGGCCAGCAAAATGATGTTTTGGTTGTGACGTGTTTCCCATAGAATTTCGAGTTTTGTACACCATCCTATTAAGTTACGCTTTTACGCCTATCGAGGAACGAAAAGCATCACGAATTCGTCGCCCCTGCTTGTCGGTCTCGGTCACTAATTTCAAATAAATGGAAATGCTATATGCATTATTGGTAACTAAGTGTGCACTTGTTAAGAAAAAGAAGACAAGATGTATTTTTTTCTCTAAGGAATGAACACTCTATTTTTGTGAATATAATTTGGTTCGCCCCTGAAATAATGTTTCGTATGCTCAGAACGTCCCGAACCCACTGTTTAAGTTATAATTCTAATATTCGCCCCAAATTTCAATTGATCTGCAGATTTGCCGCTGATTGATTGTATATGATTTAGAAATGGATTTGCATAGGATCACCCTCGTGTTTCTAACGGCTCTTCTAATGCAGTACAGTAACCACATGGTCCGATGCGCCATAACAGGTAAACGAATCCTGTTTGCGAAGTATAATGATTTTAATTCATACAGAATAACTAGGCTAGGTGTAATGGCACAATGTATGTAAAATATGTAGATTGTCGTAATTTGCTTGATTAGTTGGTCTTTTGAAGTGATCAAAGAAAAGTTTACAAACAATGTGAAGAAAGACACATTGTGACATAAATAACCTCAATGTATTTTTATCGGAATCTCTATAAAGTTCAAACTCGATGTAGTGATCAGATTATTTCTGTGTTTATGAAAATCTAATACAATTTTATTGTCTGTATGGGATCGGGTGATACTAGTAGTTGGTAGTTGGAAGAAGTTCCCTTGGCATTTTTCAAAGCTACTCCTAGCCGCAGATTTTTCACTCTCCTATATGAATATTCATTTACACACGTTGTCCTTTCTTGGTAGATGTACAACTGGTTGGAGGCCCAGCATCGAATAAAGGTACAGTAGAGGTCAAACAAGATGGCGGCGATTGGGAGACGACATGTGGAATAAATCTTGACATCAATGACGTCATTGTCATCTGCAGACAGTTAGGATTCACAGGAGCAAGCCTAGCAAAGACGAACACATCTTATGGACAGAATTCAACACCTGCCATAGGGTTAGGTTGCGACGGAAGTAATTATATAACATTTTATATTTTGTTTTTCCACAAAATCCTCTTATACGCCCTCATAAACTTAGTAAATGATATTCTTTATTGAACAAAAAAAAGTTTGCAATTTGTTTTTCTCCATGTTTAGTTTGAAACCGTTATGCCAAAACACCGTACGGAGTATGGAACTATGTTCCATAGGGGAGTGCAGGTGGACCAATAAACGAGCGGAGCGTTTCATGAAAGGACCTGTCAGACGTTTTACAGTTTTATCTGACAAGTTCTGTTTTATCCGACAGTTACTATGGGGTCGTGTGGTCCAGTGGTTAGATCATTGGACTCATAATCGCAAGGTTGTGAGTTTGAATCCACACTCTGCCTTTGTCTCCACTTTCATAAAAAAAGGACAGTCACTATGACTGATTAAGCTATACGTAAAATGCTTCCTAGGTAATTGGTTCTATACCTGCTTGGCGTTTACCAGCAAAACACTGTCCTGCCGAGTTCCTGCTGGAGTTACCATAAACAGAAAAAGAAACAGTGCACCTCAGCCAATTATTAGCAGGGAAAGTTGTCAGACCTGACAACTTGCCGGACGAAAATATCTAGATAGATAGATAAATGGATTTTATTAAAAACATCACGTCTTGAAATACAAAACTGAATTGAATATGAATTACAAAATATATATAAACATAAGATATTGTTAAATATACAGGTAGCATTTTAAAACAAAATATCACTTCCGTGGTGCATGCATTCAAGTATCCAGGCACCTATGAGGGGGTACCTGAACCTTAATATTTTCATCCAAAAAGCACCCCGAAAATAACCAAAAATATACTTGACATGAAATTATAATAATCCAATACTGCATTAATAGTCAAAAACTGAAGCCTCCATTCAATAACTATTAAAACTGTCCAAACTATCAAAATTTTCAAATGTTGATGAAACACTTCCTGGGTCTCCCCCTACAGATGTTTGTTCGTTTTAATACCTCTAAAGGGATATCACAAATGGCCAAAAACATGGCGGTCCAAAGAACTTGCTCTTGATGGAGAATTTGAAGAGCTTTGAAGAGCGACCGCCGACGGGGAGCAGTGTTGTAGCAACTCTGTTCTGTCTGTTGGCGGCAAAGTTCATATCTACCAGAATAATATTGACGACGCTCTGTTTCGCTCTGTATAAATGCAGTGCAGCCATATTGCTCATTTATTTGACAAGGAAAGTGGGCCCCGATGACCAATCCAAACCACTAATATCGTCTCCAGCAAAATACAGGTTTACTAATGCCACGGTCATACCTGAGAAAATCGGCTATAACCCAACCTAATCTAAAAAGTAATAACCTTTGGCAGTGATCAGTTTGGATTCGGTTCCGATGGTCTGATTAAAGGCCCCCTCAAATTTAACCGAATTGCCTGAAGTATGCCTTGCGATGGCTGGCGAAAGGCATTTTAAAAAATCGCTTTCACTGGTAACTGATAGTGAATCATATTTACCCTTCGTGTTTGGGTTCGTACACCTTCTGAACAGCTGCAAGTATTCAAACTCGCGCGGAAATTTCGATCATGTTTAAAATTTGCCGACGAATCGTTGGTTATCTGTTTGAATTTGCGTCTCTTATTTAGTCTGCGATAATCGTTCGTTTATCATTTGTGTGTTATTGTCGCGCATAGTCCCTCATCGCGCTTTTGCCAAAGAGGACCGATCTCGAAAGAACCCTTAACGAAGCAAGACGATGACAAAAAAATGAGTTACACCCCGAGGAGCGCACGCAAACGTACAAGAACGCCCGATCTTTTCCCTCGTCTTCGTTTCTAATCGCGCGCAATATCAAACCATTGCTCACTGTTCGTTCATGTTGTTAGGTTATATCAACCCTTCGCTCGCCTTCGGCTGCAATTTACTCAAAGAGGTGAACCGAAAAATCGATATCCCTTGCATGTCATGTTTATCATTCGCTTAAGGTTCGTTGATAAAATTTGACAATAGGTACTGATCGCATGATTTGAAGAAAATTTTATTTAAATTCGTTGAATCAACGTGCATTTCGTGCATTTTTCACATTCGTCACCCTTCGTCCGACTACATTCGGTCAGGTGTAAGGGACTTTAATATTGTTGTATTATCGAAACGCTTCTCTGCTAGTCATGGCGGGGAAAAAATGATGTGAATATATCGCGGTGAATGATACAGAAAGCATGAAGTCGATATCCGTTTCAGAGTGTGTAACACGTCATCTGCCACATCTGTTTCGAACTCTCTAGGACCGTCATTTAATTTTGCAACATTGATTATCACCTAGGTCCTAGAAAGTAGAAAAATAAATTCTTGTACGTCGATGTTCCAACAGATTCTCATTGGAAGAAAACTATTATCCGCGTAATGTAGACGAAATTAGTGGACCGGGACAGCAACACGACGCATTGTCGCACAGTGGGTCAGAATGAGTTGAAAGTGCGCCAAAAGTAAAATTTGTTTTACAACATTTTTATTACGGGTAATTGTGGGCGTAGAATCGACTGAATATAATTTCAAGCCAATGTGACCTCACCTTGATACCAAATACACTAAGCAGTGGGTAGTACGTAAACTTGTGTTAAGGGTTACTCAAAGATTGATCTGAGTGATAGTTGGTTTATGCTTTTCACATACCTAAAAGTGTGAGTTAATTCCTGAAAATAATTTTATTGCATAAGATAAGATTAAGATAAGATCTATTTTATTTATACACGGTTAAAAAGCCCAAACAGTTCACAGACTGGTTTCCATTGGCGCCGTGTCGAACATTGACAAAGTAAACATTTAAAATCATTGTTTAACGAACAATATAATGGAATAGAATTAAGCATTCAATTAAATATTACAAGGCAGTCATTGTAACGTGAAGAGGAGGGAGGAGAAGAAAAAAGGAAGAAGAAGAAGGAATGAGGGAGAAGAAAAAGACAACAGAGAAGATAACAGAAGTAGAAAAGAAGAAGAAAAAGAATAATAATGATAGTAAGAAAAAGACGAAGAAATTATATACCGTTCTGAAAACATCAATAACTTACAACATGAAATATCTATCTGTAAATTGGAACAAAGCGGTGCATACTTGGTAACAGTAAATATGTACATGGTAAAGTAAAATGTTAAAAAAATGTCAATAAAATAAAAATCATTATCATTCAAAATGATTATTAAATGGAAAAATACTTTAAAATCTGAAAATATTAACTGTTTTTTTAGCTGTGTAGATTTGGGTCGAAACGCAAAGTATATAACACCAAGAATGTATCACTATGATGAGAGGGTGCAGAGGTAATAATGGCAGAGGTAAAAATGACAGAGGTAATTAAAGATCATGACATGCTATAGATCAGCAAGGAAAAAAATAGCCTTTCTAGTTGATATCAGTCATAATTATTGACCTTGAATGGACAAAATGAGTATTGAACTGATGAGATATTATTTGAATGTTTTTTCATCATTTTCGGTCTATACTTTATCGTTGATATGATTAAACTCAAACATTTTCATGCGAAAATGATTTCAATTAGTGAGTGATGAAAGGATTCATCTTGGCCAGTTCATTTAGTGCGCTATATACCATAACAGACTGAAATAGACGATTTCGGGATTTCTTTGAACCACTTGCATAACTTGGATAACAGAAAAATTACAAAACGTTTTGTAATAAAAAATTTTTCATATTTCAACATCATAGTGGATCCGAATAGATATTGATATGATAGGTATACAGTTCAATGTATATGATATAATAATAGCAACGGGTATTCATTTTTTCAGAGTAATACTTCATTGCAGCTAGTCCAAGTAGATATCAGGTTCCTTAAAATAGTTTCTATGGTAACGGATACCGCATGAATTTTGAAATGTGTAGCGAATCAGGGGTTTGAATTTATAGGTGTTTTTTAAGTACCCTTCTATCGACCTGCTTTGAAGGGGAAATTCACCCTGACGAATGGTTTACCGTAAAAATATATTGATGAAGGTTTGCGGAAAACCCATCAAAGATTAAGAAAGTTATTAGAAGTTTTTGATCTGTGACGTCATATACTAGTAACTACCCCGTGTTTTATGCACCAAAATGTCTACTCTTCAATTTTTATAATCAGTGGTTTATGATTGCTAAAAAAATCTTTTAGGAGCGGATGTGAAATTATTAATATCTTAATATACTCAAGGAGCAATTAACACCCATTTTCATTTTTTTTAAATGTCATTTCATTCATATTTTTTATTTCATAATATATGGAAAAACTGCGCTCAAATGAAGTCCCCATTAACATGTCGATTTGAGTAGGTTTTGTAAATCTTTGATGGTTTTCGTAAAAAACCTCGCCAATATCATTTTAATAAACTTTATGTCAGTGTGAATTTCCCCTGTAGTGTACTACAGTTAATTATGTACAATATTTGGCCATTTTACCTCTTCCATTTTTACCTTTGCCATTTTTACCTTTGCCATTTTTTCCTCTGCCATTTTTACCTTTGCCATTTTTACCTCTGCCATTTTTACACCGAGCCGATGAGGGTATTGGCTGAACTGACTCTACAAATAACTTTTATGTCTGGAAACGGGTGTGTAGCTGCCCTATGCGTTATCATCCTTCATTTTGTTTACATTATGTCCGGAACTTCATGTCATGTTCATGGAATCGAAGAGAAATCGACCTCGCCGTGCAAAAATGAATTGCAATGCACACCCCATACGATGCGCTGCGATGACTGCGCAGTATAAAAGAAATTACGTTTTGGGGTGATGTGTCAAGTAAAATCGGCTCTAAGTTGCAGGAGGGTGCAGCTAAATCTAGCATCCACTTAAGTTCCCTTATGGAACAAACACAGTGTTACCACAGTGTGTACCACAGTGTGTTCACAGCGTGTAACACATGTTTTTTAATATATGATTTTGGGACGTGTGGTAACACTGTGTTTACAACACTGTGTAACACAGTGTTGCCACACAGTCCGAAACACATATTAAACAAACTGTGTACCACACGTTTATAACCACATAGTCCTTTACACTGTGGCATTCACCACATAGTCCACCACACTATGACATACTCCACATAGTCCACCACACTATGACATCAACCACATAGTCCACCACACTATGACATATACCACAGAGTCCACCACACTATGACAAATACCACATAGTCCACCACACTATGACATATACCACATAGTCCACCACACTATGACATATACCACAGAGTCCACCACACTATGACATATACCACAGAGTCCACCACACTATGACATACACCACATAGTCCACCACACTATGACATACACCACATAGCACACTATGACATACACCACATAGCACACTATGACATACACCACATAGCACACTATGACATACACCACATAGTCCCCCACACTGTGGTGCTCATCTTACTGTGATGTCTACCACACAGTCCACCACACGGACATTGACTACACAGTCCACCACACTGTGGTATGCATGTGCCACTAGCTCATTTACCACATGCAGTCCACTACATACCCATGCAGCACATACCATGTAGACCACTGCAACACAGGCCAACTGGAACGAAGCACATTTTCCCTCAATCTTGACCACAAAAGTATACCATCATTGCCAATTAGTGCTGATCTCAATAGGAGTGGAAGCTAATAATAGTGTCACCAATTCAAATCAAATTTTAGAATATATCTTTCATCATTTTGCATACCCAGTTGTAAAAAAAAAAAAATCAACACTAAAAACTTCCATCCTCCTGATCACAACATAATTGATTTGAGAATTTGTCTGTTGTCACTGGCTGTAGGTACTTGGGTGGTTGTATCATGGTAGACATTGTGCTTTGGTCCCAATCTGAAGAGTAGGGAGAGCAATCCACAAGACACGAGAAAATATAATTAGAAATAAAAAAATGAAAAAATTCATTTCGTTCAGTTTAATAAACAGTAATATAATAAAAGCAACATGAAAATAACTGGGTCATAAATACAAGCACTGTGAATACAAACATGAATTTTTCTCCTCGATTTTCACAAGTAAACATACCTTGTGGAATGAAATTGTTTGGGAAAAACAAGCCTGGTATGAAATATTTCTTAAATGTAAACATATTAACGGGGTACTCCAGGCTGACATAATACAATTTTAACAAATAAAGTAAAATGAGACAAATAAAATACTGAAAATTTCATCAAAATCTGACAAGGATGACAAAGTCATTACATTTTCAACTTTTGCATTACTAGGGCAAAACAGTGCTATGCATGTCTTCATGAATATGCAATGAGCAAGATGATGATATCCCCACGTAATCTTTTGTATTTTTTTTTCAAAAAACTATATTTAGTCAAATTTTGTCACCAAATATAATAAAAAGATTGGATTGACAACTGATTTAGTTTGTAAGAAAATCATTGTGCCAGAATCAGGCTTTCTGGGGAAGTATAAACAGAACCGCAATCGTAAACATGTTTAAATGACGTCATTTGGTACATGCTTCCGGTGAGATGAAAATCCGCGGGCAAATACAATCGCATTGCTCCTCAATGTTATCTCTACGTAAAAACAATAATCGGAAAAAAAAACTTTCGAAAAAAGGCGCGCCCAATTTGACCTCGCTTTACGATGCGAAGCCAGCTGGAGATCATGATTTGCTCCGAAAAGTTAAGCATAAACAGCACTCCCAGAACCACGTTTACGATCGGCGTTTTGAATCGACGTTTGAAATCGCTGATTCTGTCCTCGCAATGGAAGCATAAACACACCCTAAGATACGTTAGTATTAGTCTTGAGGACGCAATGATGATTTTTTTTAGATATGTCATATACTTCTTCATCATTGACGTCTTGACACTCTCTCCATAGTGTCTTAAGCGAAGGACCAAAACAAAGATGGATTTCCCTAGAAAATCCATCTTTTTAAACCAAAATCACAAGAATTCTATTCATTCTTACACCTTCCTACGCCTAATGCCTAGGAAGGTTTTAAATATTATTATATAAGAAATGAAGATTTCTTACCTAACTGATGCCGCGTAGACCCCCCGTTCCACATGTAAACAACGAAATACAATAGCGTCGACCCCTTGAACCGCTTATGTATGACGTACATCCGGAAAGCAATCCCGTCTTAACAAACAATTTAGAGATGAAAATTCTTATTTAACAAATATTAAAACTTATTTTTTGATTATAAATAATTCATATTAATATATATAAATTATTTATGATCACGAAATAAATTTTAATATTTGTTGAATAAGAATTTTTGTCTCTAATATTTCTATCTCTGAATATTATATTTTTATATAATAATATTTAACACCTTCCTACGCATTAGGCGTAGGAAGGTGTAAAAATGAATAGACAGGATTAATAGAATTCTTGTGATTTTGGTTTAAAAAGATGGATTTTCTAGGGAAATCCATCTTTGTTTTGGTCCTTCGCTTAAGACACTATGGAGAGTGTCAACTGTCAAGACGTCAATGATGAAGAAGTATATGACATATCTAAAAAATCATCATCATTGCTTCCTCAAGACTACGTTAGTATACTATAGGCCTAGTATTCGTAAATGATTTTTTACTCTTTAGAAGCCTCCTGGCTAGTAGAAAAGATGGAAAGAGCTTACGGCTGTGTTTATGTCGCCATCTTGATTTCTTTGTCTTTCGCTTGGCGACAGCACGCAAATCGCGCGATTCGTTTTTTTATGAATTCTTCTTTAAAAATGAAATCAATATCGCAGAAATGTTACACCCGGTAATCTACTTCACTTGGAAAATAAGTTGAACCCCATGACAGGTAGGCCTACATGTTTTAGGGCTAGATATAGAGGGAAAGTGGAAATCTGGGGGGCGAAAGTTTCAGGTTTTGTACCAGTACGTGGGTGAATATAGCTCGTGATCCCACTACGTAGAGTACTGTGTAGAGCTAAATTCATAGTAACCCAGGCCAGGGAACTCCCGCCCGAGTAGCGGGCGGGAGTTCCCTGGGTTAAAATCATGACTTTCAGTTTCAGACGCCTCCAGGCTAGTCGAGCACCACATAGCCTATAGATCTATATACATACGGTTCTTCGACAATTACCCCTGGACAAAGGGAGAGCATAAATAATTACATATTAGGTACAAATCAGGATATAATAATGTATATTTACCACTGGCCACTAACACCTTGGCCTTCCACATCCCAGCCAATGTTTCGGCCGTTTCTCTGCGGGGTTCCGGACTCCACCAGGCCCTCAACTCAAGTTCGGGTCCACCAAGTTGACCAACATCTTTTTGTTACAAAATCGCTAGAAGTAACAGTTCCTTGTTTCCACCCAGTGTACTAAAACCCACATGGTTGATATCCTTATCAATTCAAGAAGATTAAGACAAAGTGCAGTAAGATCAGATTTTAACGGGCGTAAATATTGGATGAAGCGATAAACTGTAACGGGCGTCGGTGAACTTTCGCGAGTGAATTTGAAACGCACATGTATTACACTAGCGCGCTAGCATGCCTCGCCGAAAATAGATTTCCGAGGCCGAGATTTACCGAAGAGTTCCGGATATCTAGTATAGATCTATAACTCTAACGTTAGCCTTTACTGATAGTTTATCCATTGCGATGATGATCTTAAAAGAAAATAAAAAAAATCATCAAATATCAAATTACCGGCAAAGTTTCAGTGTAAATTATAAACTAAATGGAGATTGTATTGGGAATAGTGCATCAAACAATTTTTCAAGTTTAGTACTCCTCCCTGCCCCCCCCCCCTGACGAGCTTGAAGACCCTTTTTTTTGCTTGTTAAATTTTTCTCGGGTACGATTGAAGAACTTACTGTGGTAACACTGTGTTTGTTCCATAAGGGTTTAGACATCAGATAAAATGTTAGTGATAATACTAAGACGTAAATCCGCGGAAATATGAACGTTCCTAATAACTATGTGGGCAATTATGTGATTAACAATGTGATCTGAAGTCTAACACTGTGACCACATAGTTTACACATAGTCAACTATGTGAACACACTGTGGTAACACTGTGTTTGTTACCCAACTATGTGGGCAATTATGTGATTAACTATGTGATCTGGGGCCCGTTGCAGAAAGAGTTGCGTTTAAACGCAAGCCAAAACATCAGTCGCAAGTCTAAATGCGTGCTGTTGATTGGTTGAAAATCAAGTTGCGCATGATTTTTAGAGTTGCGATTGATTGCAACTCTTTCTGCAACGGGCCCCTGAAGTCTAACACTGTGACCACATAGTTTACACATAGTCAACTATGTGAACACACTGTGGTAACACTGTGTTTGTTACCCAACTATGTGGGCAATTATGTGATTAACTATGTGATCTGAAGTCTAACACTGTGTCCACATAGTTTACACATAGTCAACTATGTGAACACACTGTGGTAACACTGTGTTTGTTACCCAACTATGTGGGCAATTATGTGATTAACTATGTGATCTGAAGTCTTACACTGTGACAACACTGTGACCACATAGTTAACACATTGTTTACACATAGTCAACTCTGTGAACACACTGTGGTAACACTGTGTTTGTTCCATAAGGGTTTAGACATCAGATAAAATGTTGGTGATAATACTAAGACGTAAATCCGCGGAAATATGAACGTTCCTAATATGAATGTGAAAAACATGAATAATCAGCTTATTTTGTGGAATAATCATCCTATAAACCGTGTGAATTTTATCCACTTTTAACCCATTTACACGAAAAGAAAATATTTCAGAATTTTGTGGTAGCAGTTTCAGATTTACACATAAAAAACCCTTAGTGAAATGGTTTTGTTTATCATCTTGCAAATTCCGGAACAAATACAGAAGTATTCTTCAAAGTGTTGTCTTTCAACTGGGCATGAAACAAAATTAAAACCATCAAATTGACCAATATTACTTTTGGCGCTGTTACGTGGCCAACTACAACTCCTAAGTCACCCCAAATCCTCACAATCGATGACACATCTTTTAAAGACAGGGAAGCCGTGTTTGTGTATTTGATCTCTAGCCGCGAACTTTTTATTACTGCTAGTCTACATTCAGACCTGGGTGCGTCACACCTCCACCCTTTAAGAACGAAAGTTATAACAGAACTTTCGTAACAAAATAGTACATAATCAATAATAAATGTGGTTATTGAGGAATAAAAATTCCAGACTTGTGACAATTTTGATGATAAAGCCTTTGTGCGTGCATTCGTTAAACTCTTTGTGATATCAATACTGTACCTTGGTTTAGAATACACTCAATACTTTGTTTAATTAGAACATTCGTTTTGAGAACGTTAGTATCCAAATAATCAAATACATGAACTGTGTATTCACTGAGTGATTGAGTAAAATATACTTTCACATTCAAATAAGAGTTTTTGTTTTGAATTTGAGTATCCTCAAAAACCACCGACAACGACAAGTGAAAACATCATTGTGTGAAAAATGCAATACAGTTGTACATCATGCTCATTTGTTTTTGTCACACAATCTTTTTTAAGTCACTAATTAAAAACACAAACCAATATAAGATTGGTTAAAAGCTGAAACTATATACTTTGTGAAGAAAATATCAGCAAAAATCAATGTCATGAAAACGCAAGCCCAATTACTTATTTTGGGTACAATTTCTTTGTGTTTTGTTTAATTTTTGCATCCATAAAACTTACAAGCCCCAGTGGCAAAGACTGAGCATAAATGTACATGTATATCTTGACACAAAATAACAAACAGTTTGCAAAAATAAGATCAATGATGGAAGTTAAAGTTCATTTTGGGTTCATTTTGATGAGGTATCAGTTCGCACTTCAGTTAGTGTCAGTTTGTGATTGTTTAACTTCCAGTTTCCAAGATCACTTCAAATTGTATATCTTTAAAAGTTCCGATTCATCATTATCAATATCAAGATTCAGTACATCCGTTGGATTCAAATTCACCGTTATTCAGCTTAGGTTCAAATACAATATTACTCAGCAAATCCACGAGACAAGGTATCTGCGATCACATTGTCCTTTCCAGGTATGTGTTCTATGGTAAGATTGTATTCCTGAAGCATCAAGGACCACCTCATCAGCCTAGCGTTCTTGTTCTTCATTCTGTTGAGGAAGGTCAAGGTATTGTGGTCTGTTCTGACCACCAATTGATTGTTCGATATGTAGACATCAAAGTGCTGAAGGCCAAGAATCAGTGCGAGAGTCTCCTTCTCAATAGTGCTATACCTAGCTTGATGGCTATTTAGTTTTTTTCGACATGTAGCACACTGGTCGCTCTATCCCATCACCATCTTTTTGAAGAAGAACCCCTCCGACTCCAAGACCACTAGCATCTACTTCAAGCACGAACGTCTTGCTGAAGACCGGTGCTGCCAAAACAGGCTCACTAGCAAGAGTTGCCTTCAGGCGTTCAAAAGCGATCTGGAATGACGGTGTCCAAGTATATGGCACATCCTTCTTCAGCAGGTTCGTCAGAGGTGCAGAAACAGAAGCAAAGTTCTTGCAGAATTTCCGATAGAATCCGGACATCCCCAGAAAGCGACGTAGGGCTCGCTTATCCTCTGGAACCGGGAAGTCCACAATGGCTCCTACCTTAGCACTGATCGGGCGTACAGTCCCAAGCCCAACAATGTGGCCGAGGAATGCCATCTGTGCACGTACGAAGTCCGACTTGTTCAGATTCACGGTCAAATTTGCCTCGGAGAGGCGATCGAAGAGGGACTACAGGAGATGAAGATGTTCTGCCCAGGTGTCGCTGTATATCACAATGTCATCAAGGTATGCTTGACATCCTTCAAGACCAGCAATCACTGCATTCATTAACCGTTGGAAAGTGGCAGGGCTGTTCTTCATTCCGAACGGCATGACTTTGTATTGGTAGAGACAATCTGGTGTAACGAAAGCAGACAGCTGTTGTGCCCTTGGTGACAGGGGCACTTGCCAGTATCCTTTTAAGAGATCTAGTTTCGACACAAACTTGGCACTCCCTATCTTGTCAATCAGGTCGTCAATGCGAGGTATGGGGTACGAGTCTGATTTGGACTCGGAATTCAACGACCTATAGTCTGTACAGAACCTATAACTGCCATCCTTCTTTGGTACTAAGACACAAGGAGAACTCCACTGACTACTACTTGGCTCAATAATGTCATTGACAATCATGTACGTCTTAACTTCCTTCCTGAGAATTTCCAACTTTGACCGATTCAACTTATACGGATGTTGCTTAATTGGGGTACACTCCCCAACATCAACATCATGTTCTACGAGAGTGGTTCTACTGGGAACATCACCAAACAAGTGACTGTATTCGGAAATCAACTCCTGCAACGACTCTCTCTCACTCACTGGAAGATAATTCAACCTTTCACCAAGATTCTCCAGAACTTCCGAATTCTCAAGCTTAATTTCAGGCAAGGAAAGACCAACTTCCTTTCGTTCCTCAACGTCAACAGTATCACTCCTACCATAAGCAACACCAACACTCGCAACCAACTTCTCTACGCGATCCTCATTGCTCTCAACATACTCTTTCAACATGTTAATGTGACAAAGACGTTTCTGTTTTCTCTTATCCGGAGTGCGAATTACAAAGTTCACCTCACTTTCTCCTCCACAACGTACGGACCAGAGTACCGAGCCTGATGGATAACCCTCCAATCTTCATCAAGACTTGCATCTGGAGGTCTCCATCTCCTCATGAGAATATTATCCTTCATGTAAAAGCATGTGCTTTCATTAACAGCTTCCTCCTCAGACAGAGCACTATTGATACTTCCAACCAACTCAGGATTTTTGCCTTGGGCATCGATCAAAGACGACCTATTAAGTCCTACATCGGTTTCACCATCCTGATAAACTCCACTACCATCTTCAGCAGATTTTCTATCATCTACTTGACAGAACACACTGTTATCATCCAAACGACCAAGAAAACTATCTCCCAAATCAACAGTATCCGGACTAGTCTCTTTCAAACCCTGCTCTGAATTTTTCTTTTCCTGTTTTGCCTTAGCCCTAGTCAATACACAGGAGGAAAACACGTCTGGCATCTCTTTTACCAAACTTTCAGTTTCCTCATCAGTCACAGGAACGTTTGATTTAATTGGATGTGGCAAAACCTTATCACCCGCAAGATCATTACCTAACAGCAACGATACGCCTTCTACCGGTAAGGCAGGAGAAACTCCAACAACCACCTGACCTGACACAATGGCAGACTTCAAATTCACACTATGTAAAGGCACCTGAATTACACCACCTACCCCTCTTACAAACACATCTGAATGAACAGCCGAGTCCTCAGAAAAAGGCAAAACATTAGCTAAGAGAAGAGTCTGGGTAGCCCCAGTATCCCGAAGAATACGGACAGGAACCTCCTCACTACTACCTGACAAACTTACACAACCTTCAGTCACAAACGGTTTGTACCCTACAGACAAAGCTCTATCCTCCCTCTTGACACTAGCTAATGCATTAGGAACTACTTTCCTCTCACCAAAGCCCTCTTGCTCTCTCTTTTTCTTCAGCTTACTACACTCAGACATTCTATGTCCATCTTGCTTTAATAAAGTAATAACAAGGACCAGGAACAGGTTTTTGCCTATTACCACTCTTGACAGTATTGTTACTACCTTGACTCTCATCTTTCCATGAAGAATCTTTCTTACCAACAAACTGATTAACCTTCCCTTGAGGTTTACTCCTATCAACTACCTTATGTGTTAAGACGTATTCATCCAAGAGTACTTCTGCCCTCTGAACGTTCACCACCTCACGCTCCTCTAAGTACTGCCTTAACTCATGTGAAACCGAACGTTTCAACTCCTCACTCAACATAAGCTCCTTCAAACTCTCAAAGCTATTAACACCAGTTGAGGACAACCATCGTTCAAAATGAACAACCTTCTTACGAACCAGGTCCACATAAGTGTCCCGTTCGCCCTTTTTAGAATTGCGAAATGCTTGACGATGTGCCTCAGGCACTTATTCATACGCCCTCAAGACAGAAGACTTCAGTTGCTCATAGCAACCCCCCTCTTCCACAGGCAATGAGGCATAAACTTCCTGGGCCCTATCGATGAGCACACTCTGTACCAAAGTTGGCCAGACAGATCTCTCCCAGCCTAAATTGACAGCTACCTTCTCAAAATGCTGAAAGAACTCTTTTACCTTACTCTCATCAAACTTAGGAACTAACCTAACATACTTACAAGCATCAAACTTGCCAGATGAATCACCACTCCTCACATCCAATTCCTTAGATTTCAAATCTAGGCTCTTCATCTGTAGCTCAACCTCTTCTGTACGAAGTTCAATCTCCGTTAATTTCAACTGTGCTTCCAGAGTTTTTAGATTTAACTCAGAATCACGAGATCCATCCGAGGACGCAGAATCATCCCCTCCTCCTCAGAATCAACACGAATTGACCGAATGTCCGTTTGGACCAAAAACTGACGAATGCAGTCCTTAATCTCATCCTTTCGAAGTGAAGGACGAACCGAAATGTCTAAAAGACGAGCAGCTTCCACTAACTCAGCCTTCGTCAACTGCCCCAACAGCTCGGGTGTGGGACCATCAACAAAACTTTGCACTCTATCCTCATCCATTGAGATAAAACTATGCGCAGACCACAAAACTAAACAACCAGTCTATAATATATACCAAACTCCACGAAGGAGACAAAACCAGCACAGCAGCTAGTAAACAAGACAGACTGATCCAAAACATGCAGTGAGCAAGAACAAAAATGCAAAGGAAACCTAGCAGCGAATAAAAATACCAGAAATCCACTGCGCCTTGAACGAAGGCTAAATCCAGAAAAATTGAGCGTGGCCCGTCGCCTACACGAGCCCAACGAAACGCTCCACACACAAAACGTGCATAAACACACATGCATAGAGCACGAACTACACGCAACGCTAGCGTTCGCGCATTATACTATGAGTACTTGTCTATACGTACAGTGCCGGCCGCGGGAAACGTCACAGTCCCGACCTTTCGTTTGAGGACGCGGACGCTTATTTACAACGGTCGTTGACTTTGGAAGGGACTTTTTGGGCCCGTCATCATGGTCGTAAAACTCAGTCCTGCAATGCAAATTGTGTGACATGAGATTTTTTTTTCGTTTCGCATCTGCGACGGAAACATTCAATATGCGTTTCGTGTGCAAAATTCTGGTTGCTACTATGGTAACAGCGATTTATCCGATTGAGGACGACTTTCCAAAGCCACATTTGACTCCTCCTAGAGCTCGAGAGGCCGCCCGGGGGCCCACTTCCATTGATTAGTGGATACCAGTAGCGACCACCCGTAAAAGGGGACAGAGTGGGCAGGTACGTTACGTATATAGGCCTATGTAACGTTATAAGGGTGTCAAAACGATGTTTAAAATGCTGAAATAAATACTTGGAGGGTTTCACAAGCCAAATACTTGTTAAGAGATGCATTTTCATAATCTGGAAAAGAATTGCTTCCCTTGTTTAGCATGTTTAGGGTACTTTTCGAAACCCCATGGTCGTGCCTGGTATCCACTCATCAATGGAAGTGGTCCCCCCGGAATTTGAATCTAATCCCCATTTCTGGGGAATGTAAAACATAATGCCCCTCACATCGTGTGCGAGAGGCATATCGTTTGTGCATAAGGAGTAAACAAAAGAAACAAAGAAACAAAAGAAACAAAAGGAAACGAGTTCAAAGGTATCGCATATGATGTGTACATATCAACGCATGCGAAATGTTCGGCTGGAGAGGTTGATCTTATCCATGAAATCAATTGCCAGTGATCCACCAATAATCCACATGAAATGTAATATCGATTCGATGGACTGTAATGATCTATATTTAAGCCTTCATTCAGTAAGTTTTTCCTCACTCAATATGTTCTCGATTTGTTTGAAAAACCACTTTCTTCTCCATGTCATAAATCTATTTTAGGTCCTGCATTTTGAATATCTCCAGCCATCAGTCGTAATATACGTGCATGTATGCGGTACGGGTGTCGCGGAAAGGGATTTTGCACACGAAAAGCAGATTTGTAGGGCCTGTAACCCCCCTGTTACACAAAGCTTATCATTGATCGTAGAGCAGTTTTCTACGTTTGATTCTATTGACTGTAATGCACAATCAATCTTAAAAATCAAGTGTATGATTAAGCGTTAACTTTTGTGTTAGGGGACCCTAATACTAGCGTCCGTGATGATTGCGAAAGGTCCCAAGTGCCCCCTAGGGCGGACGCGGTAGCCCGTAGCGGGCATTTGAGGGGAGCGGACGCGGGAAGACGCCCGCGTCCACTCCCCTAGAAAATTATTGCCCTAGGGAACCGCCCGCGTCTATCCCGGGGCACTGTGACGTTTCCCGCGGCCGGCACTGTAACACTAAAACTTTTCGAAAACTATCTTTCATATCGGAAGCAAAAGGTAATAAGAGGCTGATAAAAGAAGTAGAAAACTGGGAGCACGGACTGAGAGAAGGGGAAAGGGGAGAAAGAGAATAGAGCGGGGGGGGGGGGGGGTGAAGAAGAGAAAGAGGGAAAAGGTAAAATGGAGAAGGGATAAGGAAGGGGGAAATTAAAACAAGAAGAAGAACCTAGAGAGAAAGAAAACAGAGGTGATGAAAAAAAGCGAAGGTGAGATAGAAAGAAAAGAGGGAAGGTGGAAGGCAAATAAAAGAAAGAAGGATAAAGAGAAGGATAAGGGGTGAGAAATTAAAAAGGAAGGGAAAATTGAGAAAGATGAAATAGCGGGGATAAAAGTTACTGAAGGCGAGAAAGAGAGAGGGAAAGGGACTAAGAAAAGAAACAAGGAAAAGGAAAGAAAAGGATACGACTATTCTTATCAAAATACTGGAACCCCTCTCTAATTTTTATCATTTTTTATCCCCTTCCTGATTTACCTTTATCTATCTCAACCACTAGCTCTCATCTTTTCCCGATGTTTATCTGTGGACATCATTTTCATATGCACCTCTCATCATCAAATTAATTTTCATTTATCGTTTAGTTATAAAACTACTCATTCTCTCTTCCCAACATATAATGCTATGTTAAATTAAGCTACTTATACATTTCTATAGAATACAAGAAACTGTTGTTTCGCAATATAACGGAGGGGGTATTACAAAAGAAGGGGAATGGAAAGCAATAGAAAATAAAGGGGAGAAACAAATCAAGGAGTGAAAGGGGGCACAGAAAAGGAAGGGGGAAAAGGGAACAGAAGGGATAAAGGAAAGGGAAAAAAGAAGGAAAGGGAAAAAATATATACAGGGACAGCAGAAGGAGGGAAAAAAGAGAAAAATATGAAGGGGAGCAAGAAGGAAAAGAGTGAGTAAATGGGGGGGGGGGTAAAAAGGAGGGGAAAGGGAGAGAAAGAGAAAATATAGCGGGGATATCGAGCGTGATGATTAAAGGGATTTTCGACTATATTGTATAGAGGTGAACCCGGACGGGCTTTTATTCTTCAACTTGGCTCGACTAACTCCTTTGTTCCCCGAAAAGAAGTTAGGTTTGATAGTTAGCGTTTGCGTGAGCGCCCGCTAAAATTCTTAATGAAAGAAAAGAAGGGTTTGTATAGCTCCATTCTTGCTTTGTCGGCAAGTGATAATTAACTCGCTAAGTACCCATTCCATACAACACGTCATAGTAGCTTTCAAAAACATACTTTTGCTTGGGTTTAAGCATTTAAGCTAAATGCGTTAGGAAAGTTTTTCATAGTTACATATATGCAAATAGTTTTGTTGTTCTGCTCTGGAGCACATTGAGCATCTAATCAAGATGGAAAGTGCGATTTACAAATCTCATGTATTATTATTTTCATCTTCCATATAACACTGAATTATGTATTGTACCAAGCTGTGGTTTGGTTTTGTGATTTCGTTTTATCATTTCCAATTCATATAACAAAATATATTCGAAGGAAAATATTGTTTTACTGAAATGAAATAATTGAAACAATGTCTAGACCATAAATGATATCCAACTAATCTATCAATATAAAACTGCAGTTCGTAAAAATGATAGGTTAATCTTTACTTCGACGATCATCATATAAGTGTATCAAGGATATTAATATTCGTTTTAAACCCATCTATAACTTTTTATAAATTGCGCGTAATAAATGCGTTGGACAAGTAATCTTTACTTTGATTATGTTAATTATTATTATCTTCCCAATCCGAATATCTACCGATGTAACTAACACTGCAATCGAGAGCAGATAATGTAATCAGATGTTTTAGCAAAAAGACAAACTTGTTAAATCTGCAACATTGGGGTAAATTAATACTTTTTACAGGGTGGGGGTTTTAAAGACCCGATTTGAACCGAATTGAAAAGAATATCCTTTATTCATTGTTGTTGACGCATCAGATAATTAATACCCCCTCCCCATTTCTAAGAACATCCTGTCATAAATTGGGAAGCGGATGCGATCAAAGGAGAGGGGTCGGCGTGGACGGGGAGCAAGACTCTCCCAGACTGCACAATAACAAAAGAACCAAATAAAAAAAAATCGATGAGCACAACCAGTTTTGCTGGGGTTCGCTTTTTGCGCGTCTACTTTTTATGATGTGAGAAAGAACAATTTTCCTCGATATGAGAGGGGTTTTTTTTTGCTCCCCCGGCCCCCTATATACCCCGCTTATTATGATAAAGGTTTATAAAATATCAATACCGAAATGAGATGAAATGACAATAAGTGGGGCTCTTGCCTTCCGTGCATGATGTGATGTCGAAAGAACACACCAGCGTTGTATCGTAATCAACGATCATTGTGACTATTCCAGCGAAAAGAAATGATAAATGAGCACTGAAAAAATGTCAAGACTCGGAGAAGGCCTTCGTCCGAGAGTATATGCATGTATCTATATGTCGAAAAGTTTAGATTCATTGCGATAATAACTTCGACGTTCCAGCCGAGGTGAAAAGAAAGAAAAATAATTCCTTCATTATTTGAAAGAAACAAAGACAGAAGAAAAACGGAAAGGAAACAGGGAAGGAAAGAAGGGAAAGAAATAAGGGAAAAGAATTAAAAGGGAAACAGAAATTAAAGAATAAAAGAAAAGAAAACAAATAACATCTTAAATAAAAAATTCAACCTACAATAGATCCCGATCACGCTAGTTTAAAAATATAATGGTCTATCACAAGATAATCGAAGTACATGTACATGTAAACATAGTGCAATGTACGTACCCTCGGATTTCCGAGGGTAAGTGCGGGCACGGCCAATATTATATAGCACGCGGGAAACCGCGGGCCCGTCTAAACGCCCTAGACTGCTCCCCTTGAATACACTCGGTTAGACGCGAAAGCCCCTAGGCTGTTTGCGTGCTCGGGCGTGACGTTTCCCGCGGCCGGCACTGTAATAACCGGTATACGGAATACGAAAACGAACTACCTCGACATGAAAACTGGCTTGTTTTCCGACTCCTGGACAAGGTCCCAAATATGTTACGTGGCCAGGACCAACTCTACATCTCAGCACACAACACCCTCAACTTCTCCAACTCCTAAGTCACCCCAAATCCTCACAATCGATGACACATCTTTTAAAGACAGGGAAGCCGTGTTTGTGTATTTGATCTCTAGCCGCAAACTTTTTATTACTGCTAGCCTACATTCAGACTTGGTGCGTCACAGGCGCACTTTGGTTTCGATACGGCCCACTGTGCGTGGTCTCGTGACTCTGGAAAGCGACATATTTGCAATTGTTTGTCCGGTCCAAATTGTTTGTCTCAGTCCACCAACGTCCGACAAAGCCTCTCAGATCTCCAATGTGAATTGACTAGCATTTTCAAAGGAATTGGTGCGTCATGATTACAAAAACTCTCTATTACGTGTAATGTTCGCCGATATCCATTACTATTTTTGTTTATATACAGTCCAGCGCTTTGAAAATTAATTGTAAAAGAAAAATGAGCATGTGGCTTAATATTTTCCATATTTTTTCCACTATGTATCTACTCCCAAAGAAAGTAGAGCAGGGATATCACAATGTCTTTTCAATTACCCCTCTTTACTTCACCATGCTTGCATTAAATGTTAAACATATTTTAAGATAGGGGAACAATTTGCAGACGCAAATCAACAGAGTGTTGTTTATCATGTTCATGTTTAATTTCTAGGTGAAAGCAACCTGTCAGAATGTCCGATATTACCACATACATCCGGGTGTTCTCCAGCAGGATCAGCATCTTGTCATGGTAATGAAAACAACATTAATGATATCTAGAGGCAGACTTCATTGAATCTGAATCAATTCTGTGAATTGAATATGTAGTCTAGTAGGGTGCACATGATTCACCCTGGTCAATTTGATAGGCAAATACAACTTCCGTATACAAAAGGTGAAATGTTTTAACATATGCCTCTTCTCAGTCATTCTAACGACGATTGTTGATATCACAGGCTTAATGGTCAATAATGTTCAACAGCAATGAAAGTGGTTATGTCACTTCATTTATCATTTCATTTGATTTCGTATATTTCCATTTCCAACATTTAAAATTTGTTTCATATATTTCAGTATACAAATTCAATTATTTTTAGCGAAGAAGCACCCAAGCATGAGCGTCGGGGCGCAAGGAAATTACGTCTCATACCAACAATTCATTGTTTTTTTTCAGAAAGGCGCTTCTATTGGTTGAACTAAGCATATAACAAGCTTAATGATTGGTTGATGAGGAAATATTGGGCGTGTCAGAGATAACATAGGGGACGTCCTTACAGAGAAAAGACAATTTTCAGAATACCAATTTAACATAATTTTTAGCGAGCTGTTATTTTGCTGACTTACAAGAAAAGTTACAAAAAAAGTTAAGATAATTTTCAGAATACCACCCCGGAAAACAAGTGCCTGAGTCCGGAATTTCTCCAAATAGTCTGATCTTATTTCTTCAATAAGACTGACCTTCTCTATCTTGTAATAATTTGCATTTTTCTAGAGAATAAATATATACGAAAAACCTTTTACTATATAATGTCAATGTTGGATTTTTCTCTTTTTATTTAAATCAACATTTTGTTGGAATGGACTTGTCCTTTAATGTTTTATTTTTGCACACTGGGACATGTAGGCAGAGTAGCTATTAGGAACATACAAGGTTACTGTTGAGTGGTTAGCCAGGTGAAATAAATCATTAATTCACTAAAACTGATTAGTATTAAGAATATAGCTCAACCCCCCCCCCCAAAAAAAATGAGATTCATAATAATTAGGTAATTTAAAATGTTATGAGGCAATGTATATGTAATTTCATATTTCGTCAACATTGATCATTATTGACATGCATATCATTATGAGTGTAGGGAACATTTTTTTTAAATCCTAACGTTTCGAAGTTCAAAATTCATTACTTTATCCATATTAGGTGAGGGATATCTTGGATGTTTTAAGGATGTTTCGGATGACAGAGTGTTATCTAGCAACTTCGTCTTTTATAGTATATGGATGAATATTTCATATTGCATCCAGTTCTGTGAATATGCTCCCACAGCCAACTATACATACGCTGGAGTTGAAATTGGATTGAAATGTTACTGTGGAGTAGCCAGTGATAACTATGCGAGACATGGAGTGGGAGTCGATTCAAACTGTTCCGTTCCATGCCATGGAGACCCTACTGAGAGCTGCGGTGGTATTGGATACACAGCAGTCTTTAGAAGTGAGTTCCAATCTTAAATAAAATCACCATTTCCTATAGACAATTCCGTATCTAGTCATAGCTGACACGGAATGACGCAATCTAGAATTTCCCCTACATTCATAAATAATCTTCAAAATATGATATTTTACATGTACATTACACTCTTAAAACGATGAGTAAAATTTTACCAAATATTAGGTTGAAATGGGACACGCATGTTTGCTGGGTATTCCTCCCCCCATATGGGGCTATTCCAACGTAACATAACATTGCGTTTAATTTACGAATTTTCTTTTACTCAACCAACATGCATGTTCCCATTTTACCCAATATTGGATAAACCTGTTTAGAGTGTATAAAGTCTAAATTTCAATAATTGATTATATAAAGAATGAAATACCTTGAAAGTAGGAGAGATAAGCGTATTTATATCTGCAGTAGTAGATTAGATAAACAACCGGAACGGAAAGGTTTTGTGAATATATATACGATAGCATTATTATATAATTTATTTCATATATTCTATGTGTACAAAGTCATTGTAGATATGTTATTCTGTTATACCCTCATATCCCGAAGGGGGTAGGGAGGTCTCTAGAATTGATAAAGATTATCTTCTCGTCATAAAACTTTCAAAATACAACCGAAAATGTAAACATGGTAAACCTAAGTAATAGATACAGATAAATTATGGTTCATAAAACCTCTTTTCATTGTAAAAGAAAAACATGCCATAATCAAATGCGCTTGGTAGTTTGACAGTCCTCAAAGCAATTGCGACATAAAAGAGTGGAAATCAATTAATAAATGTTCATTAATAACTGTTTATGAAAAACGAGATCCCGATGGAGGTGAAGCTAACGATTATGGTGATGATGATGAACGGTATTTTCTCAAAAAAAAAAAAACCCTGACTCCTTGACTCTATTCTTTCGTCTTCTTATTCTCAATTCTTTTGTTAACATTATTATCATTGTTATTATTATCATTATTATTATCGTTGTTACCATTATTATTTTAAAATCAAGCAAATCACAGGGGATTGATAGAATTAATACTTCCCTTCTTAAACAGATCATACACTATATTGCAGCTCCTTTGTGTCACATTTTTAATCTGTCGGTGCAGCACCGGAATATGTCCTGATTCCCTAAAAATTGCAAAGGTAAATCCTGTTTTTAAAAAGACAATCCGCATGAAATAACAAATTACAGGCCTATTTCTATTCTTCTCAGCATTTCTAAAATATTAGAGAAGATTATTTACAATAGACTTTATAAGTTTCTAGATACTTTTCATTTTCTAAATTCAAACCAATATGGTTTCAGGAAAGGACATTCGACTGATCAGGCGTTAATACAAATATGCGATAAAATTACAAATGCAATGGCAAAAAGAATATATGATAGGGGTATTCATGGAGTTAAGCAAAGCCTTTGACACTCTTGACCACCAGATATTACTTTAAAAACTTGAAAACTTGAATTCGCGGAAATACACTATCATGGTTTAAGAGTTATTTGTCCAATAGAAAACAATATGTAATTCACAATAATATTCGTTCTGATTTTCAGTTAATACAATGCGGTGTTCCACAGGGATCAATCCTAGGCCCCTTGCTTTCTTGATATATATCAATGATTTGACTTCTGTAACACATTCATTACCATACGTATTATTTGCAGATGACACCAACATTTTTTGTACACATATTAGCTAGAAACTGAGAAGATATACTTAATCGTGAATTACCAAAACTATCTTTGTGGTTTAAGTGTTATAAGCTTTCACTCAATATAGATAAAACAAACTTAATATATTTCAAGCATACACACTCACATGGTATCGAAGTTCCTTACAACATAAACAGAGACAGCTTTATCATCTTCATACTAAAATATTGCATGAATTGATGTTTCGTATTTGAAAATATATGCACATTCTGCTTTATAAATGTATTAATTAATTCAGTTAGTATTAGTTAGGGATTGTCATTTTTTCAAGCATTCTGCTTATTATGGCAATCCTTCTCCTGCAAATTGTGAATATCATATAGTTAATCATTTTTGTCTGGAATTATTTTTTTAGTACTCTTTATTATGATTCATGCCAAAAATGTTAACATATTATGTTATGAAAAATGCAAAGAAGAAAACAATAAATCAAATCAAATAAAATCATTATTATTACTATTATTAATATCATCATCATTTACATTATTATTACCACTATCAATTCATAATTTATTTGACTCTTGATCGCATCATTATTATTGCGAAAAATTTGCAATTTAATACACATGCCATGGTATGAATGGTAGGGGAAAGAGGGGTAAGTTGAGCATAGGGGCAAGTTGAGCCACCACCCCCAGGCTAATAACGAATGAGTCAGACATTGTGGTGGTGTCATCTATTGATGACACATTGCATAACCATTAACCCCACCATATTGTTTTCAACTTTGAAACAAAAAGTACTTTAATAAAGGGAAAAATACAAATTTCAGCCAAAAAAGTAAAAAAGGGTGTGCAATAGATAAGTGCTTTTTACCCACAGACGTCTTCAAATATATCATAGAAATAAGAACAATATTGTTAGTCCAGGTATGGATTCTCATTCTTGCCATAGTCTATAACATGATGGATGCATAGGAAATGTGTGGATGTGAAAATATCACAATAAGTTCGGACGGGGTTAATTTAAGCCAATCAACATGGGGCAATATGAGCAATAGTTATTCTTAAGGTAATATATAATAATAAAAAACATAAACAGCCATTGATATGCAGGCAGAAAGGAGCAATTCACATGACAGTTCTTTTATTTTTAGAAGATGTTAGTATTTATAGAGAATTAGTCAGTGAAAAGACTTTAAGTGAAAAATTGACATCCTGGTTCTCCCGAATACATTTTGTACATAGTTTTTGTGGCTCAACTTACCACAGAAGGTGGCACAATTTACCCCACAGATGGGGTAAGTTGAGCCATTTGACATCATTGTTTCCAAAGGTCATAATGACTTTCAGTGTGAAGGTAAAAAAGTTATATGTACATGTACATGTAGGTGTAAAAGATTTCCCAAGAATCAAGTTTAAAGGCAAGGTACTTATTTCTACAATATTACAAGTCATATCATTTCTAACATGCAAAATGCAAAAAGTGTCACAACTTACCCAACCTTCCCCTATGTTTAATCAATAGCTCACACCGAGACCAGTAAAAGTACATCTACTATTCGGTCAACCTTTTCGACTGAGGAGATACAAGATATAAGCACACAAAATAAACTGATGACCACTCAACCAAGTTATGAGCTGACCAGTGACACTCCACCTACCATTTCGCAAACTTGGTCGACTAGTGAGATGCAAGATACAAGCACTCAAAAGAAACAGATGACAACTCAGCCACCTTCTGAGATGACAGGTGGTCACAGTACAAGCACAGAGCTACGTCGTAGTACGAGGGATAATCTTGCATCAACACCCATTGCCACAACCTTCTCCTCCACCCTCCAGCCAAATAGTCACAGTTCTTGTAATTATAGGCAATTAGATAACATTTCTTAGATGGGATACTGTATGTCATTCTTTTCTGATTTGAATAATTCTACAACAAATCCCAAATGATATTAAAAAAGTTTTCGTTGGTTGATTGAGACACCAAACTAAATGGGTGATTCCATACGTGTCGTACGGGACATTTACAGAACATTTGACAGTTTTTTTTACAAGAAAAAAAAAAATTCCAGAAACTAAAGGTGATCAGCAAGTACTTCCAGAGTGTTAGGAAAACCAAAACTTAACATGACTTGAATTCACATCCTGTATAATACAGATTTAATATAGTAATGTGTCGTACGGACGCAGAAAAAGTGGCTTTTTAGAAACCTCAAGTTTGTACTCTAAAGTCTGTGAGTTGGACAGATAATTTTTATAGAAACTGAACTCAAATTTATATTCAATTACCCAAGAGCAAACACATCTATGAAAGAAAGCAAAATAAACATTCATGAATAAATAAGAAAAAAAATTACAATTTTCGAGAACATTGTGGCGTACGGGACACTCAAAATGTGACGTACGGGACATCTCTAAATTTAAGCCAAACTTTCTTACTTTATGTCTCTTTGACTTCTTCGATCACTTTATATGGCTGATGATAATGATAATCTTATCAAACTAAAGACATTCATTATGTTAGAAACCGCTTTTGGCTGAATATTTCTGTCAATATATCGTAAACAAAATAACGTGTCGTACGGGACACTTGTGTGTTGTACGGGACACATGTGTGACGTACGGGACAGTTGTGTGTCGTACGGGACAGTTGTGTGTTGAACAGGCACTTGCGTGTTGTACTGGACAGCCTGAATAAAACAATGAACTCTTTATCAATCAGATGGGAAGCATTGCCCCTAAATTCTTCCTTTTAATGAAAAGCCTTTTAATTAGTAGTCATATAGGACAACATAATTAATTAACCTCAGTAGATACAATCGGGAGCAACATATTATTATTTTTTTCATGATGGGAAATGTACAATGGTTCACAGCATTTTTACGAGCTGTATGAAGTTATATATTTGTGAATTAGTTAATGATTTGGAATACATTATTAAAACAATGAATAAATGAATTAATGAAACTGTTTGTGTAAATTATGGGGCTAAAATGTTATGATTTTCATATAAAATGTATATATACATGATATATTTCACAACTGTCACTTGAAATTCCACAAAATATTTTTTTCGAAAGAAATGGGATTCTACTTTTTCAAACCTTTCTGCATTTTATGAAACCATATGGTTTGTCTCATTTTCCAGATTTTTTTTAACAACTTGAAAAAGGCAAGGAGTTTCAATACTGTATGTAAAAAAAAATAGTGATCACCAAGGGAAGTCCAAATAGATGATTGTTAGGTTAACATTTTTTTTACATCTTATAATAATTTCACATTAGTATGCAAGAGGAAGTCATCTTCCAGGCTAGGGTGAATCAATTATAAATGTTTTCTTTTCATGCTCAATGACAAAGAAATTAACCTGCTCTGACTAGTGAAAATTACCAGTTTAGCTGAAGGGATTAAAAAAGAATACGCCTACATGAAGTCAATTAAAATGGTTAGAATCACCTATTTCATGTTCTATGGAGATAAAACAAAGTACCTTTTCAGTTCATTTATGTCAAATCAATTACTTAAATCAAAATAGGCCTTCTATTTATAGTTTCTGAATCCAAATCCTGCAATTAAATGCAGTATATATTGTGTGTCGTACGGGACAACTTTTACTAGGACAGTTATTGAAAAATGAAGGGCAGTAATAAGACCCTTTGAATATGGGATAAATCGATCACCCATGGGTCAAAGAATTGCATCATCAAAAATAAAATTATAGGAAAAACTTTTGCATTGTCATGTGTCGTACGGGACATTGCCAAAAATAGGTTCGGAAAAATCAGAGCTGCCCCCATTATGAATCATGAAAATGTAGATATTATTTGGAACCATCAATAATACATTTTCCATTGACCCGCAATATTTTCAATCTTCTCGTGCTTTGCCAATAATCGTTTCAGGCAACGTTTGTACTTGACTATTTATTTAGCAAAATTATTGAAAATTAAAAATTCAATTTTACCCCCCCCCCAAAAAAAAAGAAATGTCTGACATCCTTTTTGGTTGAAACTCATGATTTTCATAAAATTTAGGTATCATAGTAAAATATTACACTACTTATAACTTATTGAAAGCATGTTGAAATTTATGATATTTTTGAAGTTCTAGTGTGGAATCGGCCAAATCCGAGTATATCTGGTCTTATTTCTATGTATCATCTTAAAAAATATGCTAATGCTCTTCATACTAAGTAAGAAGGAAAAGTAACATTAAAAAAGGTCGCAATAAGATTATATTGATTCAGTAATTGCAATGATAACTACAAACAATACAATAAAATGCACTTGTTCATGTAAATCATACATAAATCTATGGGTAACTGGGTATTACCATTTTTGAATAGCGCATATCCAATTTATTCTCTACAGATTTTGGTGCTGTAGTTGGTGAAGGTGTTGTCATCATACTTTTGAGTGTACTCCTCATGGTCTCGGTAATATACATCATTCGAATCCGAAAGTGAGTCACACTACTTATTAAAAGCTTTAGATTTTAAATAAATAAAAAGGGAGCATATGTTCACACAACGCGAATAGAAATTTGGAAAGCAGGGTATATAACTGTATGGCAAACTATGTAAATCATACATCTAGTTTGAATACAAACACCTGACCTTATTAGCAATGATTTTTTTTTTACCATTATGAAGTTCGGTTTTGTCAAAAGGTAGCACAGAATAATATTCTGGAATTTCTGGTCAAGATATATACGATCATCGCAAACGAACAGTTATCGATATTGTCAGGTGACGTTCAAATATTGAAAACCCCCAAATCTTTAGAATACATATATAGAGCTCTGTATATATCAGGGAATTGACTGCTCTTAAGATGAGTGAAAAAGGTCAGTACATGGTTCCTCACTATGATCCATTTATTTTTCTGTCACACTCAATAGGTAATCGGCTATATTCCATTTTCATTTTGTATTTACTTTTTTATTCTACCGTGAAGGATGATGAAAGACTCTAACAAGGATCAGAGGACACAACATGTAGATTTGGTGCAATCATCAAATTCGCCTGAAAAAGACACAGGTTTTTATCATGATATTCAGGATGTCATGATATCGGATCCATCGGCAACATCTGATGGCGATGCTCACTACTCGTCTCAGATATACGAACAGAAACGTGCCAATGTATTGGATCCTGACGACACCAGTGCACCACACCACTCCTATATGATCTAAGGAAGGAATACATACACACCCTCCCACACACACAACCCCCTTACACGCCCTCCCCCCACACACCCCAGTACGCCCATACATGCGTATGTGGTGTATGTACCGTCATACATACCCCATTTATTAATATAAAGAGAAACAAGGGTTTATGTGTAAGCATTAGGGAAAGTCTATTCTATGTAGTTCTCTGACCTCTTACCAAATAAAGCAAATGTTTTACTCGGGGAGTCTTGACTAATGGTTATATTGAATCTATTTTGGTTTTGATGGTGTATGCACAAATTTGCAATTTCTAATCAAGTTTTTAAAATTCATTTAACAGCCTAAAACTTCATGGCATGTAAATATGATTTATTTTTTATGTTATAATACTTGAATATTATACATACTAGTATACATTTAGTCACCTTTCAACCTTTCACATGAGGTTTGACTCATTGTCCTAGGATGAAATAGGCTATTTCTGATGAAAAGCAATTTACTCTCATTGCCAAGAATAGAGAGTATGAAAGAGAGAGAGAGAGAGAGGGGGGGGGGGGGGGGGTGGAGAGGCCAATATTTGGTTTCATCCATTGGTCAAATGTCTGTATTCAATAAAACACTATTAACATTATTTACTTTTTAGAAAGAAATTAATGAATTTTAAAATCAAATGATAAAATAAGCCAGATAAAATGTTTGTAATTTCAATTATTGTAAATTGAACGTTACATTTTTTGTTCATTTTATTAGACTCCGTTCTCCTCATGACTGAATTAAAGGAAATCAAAACCCAAGAAGAGAAGTAATGTTATTAGAAAGAGTAAAATGAGAGGAACAATTTAAAAAAAAATTCACCAAAATCGTATATGAAATAAGCAAGTTATGGACGATTAAAAAGTCTTGTTGTACTTGCTATGTGGATCCTCAAATTGGCAAACGTGCTTCAAAATGGCTGATTTTGTGGACAACTCTCCATTTGTTTTGTACACATATTTTCAGATTTTCCCCTTTATTTTACATATTTCATATTATCTCCTCCTGACCTGACCTTGACATATATGGTGTGGATTATATTTTCCCATGACATATGTTGTGCTCAGAAGGAGGCAAGATGCAATTTGAAAGATAATGAGGAAAATCTGAAAATTTGTGTACAAAACAAATGGAGAGTTGTCCACAAAATCAGCCATTTTGAAGCACGTTTGCCAATTTGAGGATGCCCATAGACAGTACAACAAGAGTTTTCAAACTCCATAACTTGCTTATTTCATAACCGATTTTGATGAAACTTATTATTTAATTGTTCCTCTCATTTTGTTCTTTCCAATAAGATTACTTCTCTTCTTGGGTTTTGGTTCCTTTAAATCTTCTTATAAGCTATTATCCTGAGGTTTCATCGTGGATAAACAAGAATACAAAAAATAGATTACAAATAAGATCTTTAAACGTACTAAAAAAAATATGTTTGAAGTTGCCCTTTAAAACTTAAATAAATTGGAAATAAAATTAGAATGTGTAACATGCATATGGAAGGGACAGGGAGAGAGAAAGGGCGAGGGATTGTGATGTGAAATGAATGCTATATGTGTGTTTGTGCATGGATTGGGGTGTTTGTGTATGTGTGTGATAGATAAATGGTCCAAATTAGACAAGAGAGACAGACAGACAGAGAGGGATAGAAAGTAGTGTGTGTGTGTGTGACAGAGAGAGAGAGAGAGAGGGAGGGATTTAGGTTAATGGAGGCAAATAATTTGAGACAAGATGCTAAGAGAATGTGAAAATATTATTTGCAATTATTGAGATACAATTTTGTTTTAATATAATTTCAAATCACAATGATTCACACTTAGAATGACATGAAATTTCCACAACTCCAAACATACTAAGATTGAAGCTGAGGATCAATACAAAATTCGCTACAGATCACTCATACGAAGGTACACGATGGCTACAGGATGTGGAGTCCATGACCCAATTAACAGTATATGGGACCATACCAAGACCTTTTGAGTACTTCTATTTGTCCGATGGCATAAAAAAAGGCGTTGTTGTTCAATCTAAGTTTATATTTTTATATATATATCAGTGGCTGTGACCGAGCTAATTATTCATGCAAACAAAATCTCAAAACACTACGGAAAGTCTAACCAGAACAAATGACGTTAAAACTTGGATTCTTAGCCATTCTTTAAATAGGGTATGAACATTATAAATGCGTCTCCGACGTCAGAGAGGAACTTGACTTTGAAAACAATTCTGTTCGCCCATTATTCAGTTATTTGATCGGTGATCAAGAGCAAACTCAGTAGAAATCAAACAAAATACTGTTCCTTTGTGAGAAAAAAAGGAGTGTCAGAATAAATAGTGTTCTCAGCCATGTTTCCCGAAATGTGATTCCTGCAAACGGTGCAATAGCAGCCAAAAGTTCATAAAAGTCGAAATTTGATTGGTGCGGCATACCTTCGAAGCTACAGTTTCCCACGCTCAGTTGTGGATTTTCATTTTGTGAAACGAGGTCCCGCCCAATATCTTTACGGGGTAAAAGGGGAAATCCTCAAGGTCACTGAAGGTTGGTCATCACTTGTGAACCTGCATGTCAAAGTATTCATGTAAACACAGTACTGCACAATACTCTGACAGGCAACTGGCAGTGCCATGTATCAGCATACATAATACTGTGGTTTTCTTGAAGGCAGAATATTATTCTGCTCCTGACTAGTCACTGGATTGAGTGGATTGGGCCAAAAAAATCCCTTTGAGAACTCATCACAAATTACGGTAATTATATTTTTGCTATTTCGTTTGTCGTTTTCGAGTAAGACGATAAAAACAAATAATCGTTGTCATCAAAAGTATAAAATTGTACATGTACAGGTGTATAAGAAAAATAAGTATATTTTTTTTAATTGGTAGACATGTTCGAACTGCAGTATGAAAATTAAAGGAGAGTCCTTTTTTGAGAATAACACGATTGGTTATTATTGGTAGGACCTTTACAGTATAAAAGGTGAAAACAACAAAATGCTGGGAAAAAATCGGACAAGGATCTAATATATTTGTAACTGTTTCAGAATTACGATTAATGATCTTGAATTGGAGATTGAGAAGTGACAAGTAATATAGACAACTCACCCATTAATTGTGAATTTAATCATCTTGACTTCCTCTTCCTTTATTCACTTAACCTGCTTATTGTTCGTCAGATATTGAAATGACCTTCAAATTACCTACGCCTATCTGATATTATGATTTGTAATTTTCGCGTAGTATAATATATTTATTTTTCTTGTTTAATTCATTTTATTTTATCGTACTTTATTTCATTGTTTTCTTTTTTTTACTTTTTATTACATTTTTATTTTTAAATTCTATTTCATTTCGTTTCATTTTATTTCATCGTACTATATTTTATTGTATTCTGTTTTTTTTTTATTTATTTTTTAAAATTCAATTTCATTTATCAATTTATCTAAAGGAAAATTGAGTTTTAATACTAAATTGATTTATGAGCGAGTGGAAAAATGAGAAGTGAATTATTGTAAAAGTTTTAAATGAATCAACCAATAATTTTTACGAGATAAAGACTATGGTAATCTCATAGTAAAAGATTCATTATGCGCAAAGCTTTCGATGAAAATGACCATCTTGTAATTTTATATATTAGATCAAATGAAAAGTTTCTCCTTAACTACGTCACAATATTTTTTATTGTTTGTCAAATTACTTCAAACTTTTAAGTATATTTCGATATCATTTTCATACGCAAAAATCCACTTAATTAGATCGGCAACTGAAGGTTCATTTTTGTAGGAGGGGATTCGGGGGAGGGGGCTGGATGGGACATTCATAACAAAAACAAAAGGAACATCAGATAGTTAATTAAGGGAAACTACACGGTTGTCCTTGATACTATTTTAAAGACCTAATTGAGACGATATTCTAGTCCGATATCAGAATATTCTCTTCATTGATCATTAATTCCCTGGGCATCAGAATTTTTAAAATCTAGATCTCTTAAGGGAGCTCGCAGACATTGGATGGGGGATGGGTGTTCCTACATCTGTCAGTATTGTTAACTGGTTTCATCATGTTTATAGAATATCGAACGTAATTTTAGTTCAAAGAAATAGATGATTTTTGTCTTTTTACGAGTAAAATTGGGATTAAAACCGTATCAGACCTTTCGGGATATTAATCATGGAAGTTTACTGAGCCTGGAATATTCTGATCGGGCAAAAGATTGGAGAGGAACTATTGATAAATGGTTCGTCTCTAAAATATATTTATTCTTTTCGGCTCCGAACCTCCTGGCATCACTGTACAAGTTATTCCTGTGGTATTAGCCCCCAATTTCAATTGATCCACAGATTCATGGCTGATTGTATATGATGTAGGAATGGATTGGTATTGGATCAACTTTGCGTTCCTAATAACTCTTCTGATACAGTACGGTAATCATATGGTGAGATGCGTCATTACAGGTAAAGTTTATCAGAATGCCCAATATTGTGAGTTTTATTGATAATGACATAAGGCGACGTGAATTACATGACACCATGTAGTTAAAAGATGTAGAACGTCTTAACTTGCTTGATGAGTTGGTGTCCATCTGCCCTGTTGATTCGAGGGGTCTTAAAAAGTATGTATACCTTGGAGGAATGAAAGAATACGTTTACAAGCAATGAAAAGAAAGACAAATCATAACCTAAATAACCTCAATCATTAGCGAACCTTTGGGGGGGGGCAAAGGGGGCAGACTGCCCCTTGTCCAGTCTCAACACATGCAATGGACGTATCCCTGCTCACCCCCCCCTGACAAGTGGCTCCTTTGAACTATTTCTCCTGCTTGTCAAATTTTTGGCGGACGAATTTGCCCCCCCCCTTTGGAAAATCCTAGGTACGCCACTGACCTCGATATATAAATGCATCGATCTCTTAAACGGAATCCATATGAAGGTACAACTCGCAATAGTGATCAGATGTTTTCTGTGTTTATGGAAATCCTATACGTCTAATGTGTGTAGACATTCGGGTGATAGTTGGAACTTAGAAGAAGTAGTTCCCTTGGCATATTTCAAAGCTTATCCTAGCCGCAGATTTAGTACCTTCCTAGATTCACATTTATTTACCAACGTTTCTCTTTCTTGATAGATGTACAACTGGTTGGTGGTCCATCATCTAATAAAGGTACAGTAGAGATAAAGCAAGATGGCGGCGATTGGGAGACGACATGTGGAATAAATCTTGGATTTACTGACGTCATCGTCCTCTGCAGACAGTTAGGATTCACAGGAGCAAGCCAAGCAGTGAAGACGACACCTTATAGACAGAATTCAAATCCTCTCATAGGGTTGAATTGTTACGGAAGTAAACACATACCACTTAATATTTCTTTCATAAAATAATCTTACATACTTTCCTAAACTAGTGAATTCATATTCTGTATTGAACAAGATTTAAAAAAAATGTAATTTACTGCTTTGGCGTCACCCATGCATGGGAAGTGAAAAGCGAACTGACTCACTATGACCCGCAGGTCTATCTTCCCGAACTGACCTGGAGAGTGCAGGTGGACCACTGCACCGAGCTTCCCCTATACAGATGGGTGTTTGATTTCACAACTCGTAAGTAGATATAAATGTGGCTGAAAAGTTGTCAGTGCATACAGTCATGGAGGATTTTAAACCGCTGTGAAGAGCGCATCGCCAACGCAGATTAGAGCTGCAATGGCGCTGATCTGTCCGGTGGCGGCAAAGTTCATGCGCAACCATTACTCCGTTGTAAACCACAGTGCTATTTGTGTAGCTCCTTGCTTTGAGCAGGGAACTGCCGATAGTGATTGGGCATCGATGCCCGTTTCATTCCAAACTTCAAATACTGCATCTAGAAAAAAAGGTTTACTGATGCCATAGTCAAACTGGCAAAAACGAATCTAAACAAACAAAATCGAAAATCGACAACCAGCGGTAAAATTGGAGGCAGATGTAACAGTTTATCTGCCAATTTAAACTGTCTAGAATCGCGATCTAGTAAAAGAACTTATACGTCGATGTTTCAGCAGCTTCCCTTTGGAAAGAAAGTCAATGTAGTTGTAAGGTGAATAGTTCGCCTATACCATCATTGTCTTTGTTATACAGTCCAAACATTGAGTTTTATATAACTGTCAGACGTTTAAAAATTGTATATGTTGCCTGATATTCTCTACTTATTCATCATAATTTATATCTGCTCTCAACGGAACGAATGCAGGGATGACATTCTGGCTTTTCGATGACCCCTTTATCCCTCAAAATCTGCAGACTAAATCAGCAGATTATTGTTATTATCATGTTTATGTTGAATTTCTAGGTGAAGGCAGCCTGTCAGCATGTTCTACATTCCCTACATTTGGGTGTTCTTCAGCAGGATCAGCATCTTGTCATGGTAATAAAAAAAAATATTCAGCTCTTGAATATCTTGAAAAATCATGATTGAATATAATATGCAGACGACAGTAAAATTGAATCAGTTCTTTGAAATGAATATAGAGTCCCTTTTGGAGCACTATGATCAAGTCGTAGGTCAGCCTTGTAAATTTAATAGGCAATACAAGTTCTGTTACAAAAATAAAAGAAAATTATAACACATGTGATATTGACACTTCATAGCCATTCTTACAACGATTGATGATACCTTTGGCTTAATAGCCAATAACGTTATATAGCAATGAGTGTATGTCATTTCATCTTGTTGTTCGTTTTTTTCCCATTGCAAAATTTACAATTTGTTTCGAACATTTTGATATACAAATTAGAGCTGGAAAACATATAGCAAATTTCTATGTACATGTATGATAATTACAATAAAAAATGTCGTAAGTATACCGATAAATGTAAGATCCCATTCATTAAGGCTCGTTCGAGGAAATATTATAAAAAGGAAAGGGACAAGGGTTATGAAATTAAAAATGTAAAACAAAAACTTTTTTGCTAAAAAGAAATGAATTTCGGCACTGAAGGGCCGCAGGCAGGTATTACTTTGGCGAAAACGAATTTGCAGACGTTTACTCTTCATTTAGCATATTTTCGGCGTACTTTTATTACTTTTACTAGTAATTCAGTTCAATTCAATCCTATTCAATTAAACATCTGTTTTCCTCAGATGGACATCCAATGTCATATAAGATATACAAACCAATAACATAATTATAAAACAATGGATGGAAATACAATATGTTATGCACATTGAATAAGGCGTATGATAGACCCAGGAAGCAAGTGAATGTGTTTCCGAAATGACTGACCTTATAGCTCCAGTAGACCTGACCTTATATCTTCAATAGGACTGACGTTCTATCTACAAAATTACTGACCTATTTCCAATATGACTAAACTTCTACAGGACTGACCTTATCTCTCAAAGAGGATTGACCTTCTTTTAATTGTTCGTATTTTTCTAGAGAATAAATTTAAATGATCATATGGCCAAATTGTTGCAATGCAATGCCAATGATGTTCAATGAATATAGTGCAAATACCAAACGGAATACCTGTATGTACACAACAATATTTTAAATAATTTATAATCCTACGTTTCCAAATGCAATTCTGAAACTCGTTACTTTATCATTTATCCATTTAGGTGATGGATATCTTGGGTGTTTTGTGGATGTTTCCGGTAACAGAGTGTTATCTGGCAATATGAATATTAGTCATCTACGTGTATATCAAGCATTATCCTACGTTTTTACCTTTTTTATTCATCATATAGGTGAGGGATATCTTGGATGTTTTGTGGATAATAGGGATGACAGGGTGCTTCCAGGCGAAAGTACGACAAATAATCCACTGATGAGTATTTCATATTGCATCCAGTTCTGTCAAGAGTCTACCACAGCTAACTATACATACGCTGGTGTTGAAAGTGGAAATGAATGTTACTGTGGAAAGGCCAGTGATAACTATACTAGACATGGAGTGGGAGTAAATTCAGACTGTTCTCTTCCATGTCATGGAGACCCAACTGAGAGCTGTGGTGGACCTGGATACATAGCTGTCTTTAGAAGTAAATTCAAATGTTACAATAATCATTCCTATAAACGGGAATGTATCCATTCCGTACTGACATGGGATGACGCAGTAGTTGATAATAACTTAGTTTTATTTTCCCTGCATTCATAAATAATACAATTTTTTTTCAAAGAATTATTATCTATATAAGTTTTTAATATCAGCTGACAGATGATATCGAGAATGAAATATCTTGGAAGAAGGAGAGTTTAAAGTTATTCATACTCGTAGTAGAGTAGTAAAACAGCCAGAGTGGTTAGGATTTTTGAAGACGCACGATGTTATTTATTACATACATGCATTCATATATTCTACATAAAAAATATCAGTGAATACTATATGTTACTTTCTTATATTCTTACACTTTCAAAAAGTATACGGGAAATATAAACTTAATCAATATATACAGATTAATTATGGTTCACGCAAAACTTTTATTGTAACAAAATATTTGCCTTAATAAAATGCGCTTGGAGGTATGGAAGTCACTCAAGCTAATGGGTTATAATAAAGAGAGTATGTTGAGTAGAATAGAAATAAATTCAGATTTTCTTTATGAAAAAAGAGGTTATTGAGATCTCGAGTGAGGTGATATTAGTGATGTCGATGATGAAGGATATGTTCCCTATATAGAAAAAAAGACACATTGACGCTTCTTCTTCTTGCTATTATCGTTACTGTCATTATTATCATTAAATTATTATTGTTTTTAACATTATCATTATCCAAATTATCATTATCACCAATAACATTTCTATTACAATTTGAGACATTCACAATTTACTATGAATGCTATAAACAGTATGCTTAAACAACAGTTCACGTCCTACTATTGCGTCAATCTGGTCGACTGAGGGGATACAAGATATAAGCACCCAAAATAAACCGATGACCAGTCAGCAAAGTTTTGAGATGACCAGTGGTCATAGTACAAGCATGGAACTACATCATACTACAAGGAATAATCTTCCGTCATCACCAATCGGCACAACCTTTTTCTCTATGATTCAGCCAAATAGCCACAGTTCTTGTAATTATAGACAATTGAATATTATTTTTTTAAAGATGAGATACTGCATGTCACTCCTTTCTAATTTGAATGATTTCACAACGAATACAAAAAAATGACATTGAATGTGTTTTGTGGTCGATTTAGACCGATTGGGAATGTTTTTAGCCATACACAAACTCTATGTACCATCCTTGAAGAATATTTTTTTTATGTAAATATCAATACCGCATTATATGGGGGCCAGTACGAAGGAAAAAATATAAATATAACACAACCTAGCGCAATGAGTTTGTAATAAAAAGTTTTCACTTCCACGGTGTACGACGAATTAAAGAACAAAGTAAATGTGTTGAAGATGCCCGTCAAATGACAATGGACAACTTGGAGGTCTTTGTCGAAAATAGGTGAACCGGGCGAGCAGTTTTATCCTAAGTTTTGGATCTAACGTAAATGGCAAATTTGTCTTTATTCTAGAGTCCACGAAAAAGATGCTGTTTTGATCCCCCATTTTAGACAATGATTTCTTGGTCGTTCATTGCCATGAAGGGCATTTAACAATGCATGTTCTATGTTTTTGAATCCGTCCTGCGTCTGAAAGCAAAAAAAGTCCCAAACAACTCAGAATTAAAAAATGGTAACAACCGATATAAAATGATTTGCACTAACTCATACATATCATTCTAATGTACAAGCGATACCATTTCTGATGTATGCATTTCCAATTTAATCGCTACAGGTCTAGGTGTTGGACTCGGCGAAGGTGTTGTCATTATTATCCTTATTGTACTCCTCATTGCCTTGGTAATATACATCATTCGTATTCGGAGGTAAGTCCCATTACTTATGATAGCTTTTGCAGTTTGAATAAATAAACATGGCATGGGAAACTATCAAAGTCATACATTCAATTTGAATACAAACACCATACCTTAAAATTTAAACCATATTAATGTATCATATGTAAAATCGAAAATGTATTATGGTCAAGAGAAGCTCGATCATCGCAACCCAGTCAGGGGGTGTCAAAGTATTGAAAGAACCGAATCTTTAGACTACATAGAGGCTTATATACCAGGGAATGACTTCTTAACCCGTTCGCGACGGCATAGTAGAATAGGTTCTAACACCCCAAACGAGATTAATCAGCCGGCCATGTCAAGTTCGAACAGCTCCATTGTTCCGTGCGTGCGAGCTGGATCGTTGATTACAAAAGCGTGTGTGCGATCCACGATGAGTGAATTGATCGATCGATAGTTTTCGCGCATGCGTAGTTCATTTCCTGTTTTGGCTGCACGGAGTTCAGAGCTCACCTGTCGCTCCAGTGCTATAATTATGTCCGTACAGAGTGACTTCTTTGAGAATGTATTGTTGGTGATGTGGGTTTTGAAGTTCTTCTTGGACTTCTTCTTTTTCGATATTACTATTATCATAATATTCTCATAATGTTACTATTATCATAATATTCTCCATTCCTTTCTTCTTCCTTTTCTTCTTTTTCGATCTTCTTATTATTATCAAAATTATTATTCTCATTTCTTTTCTTCTCATATTCTTTTTTTTCGATATTCTTCTTATCTTATCATCCTTATTTCCTTTCTTCTTTTGTTCGATCTCTGTCTCATCTTTTTGTTCTTATACTTCCTATTTATAGACCCCCCCCTTCTCCCTTGATATAGTCTTGCTTTGTTTCCTCTTGCAAATGAAATCCTTGTTTTTTCTTCCTTTTTTATAATGCTCCCTTTTCATTTTCTCCTCCTTCTTCTTCTTCACTGATAATTGTGTAATCCTACACCTCCATCTCCTAAGTTTTCTCTTTCTTTTTCCCTTCTATTTATTCTTGTTATGAATTTGCTTGTGCTTCTTTTTTTCGCCTTTTTTCTTCGTCGTCTTATTTTCTCTTTATACCTATTTTCATTCTTTTACTCCCGTCGTCCTATTTTGCTTAATTTTGTTCTCTCTGTTTTTCTCTTCATGCAAAATGAAAAAAAATGAAGAATATGATATTTCCTTTTAAAAGTATGCCCCCCAAAACATGAATCTTCAAAATATCGTTATATGCATACAAGTAATACTTTCTGAACAAGAAATCATAATCTTCTCGATTAAAATTTGCAAGGTGGTATACGACAATTATTATGAAGATTATTTATCATTTATCATCCAATTACTTAAGTTAGCCCACCCCATCCCCCATGATCACCATTATCTTCTCCCTTCATCTTTTTTCTGTTTCGTCTGCTTTTTTATTTTATCTTTTTCTTTGTCTTATCATTATTATATTCATAATCTTAACCATTGTTGTTGTTATTATTATCAATATTATTATTATTTTTTTATTATCCGATTGTTATATTTTCTTTTATTATTTGTTATTATCATTGTTAGTGTTGATAGTAATGTTTATAATTGTTATCATTGATATTATGTAAACATTTGAATATTTTACATGTAAAGAATAAAAAAATTAGTTTAATTCGATTGAAAATATTATTGTTATTGTCATGAATGCCACCCCCTCTACTCTCTCTAATCCCCTTACCTCTAGTCAACCTCTACTTATATTCTCTCTCTCCTCTATTTTCCCTTTACTTTTTTCCCTTCTATTCAATCAGTAGCTTACGCAGGGGGAGAGGGTTCAATTTCATACGAGGCGCTTTTAATCGAAAAAAATGTACTACAACACTGCGCAGACAAGTGGGTTATGCTCTCTCTCTCTTCTTCATCTCCCGTTCCGTGCCCCCCGGCCCTCTCTCTATTTTTCCCCTTCTGAGTATATTCTCGTCATCACAGAAATATGTCCAAACCCGGCCCTCCAAGCCCAACCCATACTAAAAAATAGAACCTACATTAGGATAGGTGCCCGGCATATTCGGCCCATAATCAATTTCAAATGATTTCTAGATTTTATACGTCGTCGAGAAATGTTCAACAAAAACCTCCAAATTATTTCCTTAATTTAAAATCCAACGGAGACGTTGCCATGTATTTGTGTAAAAAATGAATATTATGTATCAAATGATTCTAGTAATTAAAATTGTATTAAAAACAAGACATTCTGCCTTTCTTTCATTATCCAAGAATATACAATAAGTCCCTGCAAACCGTTTTATTTATTGTGAACTTACTCAATTCTCAGTTTATTTCACTAGTTTAGAACGTGTGTGGTTATTTTCTTGACATGTATGTGCAAAGGATTTAATGATCAACAAATGATTAGTAATTCATGGAAAATGCAAGAAAAAATAACTTAAGTATATGTTGGTCAATTTAAAATGGAAAAAATGAGTGTGACCAGAAAGACATTTTCGGTTTTGCTGGTATTCTAGTTGTCAGAGATCGGCGGTGAACCAAGGAATTCTTGGTGGAGGGGACTATAAATGCGCTACTTTTTCTTTACTTTTTTCTGACAAGCAAAGGGGGGGGGGAGAAATAGAGGTCAGCAATGAAATCGCAACCCAAGTTACACCATTACTATTTTATACCCTTTTTTTATTCTAGTGCATATAAATTATATTCCATCATTTAACCCCCCCCCCCCCATTTGTTTCGCCACACTCACTGTCAAATTTTCGGACAATATATGATTTGATTAACATTTTAGGAACTTTCCGTTCGGAAATTATTATTTCCTGCGTTCAGTTTGTTTTAATATCCAATTTCGTCAAGATGAAAAAGGACTCTGAAAATAATAACCTGCCTTGCCAAAGTATAATTCTAAAATGTCGTAAGTGTATATAATTTCTCACCTGGTACATTCACCTTTACAGAATTTCGATGTATTAAAATAATTCTTATGTTTTATTTCTCCACTTCCTTTTTCCTTGTAGCCAACAATCCATAAGAGCTCCGATGAAAATACAAATATAACGAGTTAATTAGAGAACTGTAAGAGGAAGAGCGTGCTTCAAAAGAGATACATAGAAAGGCCATTCTCGCCTAGCTGCCTAAATATCATATTCCAGCTCATATTAAGTGATATATATTATCTCTAATTAATTAATTAATTGTCTTTATTAATCAATTCATGTACTGATTGCTTTATCTCATATTTATCTTTATCAAAGTTGAACGTCTGTTATATTCTATGGAGTACGGCCAAAAATGAAACAAATAACTGAATGGACGTATATGGAATCACAATATGCTTTATGCCGTTTTTCTCGCACCCTTCTAACAAGCAATTAAAAAAAATTAAACGAGCCGGATGATGATAATGATTAATAATTCATATAATATCCACTAAACATTGTGATCAAGGCGCTCTACTTATTCATTACCCGGCTTACATCATTTGTTCCGTGAAAAGCATTATAGGCCTGTTTGCAGACATAAACATAAATATTTTATTTTAATATATTCTGCTTTTCATTCCCTCTATCTTCTCGAATAATATATCCATGGAATGCATATTTACTCCATGCTCTGGATTCCTATCGCATCACATTTTTTTTATATGCAGGTCAAACCAAACCACGATAACATACTCAATCAGAATAAAATCAATTGGGGAAACCTTAGATTTTTTTCGAAAATTCATATGAGATTACTGATATGGATAAAACATGCTTCATATACTTTGTACATCGTAAATAACACATATTAGTCTTCATTAGCATGATTATGCCTATGTCACGGCGTTTATCACTCTTTGGTGTTAAACCAAACTGACAAAGTGTGAATTCATCCGTACATCCTTCCCTTTCAAGTCACTCTTTTACATTGTTAGTAAGTGGCAACTTTATCGACCTTCGCTGGATGCCCTTTTGTGATTTTCAAAGGAAAGGGGGCCATGCCTCCATCAATTACCACATCCGTATCGTTAGAACAAAATAGAGTGTACGTACGATCCGAGGTATTCTCAATAGCCAGCTGTATACACTTTTTGTTTAGGATTATAGAAATCGATATCAACTTAAAGTCGTGTACTCTCTTCTAGTTTGATCTAGCTTGATCAGTTCATGAAGTTGAATATTATGACAGCCATTTTCAAGAGGCAAATAATGCACCTAAATGAAAGAAGAAAACAAAAATCGATGTGTTATAAACTGAAACCCTGATTTTTCTTCTTCCTATATTTTATCAACGGCGCCATTTTTTAAAAAAAAGAAGTGCACACCTAGTTAGCAGTAATGCATATAGCATTTTCATTTCTTTGAAAAGCAGGATAAAAGAGCATTGTAGATTAAATGCCTTGCTCACGGGCATAGGTGCCGCGGCCGGGATCGAACCCCGGACTTTTTGAAACCTCACAAGCAATCTTATAAAGTATCGATCGTTTTCGATCTATCGTTGATCATATCAGCGCACGCACGCAGCTGTGCGTGCGTTTTGGGTTGCATTTCGCTGCTCCCATTGTTTTCCCTCACTTTTATTGATTACGGTATATACGTGGTTCTGCGAAACTGAAAATCGTTGAAATCAAGCTTCCATCGCGGCAATGCCCACTGTACGCCAATATTGGACTCTCTTCGAAGCATAACTCGTTTTATAATGCTTTATAAACTATAGAAACAAAAGGTAAAAACGTATGACTTTCTGGAATGTGTAGTTTAATTCATGGACATTGTAATTATAACACAGAAAAGGCAGAAACATAGTATGAAATTGTATTTTTAAAGCCTGCAAATGGATGCGAGTAATAGCCTTTGCGGAACCGACTATATACGGCTCCCGTACATGAATAAGTTTTAGGGAACCGTATATATCCGGCTCCCGTTGGCAACGGGTTAAGATGCAAAAAGGTAATACGCTATTCGTCCTTTTCCATCTTATTTTTGTCTTAAATTTTGCAATCTATAGGATGATGAAAGACTCTAACAAGGATCAGAAGACTCAACATGTGGATGTTGTGCAGCCCTCAAGTTCGTATGAAAAAGACACAGGTTTTTATCACGATATTCAGGATGTCATGAAACCGGATCCATCGACAACATCTGACGGCGATATTTACTACTCCTCTCAGATATATGAACATTAAAGGTCAAGTCCACCTCAGAAAATGTTGATTTGAATCAATAGAGGAAAATCAGACAAGCACAATGCTGAAAATGTCATCAAAATCGGATGTAAAATAAGAAAGTTATGACATTTCAAACTTTCGCTTATTTTCAACAAAATAGTTATATGAACGAGTCAGTTACATCCAAATGACAGAGTCGATGATGTCACTCACTCACTATTTCTTTTGTTTTTTAATATTTGAATTATACAATATTTCAATTTTTACGAATTTGACAATTAGGACCTCCTTGCCTGAATAACGAAATGTTAAAAGAATGGAATTCCACGTGTTCAGGGAGGAATGAAACTTCATTTCACATGACAATGACGAGAAAATAAAAATATTTCATATTTCATATAATAAAATACAAAAGAAATAGTGAGCGAGTGATGTCATCAACTCTCTCATTTGGATGTAACTGGCTCGTTCATATAACTATTTTGTTGAAAATAAGCGAAACTATAAAATGCCAAAACTTTCTTATTTTACATCCGATTTTGATGAAATTTTTAGTGTTATGCTTTTTGAGTTTTTCTCTTTTAATTCAAATCAAGTTTTTGTTGGGGTGGACTTGTCCTTTAAGGTGCCTATGTATTTGATTCTGACGACACCAGTGCACCACACCACTCCTATATGATCTAAGGGAGGAATACACACACACACCCACCCTCCCACACACATACAGCCCCCATACGCACACACTCCCTTCCCCCACACACCCCAATACGCCAATACAGTATACACACATGCGTGTGTGGTGTATGTACCGTCATACATACCCCATTTATTAATATAAAGAGAAACAAGAGTTTATGTGAAAGTATTAAGGAAAGTCTATCATATTTACTTCTCTGACCAGTTATTAAATAAAGCAAATATTTTGCTCGGGGAGCCTTGACCAATGCTCGTATTGAAATGTAGCTGACAACTCTTATGGTCATCATATACAAAGCTTTAGATTCAGTCCAACACTGCCCATATTAAAAAAAAATTATGTCGAAAATATTTATTACAAAGATTACAAAGTGTCTTTGATTGAATCTTGACAAACCATATGGGTGCGTGTGTATGTGTGTGTGGGTGTGTGTGTGTGGATTTTTGTATATATAATCATTGTATATATTTTTTATCTCTTTCTTGCTGTAATGTTCTGTATATGGGGCCCCTCTCACAAGCTCTGCTTCTATGTGGTCCCAAACCTATCATGTATTCTCATTTCATGTTAAATTATGTAATATGTCTCTTATTTTGATTCGTTTCAGTAAACTTGAATATAAATAGACAAGGATCCTTATGATTTATTCTGGTTTTGATGGTGTATACACTAATTGCGATTTTCAATCCAGTTTTTCAGATTCCTTTAACAGCTAAAATTTCATGGCATGTAATTATGATTTATTTTTTATATCATAATACTTAAATATCATACATACTAGTATACCCTTAGTCATCTTTCAACCTTGCAAATTAGGATTGACCATTTGTCCTGGGATGAATTATGCTATTTCTGATAAAAAGCAACTTACACATACTGCCAAGAATAAAGAGTATGATAGAGAGGGAGAAAGAGAGAGAGAAGGGGGGGGCATATTTGGTTTCATCCATTGGTCCAATGTCAACATCTGACGAAACAATACTTTTATTATTTTTTTCTTCGAAAGAAATTAATGATTTTAAAATCGAATAATAAAATTAGCTAGATAGAAATGTTTGCAATTTCAGTTATTGCAAATTGAACACTATATTATTCGTTTATTTTATCAGACTATGCTTTCCTTGTGACTGTATTGCAAAATTAATGCGAATAAATGAAAAAATCTTCTAATAAGCTATTATCTTGAGGTTGAAAGATTTCATCGTGAATAAACAAGAATACAAAAATAAATCGCAAGTCTATTTTTTAAACGTAATAAAAAAAAAGTTTTTATATTTGAAGTTGCTCTTTGAAACTTGAATCAATTTGAAATAAGATTAGAGTGTGTAAAATGCATATGAAAGGGAGAGGGAGAGAGAGAAGAGGAGGGATTGTGGTGTGAATAAATACTATTTGTGTATGTGTTAATGGATTGGGGTGTATGTGTAGGTGTGTAATAGATAAATGGTCAAAATTAGACGAGAGAGAGGGAGAGATAGACAGACAGACAGACAGAGAGGGAAAGAAAGCAGTGAGTTTTTGACTGAGAGAGAGAGTTGGGGGGGGGTGTAGGGTAATGGAGGCAAATAAGTTCAGACAAGATGCTAAGAGAATTTGAGAATTGTATTTGCAATTATTTGGATACAATTTTGTTTCAATATAATTTCAAATCATGATGGTTCACATCTTAAATTACATGAAATTTACACAGACTTCAAACCTGCCAAGATTGAAGCTGAGGATCAATACAAAATTCGCTACAGATCATTCATACGAAGGTACACGATGGGCTGTAACCATCGACATAAAAAACTGGATAGGGCTCACTGTATGCTGCCACACAAATGAACTTGAAACTACAGGATAAGTACTCCATGACAAAATTAACAATAAATGGGACCATACCAAGACCTTTTGAGTACTTTTATTTTTTCACCGATTGCATAAAAAATGCTGTTCTATATATGTTTATTTATTTATATACATATGTCAATGGCTGTGACTGAGCCAATTATTCATCCGAACACAATCTCAAAACCCTACGGAAAGTGTACCCCAAAACAAATGACGGTCAAATTTGATTTTCAGACATTATATAAATAGGCTAAGAACATTATAAATACGTTCCCGTCAAAGAGGAACTTGACTCTGAAAATAATTCTGTTTGCCTATTATTCAGATATTTGATCGGGAATCAAGAGCAAACACAATAGAAATCAAACAAAATACTGTTCTTTTGTGAGAAAAAAGGAATGTCAGAATAAATAGTATTCTCAGCAATGTTTCCCGAAATGTGATTAATACAAATGGTATAATAGGAGCAATATAAGTATAGGAAAGACGTAATTTGATTGGTTTAGCATAACTTTGAAGCTACAGTTCCCACTTTCAGTTGTGGTTGCCATTTTGTGAAACCAGGTCCTGTCCAGTATTCTTGAGGGGGCAAAAAGGGGAATTCCTGAAGCTTTGTCGTCACTAGTGAACCTGTAAGTCAAAGTATTCATAAACATATTCCTGCATATTTTGACAGGCAACTGTGATAGTACCATGTATCATCAGACTTAATGATCATGATGATGTGGTTTTATTGCAAGCAGATTATCATTCAGCTCCTAACTAGCCACAGACTGGATTGTTGGATTGTCGACTGGGCAAAAAAGATCTCCTAAATCATTACGTAAAATGGTAATTATACATTGTATTTTCATTATTTCCTTTGTCATTTCATGGTGAGACGGTGGAAACACAAATCATCATTGTCATTATCAAAATCATAAGATATATGTATACCTGTATAGGAGTATATGCATATTTAGATTACTAGACATGTTTGAACTGCAGTATAAAATTAAGATAACAGAGAGTCCTGCTGAGTGAATAACAGGAATAGTATATGAACGATGAGAACAACAGATTGGTGAACGTTTTGCTGAAACAAGGAATTAGACATTTTAGTTGTGAGTGTTTGAAAAAATCAGGATCGATAAGATTGTGGTGATTTGAAATTGATAATTGAGGAGTAACAAGCGATAGAGACAAGTTACCTTTTAACTGTGAAATCTTGAGTTCTTGGGATATGTTGGATACCTTTCCTCTGCAACGTTTATTCATTTAACTGTAATACTGTTTGTTAAATATTGAATAACCCATTTGCCTATCTGATATTCTGATTGGTGTTCTTGTACTAATATAATCTAATTCCCTCATATCATGTATTTCATTATTATCTATTGATTTGATTCCATTTCGTTTCATACCGTTTCATTCTATTTGAGATCATTTAATTCAATTTCATCTAATTTTGATCTATTTTCATATTATTGTATTTCTTTACATTTTACTTTGTTCTTAGGACGAGAATCAAGCCTTAGTAATTATTGCTTTGTGCGCGAGTGAAAAATAAAAGAAAGAAGTGAATTATGGTAACAATTTGAAATGAATCAAACATGTTTTTTTTCCAAAATAAGGACTATGATCATCCAAAATGACCAATGTATTGATGAAGTGCAAGGGACTTTGGGTCCTGTTGTCTGTACTTAGGACAGAAAGGAAAATATACCAAAAAGTGGACTGTGTTAAGGTAATAAAAACCAAATCTGTGAAAACCTTTTGATAGATATGTAATGATTATAATTTTGTATTAAAGCAAATGGACAAGTTTTCCCTGCCCAATGTCATTACATTTGCAAATATATGAAATTTGCGAGGTGATTATCATTTTTTTTACCGAAACTTAAACAATATAACGTTTTTACTTTTTTGTCTATTTCCTTAAAACTTTTGCGTGTGTTTGAATATATACTTTACAGTGACAAAAAGTCACTCTTATTAGATCACGTTCAAGACTATTTGAATTACATGTGGGGGGGGGGAGGGGGCTGTAGGCCATTGATCAAAAACCAAAACAAAGACACAGTCACCAAATTTTAAAAAGTGAGATTATATCTTTGATGAACGAACGCCCTTACAATTCTTCGTACTATTTACAAATTATTCTTATTCATTTATTTCATTGAATTGCCAAGCATAATTTGGTGTAAAACCTTAATAGATTTTTTTTATATGATGCAATACAAGTTTACTGAGCCTACAATATTCTGTTCGGGCAAAATATTAGAGAGAAACCATTGATAAATGGTTCGTCCCTGAAATACATATATTCTTTTCTGCTCTGAACGTCGCGGCATCACTGTACAAGTTATTTCTGTGGTATTCGCCCCAAATTTTAATTGATCCGCAGATTCACGGGTGATTGTATATGATCTAAAAATGAATTGGCATCGGATCATCCTCGTGTTCCTAATGACTCTCCTCGTGCAGTACAGTAATCATATGGTCAGATGCGTCATAACAGTAACAGGTACACCAGAGTTTTATCTTTATCAAAGGCTAAGTCCACCCTAGACATAAACGTTGACTTGAATCAATAGAGAAAAATCAAACAAGCATAAAGCTGAAGATCTCATCAAAATCTGATGTAAAATAAGAAAGTTATGACATTTTAAAGTTTTGCTTATTTTTTTCACAAAATAGTTATATGCACAATTCAGTGATATGCAAATGAGAGAGTCGATGATGCCCCTCTATCAACTGTTAGTTTTTGCCTTTTATTGTTTGAATTATGCAACATTTCAATGTTTACATATTTGACTTTAATGACCAACTCGACTAAACCATTAAATGATAAAACAATAGTATTTGCCCATGCTCATGAAGGATGAAAACTTTGTTTCACAGGAGAATGAGAAAAGTTAGAATATTTCATATTATAAAATACAAAAGAAGTAGTGAGTGACGTCATTACTCCCCTTATTTGCATACCGACCAGGATGTGCACATAACTGTTTTGTGAAACCAAGCAAAACTTATTTTACATACGATTTTGATCACATTTTCAGTGTTATGCTTGTTGATTTTTCTCTTTTTATTCACATCAACTTTGTGAGGTTGACTTGTCCTTTAAATGACCTAAGGCATCATGTAGTACAAATATCAAGAACGCCGTAATTTATTTAATGAATGTCTGTCTGTCTGCCCTATAAGCCAGTTCGTAGTTCCTTTCTGCGCATGATCAAAAGATTCTACGCATGATCAGAAAAAGGTCAGTTGTACTAAAGTGACATGGTGCTTTAAAATCTAATGAGATAAGCACCAACTTTGATGTCTTGATTATTCATATATTCTCTTGAATTGTCGTTTTCATTTACATCCACAAAAAACAACAATGCTTCCACGAACGACTGGTATTTCACAGTTTGTCAAGTACATTGTGCAACATGCTAAGATATGCATTCAAAGTAGGAATGCAACAAATACCTTCATTAAGTGTTCATTGGTGTGCTATTCTAGTCACCTGGTCTATTCAATTTCTTCATCCTGCTATGTAAGGTAAGCTTACGTAATATCTTGCTTTGAAATCTGCCTATCATGATGAAAGAAATGAAAGGTCATTTGACCAAAATTGCCCATGAAGTAACTACGAACTGGTCTATTGATTCGAAGGGTCTTGAATGTACTTTGAAGTGATGAAAGAAAAAGTCTACAAACATGAAAAGACAAATTTTAACCTAAATAACCTCGATATTTCGGAATCCATATGAAGGTAAAACTTGCAATAGTGATCAACTATTTTCCGTGTTTATGAAAGTCTGATACAAGTACATTGTCTGTAGAGGATCGGGTGACAGTTGGAACTTGAAAGAAGTTGTTCCCTTTGAAAGCCAATCCTATAGCCGCAAATTTAGTTCTCTCCTAGATTCATGCTCATTTACACACGTTACCTTTTCTTGATAGATGTACAACTGGTTGATGGTCCATCATCTAATAAAGGTACAGTAGAGATCAAGCAAGATGGCGGCGATTGGGAGACGACATGTGGAATAAATCTTGATACCAATGACGTCATCGTCATCTGCAGACAGTTAAGATTCACAGGAGCAAGCCTAGCAATGACAGCCACACCTTATGGGCAGAATTCAATTCCTACCATAGGGCTGCATTGTAACGGAAGTAAATACATACCATTTGATATATCTCCCATAAAATACTCTTACATACATGAACCTTTCTAAAGTAGTAACTTTATATTCTTAATCGAACAAAAAAAATGTAAATAACTGTTTTGGCGTCACCCATGCATGGGAAGCGAAAAGAGAATTGACTCACTATTACACGCAGGTCTCTCCTCCCGAACTGACAGGGAGAGTGCAGCTGGACTTCTCCACCGGGGTTCCCCTACAGATGTGTGTCTGATTTCACAACTCCTGAAATAGATATATAAAATGGCCGAAAAAGTTGTCAGTTTATAGAGTTCGCCGTTCATGGAGGATTTTAAACCGCTGTGAAGAGCGCATCGCCAACGCGGATTAGAGCTGTAATGGCGCTGATCTGTTTTGTGGCGGCAAAGTTCATGTGCGCACCCACTACTCCGTGTAAACAGTGTCATTGTGTAGGTCCATGCTTTGACCAGGGAACTGCCTATAGTGATTGGGCTTCGATTCCCGTTTCATTCAAAACCACCAATACTGTCTCTAGAAAAATAAGAAAGTTTAGTGATGGTACAGTCAAACTGGCCAAAACGAATCCAAATAAAACAAATTTGATAATCAACAACCAGCGGTCAATTTGAAGGCAGATGTAACAATTCATCTGCCAAAGTGGCTCGAACTATCTATAGCCGCCATCTAATAATACAGCATTGATTTTCACTATAAAGGAGAATTACTTGTTAGACTTCGATGTTCCAGCAGCTTCTAATCGGCAAAAAGGTCAATGTGGATATAAAATGGAGAGGGTATACCATACCATCATTATCTTTGTTATACAGTCCAAAGCTTTGAGTTCTATTTGTCGGATGTGTAAAAATTATATACGTGGTTTAATATTCTCTACTTATCCATCACATATGTACTCTCAACAATACGAATGCAGGGATGACATGCTGTCTTTCAATTGCTCCTATATTCTTCATTCTGTTTCTATTAAATGTTAATTATATTTTCAGATTTAAAGAATGCAGACGTAAGTCATCAGACTGTTGTTTATCATGTTCATGTTGAATTTCTAGGTGAAGGTAACCTGTCAGCTTGTTCTACATCCTCACATACATCGGAGTGTTCGCCAGCAGGAGCAGCATCTTGTCATGGTAATTACAAAAACAATATTCAGCTCTTGAATATCTTCAAAAATTATGATAGAATATAATATGCAGACGACACTAAAATTGAATCAGTTCTTTGAAATGAATATAGAGTCCCTTTTGGAGCACTATGATCAAGTATTTGGCCAGCTTTGTGAATTTGATAGGCAAATACAACTTGTATAAAAAACCCAAAAATTGTGTAACACATGCGAAATTGACTCTTCCTAGCCATTTTTACAACGATTAATGATATCATTGGCTTAATAGTCAATAATGTTATAAAGCAATGAGGTTATGTCATTTCATCTTCCTTTTCGATTAATTCCATTGCAACATTTACAATTTGTTTATATTGATATACAAATTAGAGCAGGAAAATATAAAGCAAATTTCTATGTACATATATAATAATCATCATAAAAAATATGTCGTAAGTATACCGATAAAGGTAAGATCCCAAGGCTCGTTCGAGGAAAATATTCCAAAAAGTAAGGGACAGGGTGAATGAAAATAAAAATGTGAAAGAAAAACCTTTTTGCTTAAATTTTTTTTTAAGCAAAAAGGTAGCCAAAAGGTTTTTGCTCTAAACCAAAATTAAGTTTTTGAATTTTGGCACTGAAGTGCCGCAGATATTATTTAGGAGAAAGTGAATTTGCAGACCTTTATTCTTCATTTAGCATATTTTTAGTGTACTTTGGCTAAATTCTTTTATTTTACTAGCCAAAAGGTTTTTGCTTTAAACAAAAATTAAGTTTTTGAATTTCGGCACTGAAGTGCCGCAGATATTTTTTGGAGAAAGTGAATTTGCAGACCTTTACTCTTCATTTAGCATATTTTTGGTGTACTAGGGCTAAATTATTTTATTTCACTAGCCAAAAGGTTTTTGCTTTAAACAAAAATTATGTTTTTGAATTTCGGCACTGAAGTGCCGCAGATATTACTTTGGAGAAAGTGAATTTGCAGACCTTTACTCTTCATTTAGCATACTTTTGGTGTACTTTGGCTAACTTCTTTTATTTTACTAGTTCAGTTCAGTTCAATTACCAATTCAGTTCAATTCATTTTTATTCAAGTAAACATTTATTTTCTTCAGATGGACATCCAATGTCATATAAGATATACAACTCAATAACATAATCATAAAACAATGGATGGAAATACAATATGTTAGGCACATGGAAGAAGGCGTATGATAGACCCAGGAAGCAAGTGAATGTGTTTCCAAAAGGACTGACCTTACAGCTCCAGTAGACCTGACCTTATATCTCCAATAGGACTGACGTTCTATCTACAAAATTACTGACCTATTTCCAATATGACTAAACTTCTACAGGACTGACCTTATCTCTCAAATAGGATTGACCTTCTTTTAATTGTTCGTATTTTTCTAGAGAATAAATTTAAATGATCATATGGCCAAATTGTTGCAATGCAATGCCAATGATGTTCAATGAATAGAATGCAAAAACTTAAAGAGAATAACTGTATATACGGATTTATTCATGTATGCAATAATAATATCGGTATATATTTTGTGTACACAACGATTTTTAAAATAATTTATAATCCTACGTTTCCAAATGCAATCCTGAAACTCGTTACTTTATCATTTATCATTTTAGGTGAGGGATATCTCGGATGTTTTGTGGATATTTCTCGTGACAGAGTGTTATCTGGCAATATGAATGTTAGTCCATTGATGAGTATTTCATATTGCATCCAGTTCTGTCAAGGTTCTACCACAGCTAACTATGTATACGCTGGTGTTAAAAATGGAAATGAATGTTACTGTGGAAAGGCCAGTGATAACTATGCTAGACATGGAGTGGGAGTAGATGCAGACCGTTCTTTTCCATGTCATGGAGACCCTACTGAGAGCTGTGGTGGTAGTGGATACATAGCAGTCTTTACCAGTGAGTATAAAAATTTCTGACACAAGCAATTTTTTTGTTAGTTTTATGTATCACCGGTAAACAACTTTTGTTATTTTTTGACAATGTATTGTAACTTTAATTCTCTTGTGCTGTTCTACATCTTTTCTTTATTGTTTTTCCTTCCTTGTTTTTTTTTTAAATAAAATACAATTGCAATATCAGTCGCCATGACGACAACAGTGAGTACACCGACCATGCCGACTACGGTATTTGGTATGTTTTCCCTCTTATTATGACACACGTAATGTAGTATTCAAATATGCATCCTGATTTTAGCAAAATACATTTGTAAATCAACCCAATGTTATAAAAAAATTGAGCAGCTCCTTGTCATGTTAATACAAATTATTATTAATACTATAAATTAAGTTGTTACTAATACTATTAAATAATGTCCGTCGCTACCATTGGGAAATAGGCAAATGCAGCCAATAAACAGGATACACAACAATGTTACCACTCAAAAGAGATATTGATGATGTTTGAGGTTCTCATTTGAATGGTTTATTTCCCATCATTTGAGGGATTGATTTGTTATCATCTTCATTTCATCAATCATGTGGATAGAATGCTGGAGACTCCACACTCTTTGATTTGAACTCCAGTACCAGTTCTGTAGCGGAAAAATGCAAATAGTAATGATAAAGAAATCACATAAATTTGTTGAGGAAAGTTCTGAACATCATGATTAAGAATAAAGATATTGCATTTATAAGTCTAAATAATTCAGACAAAAATGGGTTTGGTATCTTTTTGACCCAATCTAATAAAAATCGTTAAAAAGAATACGGTTTTACGGTGAGCATGGTGAGAGGCAAGGTGTATTATTGCATGAATGCATGGACCTAGCAGGTCCATGAAACATGACAGCTTTTTGATACTGATCTTTTGATCAAAATTGATCTTTTGATACTGTAAAAAGCAAAATTTGGCTGTCAATAGAATTTTCATTCCCTTTGAATGCAGCAAATAATGAATAGATAATTGTACAAATAATCAAGGTAATCTCAAAAAACAATTGCGATTCTTTAATAAAAAACAGATAAACAATACTCGATATTAAAGCATGTCACGATTTTGTTTACTCAAATTGCCACATAAAGTGCAGTGTTACATGGATTAAAGATATATGTCATTGGGCAATACATTTAATGCAAAATTATAATTCATTCGAAACAGCTACTTCTCCACTTTCGACGACATCCATTGTAACTTCAACCAACCAGGTACCCACAACAAGTAACGGTGATAGAATTTCATCATCATCACCACCACCACAACCATCAACATCATCATCCTCACCATCTTCATCTCCTTCGTCATCATCATCATCATCATCATCATCATCGCCACCACCTCCGTCATCTTCGCCATTACTTTCATCATCTCTTGAACCTCAAGGGACACCCGATCTTCATACGGCAGGAAATAGTACAGGTAATTTAAAGAACTCCTAATAAATGTACACCATATACTTTTAGTAAACCCTAAGTTTATAATTACCCTATCATTATTTTTCTATTTTACTTTCTCTTAGGATAGCAACACAAATCATATTTACAGCAAATGATCCTAGTGACAGTAAAAGAACTGAAAATTTGATTAATTTTGGTAAGAAAGTAATTCTGACGATGAAGGCAGCTAATGCGTATGAAATTAATAGTGGAGAAACCAGTAATAACTATACTAGACATGGAGTGGGAGTCGATTCGAATTGTTCTATTCCATGCCATGGAGACCCTACTGAGAGCTGTGGTGTTTCAGGATTCATAGCCCACATAGCTGTCTTTATGAGTGAGTTCCGATCTTAAAATCACCATTTCCAATAGACAATGATGTATCTAGTCCTAGCTGACATGAAATGACACGCTAGTGAATAATTACTTTGTTTTTATATCCTCTGCATTCATAAATCATATAGAACTTTCAAAATTTAGTATTGTACATTAAGTTTCAGTATGAATAAAAAATGAAACAGACAATGAAATATCTTTATAGTAGGAGACTAAGGAGAGATTAAAAGAGTAGTTAAACGGCCATAAACGGCTAGGTATAGGATTTATGAAGATGTACTTATTGTGTTCATACAACATATTTCATTCTTCATCAAACCATCCTTTCATTCTGTCATTTTATCATGCTATTAATTCATGCCTCATTATTGCCCTGTTGACATTTGCACGCATTGTGGTTCCCGCATAGTTTGCGCATGGGCACGCACTCATGCGGGCCAATGCGCGAGCTATGCGTGCCAGCTTGCGGATAGGTGCGTAGCAGTGCGTGAAATGCGTGCCAAAATTTTCAACATGTTGAAAATTGTGGCACGCATTACAAATTCGTGAACTGTTCGTGAACTATGCGCGACCTATGCGCAACCTTCGTGCCACTGCGTGGCATCGAAATAGATATTTCGCGGCGCAAAGAATAGTAGGCACACCCCCGGAGTAGTGGTACGTACTTCACGACTAGTTCACGACAGGGTCGCGCATACTTTGCGCATATGTCAAGCATACTTCACGCATAGTTCACGAATGATATGCGCAAAATTGTGAATGCAGACCACATGATCAGTATGAGTCGTCCTAATCAACAAACGTAGAGGGTGTCAACAGAAGAACGTTGAATATTTAAATTTGCGCGAGATATGTCACAGAATAGGGTGTCGAGAATATTTGCTGAAAGCACGTCGGGACACTGCGTGAACACTGCGTGAATTGTGCGCGAACACTGCGTGAACTATGCGCGAACTATGTGCAAACAATGCGCAAACATGTCGGGACACTGATATAGCCTAGTCGTGCCATAAAGTGTCCCGCACTGGCACGCATCAATGCGGGGCAATGCGGGCACCACAGTGCGTGCAGGTGTCAACCGGGCATATCTCATTTACTGTTTCCATCTCCGTTCACAAGCTCACTATCATGACTATCATCATGTTTCTTCCCCAGACCAGTTGTGTAAATATTGACCATGCTGTATTACCCCCACCATGAACAACCCCTTGTTCAACTCCATCTGTTTATACTTTCCTCAGAATATTATGTAACTATGTACAGTGAATTATATATTGTAGTTTAGTATAGAGAATAAAGTTAGTTGTGAATGTGACTCCAAGCCAAGCAGACATGCCTAGTTATTGAGTAGAGATCGAGACCGAGTATGAGTTCAAGTGTGTATTAGAGTTAGAATACGCATACACAAAATTGGCGACGAGGATAAAGACCTGAAAAGGCAGAGAAAGTATGGCTCGACGCGTGGACCTTTCGCAGCCAGCACCCTTTGATGTCCGTTCAGCTAGAGCAGGGATTGCCTGGCCAAAATGGAGAAGGACATTCGAGTACTACCTAGCAGCATCAGGAGTCTCAGCAGATGGTCAGAAGCGGGCCCTTCTACTACATTGTGCTGGACCAGATGTTCAAAAATTGTATAAGACACTGGTTGAGACACAGATGAGGAGGAGCCGAGGTATGAGACAACGCTGAAGGCTCTGACCAATTACTTTGAGCCCTGGAAAAATGTGGTATTTGAGAGACATGCTTTTCGACAAGCAGTTCAAAGTGATGGAGAGACAGTCGATAAATATTGCACTAGACTGAGTGTTTTGGCAGCATCATGTGCATTTGGTGAACATACTGATGAACATATCCGTGACCAAATTGTGGATACGTGTACGTCAAGCTCACTTCGAAGGAAGTTACTCAGGACAGATAACCTGAAACTGGAAGACTTGCTATCGATAGCAAGAGCAACTGAATCTGCAGACCGGCAGGCTGGAGTGATGGAGGCGTCGGGAAGAATGTCGGAATCTGCGTGTGTGATTAAAGGAGGACCAGTGAGACAGCCTAATCGCAGTGTCAGGCAAGTGAAGCAACAAAAGTCATCAGAGTGTGTAAACAATCAAGACAATATATGCGGAAACTGGAATATTGGGACATCGACCAGGAGATCGAGCATGCCCCGCCCAAAATCGTGAGTGTCTTGTTTGCAAACGAGTAGGTCATTTTGCACGTGTTTGAAACTAAGGTCTGGTAGTTTGAGATTGGGGACGGGGCAAACTTGGCATCGAAGACGAGTGACAATTTGAATCAGACCTTCAACTCAGAAGAGGACAATTTAATGTTCAGCGTGAGAGAGGAGGGGATTGCCCTTCCTAAACGATCGATTATGGTGAACAATGCAAAGATTAATGCCCTTGTTGATTCGGGATCGTCAGTAGATATCATTGACGAGAGTACTTTTGGCTGGATGAGAAGCCGGTGCTCACCACTCCGGTTGACCCCCAGTCGCCCCAGTCGCATGAGATTATACGCATATGGAAGTCGCAGCCCACTTCCGCTCCTGGGACAATTCTTTGGGAGAGTGTCGACAGTGTCATCGTCAACCACGACTCGATTTGTGGTAGTGAGAGGCAACAGTGAATGTGCACTCAGTCGGAAGACATCAACAGAGCTCGGACTGATACGCTTAGCGGGAGGTGCTCAGACACAGGAGCAGCACGTTGATGAGGTGGATGATTACGAGCTATGGACCGTTGTCCAACGGAGAAGGAATAGGATGAGGAATGTTCAGAGGAGGAATATTCGGCGCTAAAAAAAGTTGAGAAATATGGACCGATAACTTGAAAACGGAACTGGACTGATTATGACCTACGGAACAGAACTGTGAAACTTTGTAAATATTGTAGTAAAGCATAGAAAAAGAGGAATAACTGAGAACATTAATATCTTTTGACTTATTCCATTAATTGCTAAGCTAAGTTCACATGTGATTTCTTAAAGTAAATTGGAAAGGTTATGTGCATGTGGAAAATCTTACGATTGTTGTTATTGCCTTCAAATATTACCGTACCTTAATTAATTAATTCATGCCTCAATTATCTCAACTACTGTTTCCATCTCCGTTCACAAGCTCACTATCATTATGTTTCCACCCCAGACCAGTTTTGTAAATATTGACCATGCTGTATTACCCTCACCATGAACAACCCCTTGTTCAACTCCATCTGTTTATACTTTCCTTATCACTTTGCCTTCCTAAGAATATTATCTAACTATGCACAGTGAATTATATATTGTAGTTTCGTATAGAGAATAAAGTAAGTTGTGAATGTGACTGCAAGCCAAGCAGTTATGCCTAGTTATTGAGTAGATATCGAGACCAAGTATGAGTTCAAGTGTGTATTAGAGTTAGAATACGCGTACACAAAAGTACTATGTTATGCATTCATATATTGTATGTCTATAAAACACTGTATTATTTTGTTATACTCTCATACACCCCCCACCGGGGGGGGGGGGTGCTATACAGTTACAAATTCAAGACTTTTGAAAATACAACCAAAAAAGGTTTCCTTAAACAATATGCAGATATGATAACAGAGTATATTGAGTTGAATGGAAATAAATTAATATATGTTCATTAAAAAAGAGAGGTCATAGAAAATGATGGCGATGGAGGTGATGAAAATGATAATGAACACTATTAAAACAAATCAGTCAAATTGAGTTAACTAGACCAGTACCCAGCTGGGTGCAACTGATATGTCTAGTCAAATTTCTTACATATATTAGAATATGTGTCAGAAAATAAAAATACGACTAGAAAATAGTTCAATATAAGTAGAATAACAGTTGCACCCAGCTGACCCTAATAACTAGTCATGTTTGACTGATTTGTTTCTAGATTAAAGGGTATGTTCCCTTAAAAACATGACACATTGACAATTCTTCTTCGTCCTCTCTATATTTTCTTATTCTTTCTACTATTATTGCTATTATTATTATTATTATTCATAACATCATCTTTATTTATATCATTAACAAAATCATCATCATTAATGTGCAAAACTCTCACAATTTACTATGTATGATAATAATAGTAATAATATTAATAATAATAGTAATGAATAATAACAATAATAATAATTAAAATAATACATGTGACTTATCCACCCTCCACAGTACTAGGCGCATAAAGAAATCAAGAAGTAAAAAGAAAGGTTCCAAAACTATTTTCAAAGATTCAACAGAGGAACAGTTATAGATCCTTAAAATACAATTTAAAATGGTATTCTTGGAAGACTTAACCGAGATACAATTCTAAATGGTATCCTTTACCAATAGTTCACGTCAAGACCAATGAAACCACATCTACTATTGCTTCATCCTGGTTGACTGAGGAGGTACAAGATATAAGCACCCAAAAGAAACTGATGACCACTCAGCCAAGTTCTGAGATGACCAGTGGTCATAGTACAAGCATGGAACTACATCATACTACAGCGAATAATCTTACGTCATCACCAATCGCCACAATCTTCTCCACGCTCCAGCCCAATAGCCACAGTTCTTGTAATTATAGACAATTGAATATTATTTTTTTTTAAAGATGGGATACTGCATGCCACTCTTTCCTAATTTGAATGATTTCACAACGAATGAAAAAAATGACATTGAATGTGTTTTGTGGTCGGTTTAGACCGATTAAGAATGTTTTAATCATATACATACTCTATGTATCATCCTTGAAGAATATATTTTTTATGTAAATATTGATATCAAAATATATGGGACCAGTAAGAAATGAGAAGAATGTAAAAATAACACAACCTGGCGCATGAGATTATAACAGGAAGTTTCGCTTCAACGATGCAAGACCAATTCAAGAACACAGTAAATCTGTTGTAGATGCCCGACAAATGACAATGAACAGCTTGGAGGTCTTTGTCGAAAATTGGTGAACCGGAACCGCAGTTTCCTCTTTAGTTTTGGAGCTGACGAGCAGTTACAAATCTGTTGGTTGTCCAGAGGCCACGACGAAACTGCTGTTTTGATTCCTCATTTTGGACAATAACTTCTTGGTTGTTCATTGTCATAAAGAACATTTAACAATACATGTTCTCTGTCCTTGAATCCGTTCGCGTCGTGGAGATCAACAAGTCTCAAGCAACTCATAATTGATAGTAACGACAGATCGAAAATGATATTGCACTAATTTATATAAATGTTTCTTTTGTATACAAGCGATACCATTTCTGATGTGTGCCTATCCAAATTAATCGCTACAGGTCTAGGCGTTGGACTTGGCGAAGGTGTTGTCATTATTATCCTTAGTGTACTTCTCATCGTCTTGGTAATATACATCTTTCGCAGCCGGAGGTGAGTCCCATTTCTTTTGAAAGGTTTTGCAATTTGAATAAATAAACATGGCGTGGAAAGGAATTAAAATCATACATTAAATTTGAATACAAACACCCGACCTAATATATCAAGGTTAGCAGAAAGCATATTATGGTCAAGAGAAGCAAGATCATCGCAACCCAGCAACTACCATATAGTCAGGGGATGTCCAAGTATTGAAAGAACCGAATCTTTAGAATACATAGAGCCTTATATACCAGGAAATGACATCTTAAAATTAAAAAAGTAATACGCCATTTTTCTAAAGTATCCTATTCCATTTTTGTCTTAACTTCTTGATACCCTAAAGGATGATGAAAGACCCTAACAAGGATCAGAAAACACAACAAGTAGATTTGGTCCAGTCCTCAAGTTCGCCTGTAAAAGATACAGGTTTTTATCATGATATTCAGGATGTCATGAAATCGGAGCCATCGACAACATCTGATGGCGATGTTCACTACTCCTCTCAGATATACGAACATAAACGTGCCAATGTATAGGATCCTGACGACACCAGTGCACCACACCACTCCTATATGATCTAAGGAAGGAATACACAAACACACCAGCACCCTCACCCACAAAAACTCTTACGCACACCCACACATATATATTCGTGTATGTGGGGAGGGTATGTGCGTGTGTGGGAGGGAGGTTTTATGTGTGAGGATGGACGAGTGGGTGTATTGTTGTGTGTATAGTCGGACATACTCAAGTTGTGAAAGTTGAGAAGAATACGGTTTACGCATTTAGGGGGAGACTTTTTAATTGTATGACCATTTATTACAAAACATTTTACACCAATATAATTTTCTCATAGTGCTGCTATTCTTTGGAATCAGCTGGATAGTAGTGCAGTTTCGTGGCAATCCTTCTCTTTATATGGTCCGGGTTATAACTGAGCAAGGTGCCACTTGGAGAAGGAGAAATTTTCATATAGTGCCTCTAGACCAGTTTTTTACGCTGAATATGAATATATGAGGTAAACAGGCTGTATCCTAAAAATTAACCTATGAGGGCGCTTTTTTCAAAATGGCCGCCAAATTTTCATAAAATTTGAATATTCGTCCATAGATTTTGACACAAGCATCCAATTGCCATGAAATTAGTGTCATATGAAAGCCAATTAAATTTCCTACGATTTGATACTATTTATGGGGGGATAAGTAGGTCATTTGGCTGAGATTTTAAGTAGAAAACTCCATTTTTTGTAATTTTTTCCCCAAAATTGAAAATATTGCAAATACATAAATTTACATAATTCTAAGAAAAATAAATCAATTACCTTGAAATATTCCAGGAAACTTTACTGGTATACTATTATCACGTGTATGAAATCCCAGGTCTGTATCATTTTGTTTAGCGAATTTATAAGGTGTCAAACTTGAATTCTTCAATATCAGAAATGTTGCTTTTGTATGCATTTCCATAGACTAATACGTGTATTACATGTATAATACATGGATGTATAATGTTTACCGGTAATTTAAAAATTAAATGCAATTATCTCCGCTTTTAAACCACTTGTAGAGTTAAGAGTAGGCTTTTCTTTATCAGCTACATAAGAAAATGTTGGCACAGCACATCAAGGCCTGACCCTCTCATGGGGATGGGGGTTTCGAAGTCACCCGCCCTTTGTTATATCATGTTATTGTACATGTTGTATATTGCCTATTTGTTAGAAAAATAACTGTTTTTGGAGCACTCATGGAGGCAAAAACAGGCATTTCTGTTATAAAGTACAGCCACTTTGATCTCTTTGAAACCACTTGGAGGGGAAAGAGTAGGCTTTGTTCTACCTGCTAAATCTAAAGAAGTGGTACATCGAAGCCTACCCCTCTCGGGGGGGGGGGAGCTTTTGCTTAATATTGCCAATTTATTTGAAAATTCACAATTTTTGGACCCAACATTGAGGCCAAAAAGCGTTTGTGCTTTGTTGTACACCCCATTTTATTGATTTGAAACCACATAGAAAGGAAGGGTTTACCAGCTACATATAAACAAGCGCTGGCACGTCAAGCCCTAGCCCTCTCAGGGGCTGTCTAAGTCAACCCCCCCTATATCATGTATATTGCCTATTTCATTGGATATTTCACCATTTTGAATCGCCCATTGAGGCAAAAGGGCATTTATACTGTACATGTATAGTACAGTCAATTTTATTTTCTTGCAATGACTTGGATAGGAAAGAGTAAGCTTTGATCTATCAGCTATATATAAACAAGTGCTGGCAAATAAAAAACTATCCCCTCCGGGATGCAGTTGAAATCACCCCATCCCTTCTGCATTATTGCATATTTATTGACAAATTCACCATTTTGAAGCCCCCATTTAGGAAAAAAGAGTTCTGATATATAGTTCTTCCACTTTTACTGCCTTGAAACCACTTAAGGAGGAAAGAATAGGTTTTGCTTTATCAGCCACACATAAAGAAGTGTTGGCAAATAAAAACCTACCCCCTCCGGGAGGCTGTTGAAATCACCCCATCCCTTCAGCATTATCACCTTTTTATTGGAAATTCACCATTTTGGAGCCCCCGGTATGCAAAAAGGCGTTCTGATAAATAGTTCTACCACTTTTGCTGCCTTGAAACCACTAAAGGAGGAAAGAATAGGTTTTGCCTGATCAGCCACATATAAAGAAGGGCTGGCAAATAAAAGCCTATCCCCTCCGAAAGGCTGTCGAAATCCCTTTTGCATTATTGCCCATTCATTGAAAAAATCTTGAAGCCCTCTTTGAGGCAAAAAGGCATTTCTGATATATAGTTATGCCTTTTTTCTCCCTTGAAACTACTTGGAGAGAAAAGAATAAAGGCTTTGCTTTAACAGCTACATATAGAGACATGCTCGAAAATAAAAGCATATATCCCCATCAGAGGGCTGCTGAAATCACCCTACCCCTTTTTCATTATTGCTTATTTATTGGAAAATTCACCATTTTGGTGCCCCCATTGAGGCAAAAAGGCGGTTCTGATATATAGTTCTGCCGCTAATTACCGCCTTGAAACTACTTGGAGAGGAGAGATAAGGCTTTCTTCTATCAGCTATATAGAAAGAAGTGTCTCTACTATATGCCAGAAACACCTTTTTTGCCTCAATGGGGGATCCAAAATGGCGAGTTTTCCAATGAATTGGCAAAAATCGTAAAAAAGGTGGGGTAACATTAATAGTTCCCCTGAAGTGGATAGGCTTCGATATGGCAGCAATTCGACATATATAGCTGAAAGAGGGGAACCTACTCTTTCCTCTCCAGATGGTTTCAAGAAAATGAAATCGGGTGTTTCATACAGCAGAAGTGCATATTGCCTCAAAGGGGGCTCAAAAATTTTGAACTTTCGAACAATTAGGCAGTAATGCTAAAGGGGTGGGATGGTTTGACAGCCGCCCAATGGGTAAGCTTCAATGTGCTAGCACTACTTAGAGACGCCTTTGTACCTCAATGGGGGCTCCAAAATGGTGAATTTTCCCATGAATAGGCAATAATGCAAATGGAGGGGGGGGGGTAATTTTGACAGCACCCCGGAAGGGGGTAGGCTTTTATTTGCCAGCACATCTTTATAGCTGATATTCTTTCCTGTATAGGCGGTTTCAAGATAAAAAAGTGGCAGAACTATATATCAGAGACGCCTTTTTGCTTCAATGGGGGCTTCAAAATGGTGAATTTTCCAATTAATAGGCAATAATGCAAAGGGTGGAGGGGGTGATCTCGACAGTCCCCAGAAGGGGGTAGGCTTTTATTTGCCAGCACATCTTTATAGCTGATAGAGCAAAGCCTATTCTTTCCTCTCTAAGCGGTTTCAAGATAATAAAAGTAATAGAACATTATATCAGAGACGCCTTTTTGCTTCAATGGGGGCTCCAAAATGGTGAATTTTCAACAAGTTGCCAAATACCAAAAATCAGCGGGATAACTTTTACAGCCGTTTGAAGGAGATAGGCTTCGCTTTGCCAACACTTCTTTATATGGAGCTAATAGAGCAAAGCCTACTCTTTCCTCTCAAAGTCATGGCAGGAAAATCGAAATTGCTCTACTATAATAGTAGAAATGTCCTTTTGCCTATAATGGGTGATCCAAAATTGTGAATGTCCTTACAGATAGTCAAATACTGATAATTGGTATGGTAAATTCTATAGCACCCTGAACATTCTGAAGGGGATATGCTTTATAGTTGATAGAGCAAAGCCTACTCTTTCTTCTCCATGTCATTGCAAGAAAATGAAATTGGCTGTATTATATAGTAGAAACGTGCTTTTGTTTCAATGGATGATCCAAAATGGTGAAATATCCAATGAAATGAGCAATATACACGATATAGGGGGGGGGGGGTGACTTAGACAACCCCTGAGAGGGCTAGGGCTCGACGTACCAGCGCTTATTTATATGTAGCTGGTAAACTCTTCCTTTCTAAGTTGTTTCAACTTTCAAATCAATATAATGGGGTGTACAAAAAGCACAAACGCTTTTTGGCCTCAATGTTGGGTCCAAAAATTGTGAATTTTCAAATAAATTGGCAATATTAAGCAAAAGCTCCCCCCCCCCCCCGAGAGGGGTAGGCTTCGTTGTACCACTTCTTTAGATTTAGCAGGAAGAACAAAGCCTACTCTTTCCCCTCCAAGTGGTTTCAAAGAGATCAAAGTGGCTGTACTTTATAACAGAAATGCCTGTTTTTGCCTCCATGAGTGCTCCAAAAATAGTTATTTTTCTAACAAATAGGCAATATACAACATGTACAATAACATGATATAACAAAGGGCGGGGGGGTGACTTCGAAACCCCCATCCCCATGAGAGGGTCAGGCCTTGATGTGCTGTGCCAACATTTTTTTATGTAGCTGATAAAGAAAAGCCTACTCTTAACTCTACAAGTGGTTTAAAAGCGGAGATAATTGCATTTAATTTTTAACTTACCGGTAAACATTATACATCCATGTATTATACATGTAATACACGTATTAGTCTATGGAAATGCATACAAAAGCAACATTTCTGATATTGAAGAATTCAAGTATGACACCTTATAAATTCGCTAAACAAAATGATACAGACCTGGAATTTCATACACGTGATAATAGTATACCAGTAAAGTTTTCTGGAACATTTCAAGGTAATTGATTTACTTTTCTTAGAATTATGTAAATTTATGTATTTGCAATATTTTCAATTTTTGGGAAAAAATTACAAAAAATGGAGTTTTCTACTTAAAATCTCAGCCAAATGACCTACTTATCCCCCATAGATAGTATCAAATCGTAGGAAATTTAATTGGCTTTCATATGACACTAATTTCATGGCAATTGGATGCTTGTGTCAAAATCTATGGACGAATATTCAAATTTTATGAAAATTTGGCGGCCATTTTGAAAAAAGCGCCCTCACAGGTTGATTTTCAGGATACAGCCTGTTTACCTCATATATTCATATTCAGCGTAAGAAACTGGTCAAGAGGCACTAAATGAAAATTTCTCCTTCTCCAAGTGGCACCTTGCTCAGTTATAACCCGGACTAATACATCTTATTGGAGAGCAAGAAACCACTCAATCAAAAATAACTAACCCTATCTCCCTGATTCCAGGGACGAGCAATCAAGTAAACACAAAATTAATCAATAAACATATGATCATAGGGAGTATATAATTATACGGATTTGCATATGCACAATGTATATGTTGACTTTTGTTCTACATACACACATGTATTTTAGCAATGTTTAGCATGACTGTGTGTATGTCCTGCAGGTTGCTTGTCTCTTTGAACCAGCATAATTTCTTCCTTGTTTGATACCTTTTTTGTTATTTGTATGCAGGGTCCCCAAGAAAAAACAATGTTTAGTTCACTGATGGGGTTACCCTTGGTAAACAAAACGAAATCAATAAATTAATAAATAAAATATTATTTTTTTATCGGCAATCAAAGGAAGAATGGGACTGTGGTTGTCAAATGTGTTCTTGCATATATCATGTATGGAAGGTTCATTAGACCTCGTCGTCAATGACAAATCATACGTGTATGGTAGTCGTATGAAACAGACAAAGATTTGCAAAATCTGTTTTGGTTTAGATTTTGTACGATATACTCTGGCTTGTCCCACTATGTTTTATAAAATAAATTCAATGGCCTGATGGTTAAGGCTTCATCTTTTCAGGTTGAAAGATGATATCGTGAATGTACAAGAAGACACAAATAAATCACAAAACTATTCATTAAACATAATGAAATAGACTCACCTTTTATTTGAAATTGTTCTTTGAAACTTGAATAAATTGAAAATATGGCAAGAATGTGCATCATGTATATGAGAGAGAGGGAGAAATAGAGGGAAAGAGAGAGAGAGAGAGAGGGGAATGACAACCTAAAACGATAGATAAGAGTAAGGATATATTGAAACACACTGTTGCTTTGGGATATGGATCGTTTCCTATGAAGAAAAAAAATTACGTTAGAGCGAGATTCTCACACGTTCTTTCAATAGGATGTGTTCGTAAAAGAGGAACTTGACTCTGAAAATTATTTTGTTCGCCTATTATTCAATTATTTGATCAGCAATGTAGAGTAGACTCAATAGAAATCAAACAAACGGGGTTCCTTTGTGACATAAAAAAGGAGTGTCAGAAAGGGCAGCGTCTTAGGCCATGTTTCCCGAAATGTGCTTTCTGCAAGACGATGCCATTAACAATAGAATGTATTGGAAACTAGAAATTCAATCAATGTAGCTGTTACATGATCCCGCCCTCGGTTGATAAAAACCTGGTCCATACGTCATACCCTCTACCAAAAAAGAGGGGGAAGTCCGGAATAAAACTGCCATGAATCTGAGTATTAAAATCTAACAAGACAATTGTAAGTATACTCTCTATCATTATTGAAAACTTGAATGATCATAACAGCTCGTTGTATCATTGTATTGAAACACTTGTATTTGAAAGAGGGCCCGCATCCATTTGTTGTGAATAAAACAAAGGAATTGGAATTTGCATCCTAGATTTTATGTATGAAGCGGAAATATATAAAATGGTAATTACAATTATTTTTATTGCCTTCCTTTGAGTTTTCAAAATCTTAATCCGTGTTACAAATTAACTAATATAATTAGGAGTGGGCTATACATGGCTCAATATTCCTTTTTTTTGGTCATTGTGATATGGCTAAATTTGTTAATAATTCCTTGTAATGTATCTCAACATGAAATGACAATAATTTTGTGTCGTGTCCGAGAAAAAATATTGTAATTTCATGTTGAGATACGGTAAAAGGAACACAAAACTGTTGCAACAGTAAAACCAAGAATCACCCATTTATAGCCTACTCCTAATATAATTTATGATATACCGAAGAATATTATGGTAAAAATCACAATAACTATTGAAAAAAAATTCTACAAATATTTTGGTTGTTTGTGTTTATTCTTTTCTATTTTAACACGAATGTTTTAAGATTTTTTATGACCTATAGTTTACCACCACAACCTTTGTGTTTCCCAATTTTTTTGTCCTGGAAATCATTAAGCAATAAGAGAATAACATTAATAACATCAGAGTTTTCGCAGCTGCAACGGGATGGATTATACAACGAAGTCAAGTCAATTCTTTTAATATGTCCGTCAAATTACGATGAACAGCTTAAAGTTCTAGGTTGAACATTGGTGATCCAGGACAGCTGATCGTCCTGAGTTTTGGAGCTGATGAAAAACTGGAAATATGTCGTTTGTCCGGAGTCAAGATCGGTATTAAATGCACTATTAATTAATCGATCTCGACAAAGAATGCTTTTTCATGAAGGACTTTTGACAATAGATTCTCTTTAATTCAGAAAGCGTCAGCGTGGTGGTTGCGAAAACTTGCTATAACAAAGGCCTTGTTACTTCCAGACATGTCACAACGATGCCAAATGTCACAGCATGTTGATTGGCCCGATTTCATTTTTTTCCAGCTTCATCAGTGATTGCAACACTGTTCGACATGGATCGGAATCGGATTGGATTCGGTTCAGCATCTGTGTCATAACAGGTAACCATATTTCTTTATCATGTTTATACTCTCATTAAAAATCTCACCAATTTGAATCATAATATATACAGTCGGTTGTCTCTTAATCCGGCAACCCGGGTTTGAAACCATATTGATGCGTGAAAACTCCTTGGAAGGTTATCAATGAATACTCATAGCAAAACCTATGTCAGCAAACGACTAAAAATCCAGGTTTAATTGATCTTTTAGAATCTTCACATATTAAATGAATGTTTTTAATTTAAAATATAAAACTAGAACGTGAACAAGACTTTACAAAGGACTTATTTAGCAATTTTCCATTTGTTTGTATTCTGTTGACAGATGTGCAACTAGTTGGCGGCCCAGATTGTAATAAAGGGACAATTGAGATCAAGATAGACAATGGGACATGGGAGACAACATGTGGGACCAATACTGATACCTTCGATGTTGTAATTTGCAAACATTTGGGATTCAAAGGAGCAAATAGAGCAATACGGGATACGCCTTATGGACAGAATTCAACTCCCAACCATGGGTTATTTTGTGATGAAAGTAATGGCGTTTCGGTTAAATTTATTTGATACATATTTTTGTTCTTACACCATGACAACTGAAATGTTTATCAATCATGTAAAAATTAAATCTTGGCAGACAAACCTTGCCTTCTAAAGCTGATGGTCTTTGAGATTTTATATGGACATTAGTTTGTAATTAGTGAATTTTGCATAAAAATAAAACAATCCAAACATGAACTTAGAATGAAAATTTACAGCATGTGCTTATCAGTACTTTATGTGCGATGATCTGCAACCTCATTACCTGAAAGCTGACCCTCAATCTATCATGAAACGATGTACGAATTCATTTTGTAATTTAATTAAAGAAAAAGTTTGCCGAAAGTGTAGCTTATTGTGCATTTGTTCGATATATTTTACATTTTTGTAAAGTTTGAGAAAAGTGCTGATTAAGTTTGATGTCATATTCTTTTATTTGATAATTTAGATGACAATAACCTGTCGGAATGTTCGCTTGTGAATTCAGAGGGATGTTCTCAAGCAGGAGCAGCTTCTTGTCATGGTACCATTTCCGTTAGATATGTGAAAACAGCTCTAATCTCGTAAAAATAACTTTTCATTTTTAAAAAGATAAATGCAATTAACATATTTAATTCAACATACTTAATACAAAATGGTATTTGTGGAATGGTACAGATATTGTACATTAATATTCAGAAATAGATTTTAAGATCACAACCAATCTCTTAATGTGCTACTTTTACGGATGAAACAAATTCAAATATTCGCCTTGCACTTTTTAATTATGCAACTCGCCTTTTCCACCATTCAGAGTTCTAATTGAAATCTAGCACCCTCCCTTGGTAGTGTTATTATTTTAATGTAAAATGGCCGTTTTAGCAAGCACTTCATATTTTATTCAATTCTTTTATTTCATTTCTATTGAAAACATAATACAAATTAACATAAGCAATGCAAATCAAGTACAATTTTATAGGGCATTCTTACTTCGTAAAACATAAAAAACAGTATAATATGGACCATAAATGGAAATGATATATAGTAATTGGATGTTAATAATCTAATGACATAGTCCTGAAATTTCCAGCCCTTTCCTTTGTTGAGAAGTAAATTCTATAAAGAAGACGAAATTACGTATTTTTTTTTAATAGGGCTCCAGATCGAATTTAATTTCGATGTAAAGTTGTTAAAGTTTAATATCCAACAAATGGTGCCAGCAGCCGAATGTCTGGCACCTCTGTCCGTGAGTAAGACAGTTATTGAAAAAAATCCTCTTTTATCTTAAATTAAAATAAACAGAAATGCTCTCAGCATTCTCTGCAACTATGGGCGCGCTAGCTAACCCCCCCAATAAAATGCAATTGTAATTAGTATCCTTTAAACCACAACCGTTTTGGGGTACATGCATCTATTTTTTTTTTGGGTGGGGAAGATTTACCAAAATTAATGATAGGTTTTAGATATAGCCAACACATATTTTAAACAAGTTCCCTAGATATATGACTGGACCATTTCATCCCAGTTCAACCACACAATGACTAAATCCTTGTCACCGATTTGCAATGAGAATTTGGTCAAGGTATCAATCATGTCGCACAAAATTATGGTTACTATATTTACATGTACCATAGGCTAGATGGAATGTTATCTTTCATCTGACATTCTTTTACATTTTGAATATTAAATTCTATAAGAGACAAGGTGTGCCTTAATACTATTTTGTCCCACTTCGGTGCGGTCTGCCCTATCATGCTTATCAAAAATCTTTAAGGTCCAACTACTTGTAACGCACAACACACGTAAACAAGCAGGTGCCATCCTACGTTATTTCATATAATCCTTATGTCTTATAGGTGAGGGATATCTTGGATGTTTTATGGATGAAATGAATGACAGATTAATATCTGGTGACTTCAACCGTATTTCATCGATGAGCATTTCATATTGCATCCAGTTTTGTCAAGATTTTACCACGGTCAACTACATGCAGGCTGGTGTTGAAAATGGAAATGAATGTTTCTGTGGCGAAGCTAGTGATAACTTTACAAGACTGGAATCAGATATATGGAATGTCAACATCCATGCCAAGGAGACCCTACCGACAGTTGTGGTGATACTGGTTACATAGCTGTCTTTAGAAGTGAGTTCCAATTTTAAAGGTCAAGTCCACCCCAGAAAAATGTTGATCTAAATAAATCAAGTAAAATCACACTAGCAAAACGCTGAAGATTTCATCCAAATCGGACGTGAAATAAGAAAGTTATGACATTTTAAATTTTCGCTAATTTTTCACAAAATTGTTACTTGCACAACTCAGTGACACGCAAATGGACAGGTCGATGATTTCCCTCACTCACGATTTCTTTTATTTTTCATTGCTTGAATTGTACATTTTTTTATTTGTTTAACAGATTTGACGATAAGGACCAACTTTCACTCTGCACCTGCATTAAGACGATGTTGTTAAATATGATTTTTTATTGTTTCCCGGGGTTGCCACAAAGTCAAGCTAAGCTTAAATTGGTAACACCTGCAACCTTAGAAAATCTTAAAACCTTCTTCTCATTTTTATTATTGTTAGATATTAATGAATTAAGTTTTTTCTTTGTTACTTTGTATAATCTATGAAAATGTGCAGAAACAATAAATGAAAAATGAAAATTGTTATCAATATCATCATTATTTATATCTTTGTCATTCTCATTCTCATTATTATTACTATTATTATTATAATTATAGTGTGGGACATTAGCAATTTACCATGTAAAGTAAAAATGGTATTCTTAAAGTAGACACCCGAAGAATCAAAAGTATTTTATAATGCCTTTTTGTGGTCATCATTGTAAAGGGGAAGTATTACTAATCAGATATATAACTTCACTTTTCAAAATAGTGATTAGAGTTTTCAGAAATCAGCTATCAAAAATAATTTATTTTCATGCCATATTTCTGCCTTCCACCGGTCCTCTTGCGAGCTCCAGCTGAGTGACGTAACACAATGAGCGTGAGCAGCTGAGCTGACAGCAGCCCATTGAAGACGATCTTTCCAATCAGCGTTTTTTGCTCTTAGAATTGTTTATTCCTCACATGATTGGTCTTGTTATATAGATAAAAGTTTGAATTTACTGAACAGTGAAATAAAGTGCACATTTAACGTATTTTTGTAACCGATATTTAGCTTAGAAAAAATGATTTTTTTTCAAGAAATATATTGGAATGAACAAAGCATATTTTCACTTAGAAATCACACTTGCGACAAATTAATATTAAATCAATATAAAGCATATACATTCTTCGTCACGACTGAAAAAAAAAATCATGAAATTTCATTACGTAACAAAGTCAGGAACCACAAAATAACACGGCAATATCCATCGCGAAATGATTGAAATTGCAGTTGAATTGCCGAAACATGATTAGCCCACAGCGGCGAGCGGACTTTGTTTCATATATCTTATAAGCCCACTGCCCGGAAGAAAATGGTCTGTGGCCAAATGTGTTGGCCATTGTTTTGTCGTGTGCGAGGACCCTGGTTCAAAACTCGGATTAACTTGGGTATTTTTTTATTCCTTCTCGTCCCTACCCAGCTTTTTTTCTCTTTTTTTCTTGTGAAATCCTATTCAGACCTGTATTTATCAAATCTTACTTAATTGCTGCTTTTGATTTTCAAGTTCTTGATTAGATTCTACTCTTATTTGGGATGGGAGGGGTAGAGGATGAGTTAAAAGTCAAGTCCACATCAACTAAAAATTATTTGAATAGAGTAATTTCCCTTGTTGTTTTTACTCAAAACAGTCACAAAACAATGATATGCAAATTAGTGTTGTCACTCACATCACATTCGTTTCTAATTTTTTGTGGCATTTTGTTTTTTAATTCTTTGCAGATTTGAGGATAGGAAACTCTTCATCTGATCACAATAGGTTACATTTACGGAACTGTAACTCTAAATGTTATTTGGAGGAATTAAAATCCCTCCGAAAAATTTTCAGAAAATAATTAGAAAATTAAATATTTAATCTACATGTCATGTAAATATATCAAACAACAAAATACAAAAGAACTTAGTGCGTGTGACATAATCGGTTAGTGTAATTTGCACATCGACACAGATGAGCATATCATCGTTTTATAAATTAGGCAAAATTTCTCAATGTTAAAATAGTAATTATATAAATTTGAATCAAAGTTTTTATGAAATTTCCTGCAATATCTTATTTTTCTTTGAATTCAAATGAATTTTTGATTGTGTGGACTTCTCCTTTACTCTTAATGTAGGGAATGCATAGCAATATTTATCCAGAAACAAAATTGTCTTAGAATATGCAAATCTGTAATTGGGCACATGTTCACTTTTCTTTCATCCAGGCCACTTCCTCACACCCACCAGGCTTACAGTCTTACTCTTATAACAAAAACATGATGAACCATCACACAACAGCACACAACATTCAGTGCTTCACAATAAATATTTCACTTCTGTTCATACATGTACATGCAATAAATATTGTGGAAAACAAATAAAAGGCGTACCCATATTCAAATACCGTTTAAAAGGACAAATATATTATACCTTTCGAGAAAAATCAGCACGTTAGATATCTGACAACAAAACACAATTATGGGGCACTGCAAGAAACTTATGTTCCATTGCAAATCAAGCGTAAGTCTTAAATTCAAATTCAAGCGTAATAAGGTCGAGTTGCAATAGCAATTCAACTACATGTACATGTTTGTCTTTAATCAAAGGACTTACCCTTGATTTGGGACGTGTGATTGATTAGAAAATTTCTTGCAAAATGCCCTAATAACATTAAAATTGTTCTTTCGTTTTAAGTTGTGTGTTCTTATTTTCGACAAGCTGTATTCCTGTCCAAGTCAAATTTTTTAGTTCTCTCCAAAACTGTGCTCAAAATTGTTTCCAAGATCGATAAAGATAAATTTTCTGTTGCATCATTATCAGTCCAAAACTTGCACCGTAGCTCCTGGAAAGAGTGAAGAAAAAAATGGCTATATCCAAATCATAGTAAGAGGACATGATGGAATCTCCCAGATTGAAGTAGCGAGCAGAGACCAGAAGTCACCAGAGTCAGCAAGTGTGCAGATCTGTGTGTAGAAGAGTGAGAGAAAAAAAAAGAAATAATTTAAATAATCAAATCAAAGTATGAATTTCATTATCTTGATGATTGATGACGTGCGGTGGCATGTAATTCCCGGTCAACAACAAATAATAGTAGGTTTAGACACCTGAAAAATTCCACTCAGAACACTGGTGCTCTACCTCAACGCTCAAGTGATGTTTGTGCAGGCCCCACTCTACTTCACTACCGCTTCACTACCATACATGTACGCCACACCTACCCGGGTAGGTGTGTAGCGTAGTGTAGGCTGTAGCGGTAGTGAATCACTTGAGGTACGGTACTCTGTGTCATTACAAAGAGTGCATTTATCTTCATTGTTTTATGTTGAAGGCATTACGCATTCATATGTAGCAGCAATCTAATCAGAAAGAAACACCAGACTCTAGTTTTGGCCAGGAATCAGCATGATCAGGGTAACCACTGCTGAAAATTTGTCTTGCTTCATGACATCGGCATTATGGTGATATAATTCTGTGTATCTGGATGTATACGATACAGGGCCCTCCTGAGCATAAACGCATTGGGTACTAATACACTACTAGACCTGTGTATAATAAAAACTTAAACATTTGGCCTTATCGTGAAAACATTCGGCCTTATCGTGAAATTTGGTGTTTGTGCGCTCGTTGTGTACAAAGTCAATGGGAGTGGATCACCGCCGTTGACGAAATAAACGGTAGTGAATGGACTGGTGACAAAAACTACGATAATGCCAAACATTCCTCTGAAAAAGTATATTTTCAGCCATGGTCCATGCCAGTGCTCCTAAATAATTTAATCGCCTGAGTCCTGACCAGTTTATTTAGAAATCTGAAGAAAAATCTGCTGGAATTGTGCAAAAACATTATTTCTAAAATAAAGACTTTTTAATTTTAATAGTAGTCATGCCAAAATGCATGATTCTAAAATTATATCAGATCTGTATCTGTCATCTGACCTGAATGCATCGTCAGAACAAGTACAGACTACAGTTTCCAAACATGCTTACCTTGACTTTTGACTGGATCAAACCATGGACCTACCAGCTGCTAGGTCCATGATCAAACAGCGTAACCTGCATCGGCAGCAAGTGAATGGGACCGTACAGCTTGGAGTTTTTCAATATTCAGAGCCACTCACACAACATGCGAGGTTAGCAACACAACAAGACTGTCGAGTGGACAAAATCGGTCTTTCCAGTTCACAATTCAATAAAAAAATGGACAAAGTAACACAGTTCTGGTTCTCTTATAGTCTGAAGTTGTCGAAAACAGAAATCGGATATCACAACACATGAAGAAAACGGTAAATTCGAAGAAAAATAGAGACCAGGAAGGTGTATCAGTGTATTATGCACAGAGAGATGATGTGAAGTCGATCATCATGTGACGTCATTATTCTCGACTGTTTTCGATCGCGTGAATGTCTGCCTGGGGGCGGCTGGGGGGGGGGGGGGCTGAGAAGGGTCTCTATTAATTTCATTTCTTGCATTTCCACAACATCTGTAAGACTTTTTAGTGAAATATTTGTGTATAAAAAGACAAGACCTTTCCATTCATATATAATTTGTCTATAATCATCACTTTCATGAATTTTCTTTGTGTGTATACTTTAAACAACAGTTCACTTCCAGATCAGTAAAACCACATCTACTATTGCGTCAACCTGGTCGACTAGTGAGATGCAAGATATAAGCACTCAAAAGAAACCGATGACCAATCAACCAAGTTCTGAGATGACCAACGGACAAAGTACAAGGAATGATCTTACGTCATCACCAATTGCCACAACCTTCTCCATGCTCCAGGAAAACAGTCACAGTTCTTGCAATTGCATACAACTGTTAACATTTCTGAGATGGGATACTGTATGGGATACTGTATGGGATATTGTAAGTCATTCTTTTCTGATTTGAATGATTCTACAACAAATCCCAAATGATATTGAATGTATTCTGTGGTTGATTGAGACAAAAGACTAAATAAGAGTATTTCTAGTTATAATTCTAGATATCATCCTTAAAAAAATAATTATGTTCATCGTCATACTACTGAGATATATATGGGCCAGTGAAATGGAAAATTAAAAAAAAAAAAAAAAAAACACACTACCGGTCACAATAAGATTATATTGATTCAGTTATTAAGCAATGACTACAGAAATTACAATAAACTGCATAATTCAAAGAACAGAAACAAAATAAAATGCATCTATTCATACAAATCATCGTTATATGCTTTAACCTAATTACCATTTTTTCACCAGCGCATATCCAATTCAATGTCTACAGATTTCGGTGCTGTAGTTGGTGAAGGTGTTGTTATCATACTTTTGAGTTTATTCCTCATGGTCTCGGTAATATACATCGTTCGAATCCGAAAGTGAGTAACACTACTTATTAAAAGTTTTAGATTTTGAATAAATACAAAGGGAGCATATGTTCACACAACGTATAACAACGTATAATATAACTGTATGGCAAACTAGGTAAATCATATATATAATTTAAATCCAAACACCCGACCTGGAATGTTTGCTTTTGTGTCGAAACGTAGCACAAGAAAATATTCAGGAATTTCTGGTCAAGATATAAACGGTAATCGCAACCGAGGTGTTTAATCGATCTAGTCAGGTAAACTTCAAAATACTGAAAACTCCCAAATCTTTAGAATACATAGAGCTCTATATATCAGGGAATTTACTTCTCTTAAGATAAGTGGGAAAAAGGCTAATACATGGCTCATCACTGTGATCCATTTATTTTTCTGTCACACTCGATACGCATTTGTCTATATTCCATTTTCATTTTGTCTTAAATTTGATTCTGTATAGGATAATGAAAGACTCTAACAAGGATCAGAATACTCAACATGTGGATTTGGTGCAGTCATCAGGTTAGCCTGTAAAAGAAACAGGTTTTTTATCATGCTATTCAGGATGTCAGAAAATCGGATCCATTGACAACATCTGACGGCGATGGTTACTACTCCTCTCAGATATACAAACATTAACGTGCCAATGTATTGAATTCTGATGACACCCGTGTACTACACCATTCATACATGATCTAAGGGAGGAATATACCGTAAATGAATCGGACTTCAGATCATTAGAGAATTTTAATAATCACGAGGCGGCCGCTCTATACAGCGCACCGACTCCTTTCAAAATGCAAGTCAAATCACTAAAGCGAACTGAGAGGCTTTTGTCCTGTTTGTCGAAAGTTGATGGACCGGGACAGCAGACCATCCGAAGACTTGCACCTGACGAACAATTGCAAATATATCGTTATCCAGAGTCATAAGACGACGCTTCTATCCTGGTCCACAAAACTTTAGACGAAAGCCTATGAGCTCTCCATTGTGATTTGATTTGCATTTTTAAATGGAATTGGTGCGTTGTTGAAAGTAATCGCTTAGTGGAAGGAGAACCTCTCTATTGCAACTGTATCCTATAACCGAATTGCTCTTCATATATACCAGTTTATACCATGTATACTGTACATTTCTGTTGTGAAAGTGGAGACAAGATATGTTTCATGCATATCAGGGAAAGGCTATTCTAGTTATCTAAATACTAAGCTTAATAAAATTAGTATGTTACCCTTGCAATCTTGGCCAAATAAAGCATGGGAATGCGTTTGACAAAGGTGTTCTTGCATATACCATGTCGAAAGATGATTAGATCCTGATGTCCGAAATGAGACTATGCTTGTCGTAAGTAGCTGTGAAGGATTAGTAAAATGAATTGTTGTTTGATAATAATAATAATGTATATTTTCCTTGTTCTACGCTATAAACTGCGATATTTTGTGATGTATTTTAAAGTTACTTTGATTTAATGGTTAATACATGTAACTTCATGGTTTGTTATTATGAATGTTTAATGCTCGAATATCATGTGTAGATGTATACCTATAGTAATCTGTCCACGTTTCATTTGGGATCTCATATTTGTTCTAAGATGAATAAGGTTATTTCTTGATAACTAGCAAAGGTAATGATTAAAGTGCTTATCTGAAATATTAAAATTAATAAAAATAAAAAAGTATGAATCTTACATAAGGTAAAATCTTTCGATTGAAAAATGACATTGTAAATGAAAAAAAAAGGAAAATTAAACTACAAGCCCATTCATTAACCATTATAAATTAGACACACCATTTGTACTTGTCTTTTATAAAAACAGAAGTGTACAAAATTCGAATAAATTAAAAACAGTAATTGGAATGTGCAACATCCACACTGGATAGAGAAGAGAAAAAGAGAGAGAAAAGAGGGATGGTGAAGGTTAAATAAATAAATGTTTGTACGTGAGAGTAAGAATGTATTTGTGTGTGTATGATCGATTATAGGTAAAGTATCATATGTGTATGTGAAAAATAGCGATAGATAGGGGAGAAAAAGAGAGACATGCAGAGTCATAGTGATGCTCTAAATTATTCTGGAAAGAAATTTTATTGACAACCTGAAAACAAAACAATGAAATAAGGATATAATTGAAAAATAGTGTTGTTTTGGGATGAGGTTTGTGTGGGTGTGCGCGTGTGTGAGACAAAATTTACGTTGCAGGGTCATTCTCAGAAAAATGAACCAATTGATGGGGGAAAAAATCGTAAAAATGAAGTCTACGGAATGGGTTGAAAGATGCATATTGTGAAAGTACCATGTATGAGAAAGTGGCAACAGAAAAGGGGCAAGTAGATGTTGCGTCAATTTGAAGTACTGACCGGATTAAGTCGAGCACTGTATATCATCGTTACGGAGGTTAATCGTTAGCATGGCCCACTTATTTTACTCGATTAAATCACTTTTGAAATGATTGAAATTGAAATGCACACAATTTGGTTTTAGTGTGGTATCAACAATTTCATTTTCTGAAGCAAAAATGTTTGCAAGATGGAAAAACTATTCAATATTGTTTTCATAAGCAGGACTTTACCAAATAACATATAACAAAAAGTACCAAAAAATCATGGCACATCTTTCGTTCAGTTTAATGTTCATAATTTGAATGAGGCAACCTTAAAATGATTTTCATCCATAAGCTGAGATCCTTAGCAATGCATGACCAATGCTAGGAATCCAAAGATAGTTTACCATTAAATCCTCACGATAGCATTTAACCTTGTCAATCTTCGTTACGGAAGTTAAAATCAAGTTGCAAATTGCAGTACTTATTTTGTTAGCTTGTGAATATCCATATCAAGGTATTCGTCTACCTTTTTTATATTTATTAAAGATTAATGTGGAACGCATTGCTTAATCCCCCCCCCCTCCCAATAAAAAATGTTAAAAACAGAACAGGAAGCGGACAACTGTCATTTTTGTTGTCGTTCTTGTTCAAAGTTGGAATGAGAAAACTGAATAACCAAGCCACAGAACTGCAGTTCATCTTAAAGTTTTCTGGCAATAAACAAAATATAACAATCGCAGTCCCGTAACCATGATGGGTTCTCTGGGTTACGAGGAATCTCGCCGCTTGCCAATATAGCCAAAATGATAGAGAGAAAAAAAAGAAGAGAATTAAAAAAGGACATGGGGAAATGAATAATAATAAAGTGAGGTGAATGAAACAAGAGGCTAAAAATTCACAAATACATGAATTATTTATGAATTCTAAATGATCTAATTGCGATTTGCTTTCATTATTTTGTTTCATTGAGATACGCAATTACGCATCCTGATCGTGATTTTAAAAAAATATGAATAGCCAAAATGTTTGATTATCGAAATACGTATAATAAATTCCAACAAACATGACAAACCGTGAGTGTTTGAAATATCTCTTTCCATGTTTTCATGTCATAGGCCTATATCAATTATTTCAGCGCTTTTTCATGCGCATTAAAGGGGTCATCCAGGCTGAAAAATCTGATCTGAACAGATAATAATCAGACAAACAAAATACTGCAAATATGATCAAAATCGAACAAGGAATAACAGCGTCATGCCATATGAAAGATATGCATTGTTTTAGTGAAACAGTTTGGTCTATGCATATCTTCATGAATATTAAAAGAGTTGATTGATGGTGTACATAATGTATAATCCCCACTTGTTCTTTTGCATTCTCTTGCATGAAATTATTTTCTATTCAATTTATATCCTCTTTTTTTAAAGTGTGCTTAAAATGTCTGGTTTTCATATTGGAATGACGTATTTTCAGCTCGCGCTTCGCACTCGCTGCTTATCATTTCCTTAGCAAGACACCCATCCTTTTTATGATTACAGAAAGTTAATAGAATGTCCCATTTTGGGCTCTAAACCTAAATAAGCGAGCGTTTTACCCTTGCAATAATTGTTTATTGGATATATATCTTGTTCTCAAATTAAAACGTTCAAAAAATTATTGTTCTCAGATCAAAATATAAAATATTTACAGTCGCATCAATTAAGATAAACATCCTTGTAATTAGTACAAACAGTGTTTAGAATGTCAATGTTTCAGTCAGAATACGAAAAAAAAAATCAGCTAGCACTTTGTACTTGCATTAATACTTTATTCAGATAACATCCTGATCATTTCTACAAAAAATGTAAAGTTTTCAGATTGGACTATTCACAAGATTTAGCTCGCGCTTTGCGCTCACATTTTTGATCGGTGAAATAACCTTCCTCATGGGTCATTGCAAATAGTTTTCCTTCCCCTTTCCTTGTCCATAAAAGCTTAATTGTTTCTCCTTCTTCCCTTTATCTCCACCGTTTCTACCGACTTCAGAATTAGACAAAGGCATGTCACCTGTTCTGGAACTAGAATCGTACTATCAATCTCAGTAAAGTACAGCAGAGAAGTTTATTAACTTCCGTAACAGTATTGTTACGGAAGTTAATGCACTTTATATAGCAAAGAAATTTAGAAATGTTAAGTTCTAAAGAAGATTCCAATATTCACAATTTGTAGTATGAATTATTCAAAATTCCAAAAGCATTAAATATCGAATATAATTCTTGGGAAATTGTTTTCGCTGGCAATTTTCCCTCTTTACAAAGTGATGTTGAAAATAAGATGTGCAATAATAATTTTACAAGGATGAATAGCTATTATTTCTAAGGGTACGTAGGTGGAGGGTACCTTATATAATTTATATCTGTATGATCCGGAGTGATGCGGTATAGCAAAAATTTTGTACCGTATTCAAGAAAAAATGTTACGGAAGTTAATGCGTTACGGAAGTTAATGTCTTTGTGCTTTGTGGTCCAACGTGGACCTTATTTAGCAGCCCTACCTTTGAAAACTGTATTTATTATGAAAGGTGTCTCTTATCCTATATAATACTGGATCCTTAACAGAACTGCCAAAGTGCATATTTTCTTAAGGTGCGTTACGGATGTTAAACCTGTTTAGTCATACATTTCATTTTTAAAGAATAGTCCTTTATTTTATGTAATACAGGAAAGACATAAGATACTTCCCTATCAATTATTTATTAATGAATATCACTCTACTTGCAGACACATTATCATGTAATATTATTCAGTTTAAAAGGGAGAAAAAACTTGTGGCAGTATTCGTTACGGAGGTTAAAACGAATTGAGGACAAAGTTAAAAGTGAAATTAATCACAAAGTGATCATCAAATACTAGGATAAGCCCAGTTTGTCAGACGTATACACCATGCTGCAATCACCAGACAGTGATGTAGGAAAGAAATACAGAGTACATATAAAAGAGAATGATAGTAAAATAAAAAACTGACCCAAGACAGTGTATATTCTAACAAAAAGCAAAATAAAAGGCCTGTGTAATAAATTTAGAGCTTTACTAGTCACTGGTCGCATATGGTTTGTGGAGGTAGACTATTATTGTCATTTTATTGATAATATTTTTGTAGAAAATGTTCAGGGTTGTGAAACTAGCGGGCATAAGATAGTCGAGACACGTTTTTTGTGAATTGTAACATTTTTTTGAGATTGACCCATTAGTTATTGGCACTTTGACACTCATCCAAACTTTCTCATTCTTTCGTTTCTTTTGCGCCTCGGAATAGAAGATTTCTAGATAGATGGCGCTATATAAATGCCTATTATTATTATTATTATTATTATTATTACATTACGGAGAATGGAAATCCATAAACTAATGTTCATTAAAAATAAGTTTATACAGACTCCGTTAGTATTGATAATGATGATGTTGTTGTTGATGATGATGATGTTGATGTTGATGATGGTGGTGGTAGTAATGATGATGATTAGGGATATGTTCTCTAAATAGAAAAAAAAAAACATTTACACTTCACACATTGATACTTCATCGTCTTTTTGGACGTCTCCCTCTTCTTACTATGATGCTGATTATTACGATTATTATTGGTGTTATCATTATTTAGCATCATCATTATGATTTATCAGTATTATCATTATCATAATCATCGTTATTACTATCATTATCATTATAGTGTGAGACTTTTGCAATTTGCATTAGGTATAAATGACATGCTTAACCTACATGTGTAGTCCACACAGAGATTAGAGGACCCACACCTACTATTGGGTCAACATGGTCCACTGAGGAGATACAAGAAATAAGCCCCCACACGGAAGTGATGACCAATCAACCAAATTCTGATATGACCAGTGGCCATAGTCCAAGGGACGAGCTGACTGCATCACCACTGACCACAACCTTCTCAACACCCCAGCAATATTGTAACAGCTCTTGTAATTATACAAAATTTATCATTTTTTTTAAAAGGACGTAATTCTTTTCTGATTTGAATTAGCCACCGACGTGCCTCCACAATGAAAGTGATGGTACCATGGGGTCAATTTGACATTAAAGACAGAGTAAATCCAGTCATATGAAATTATAATAAATTATGTTTATGTTCATCATATAACAAAAAAAAAACATATGAGGGCCAGTAAGGATAAGAATAGAAAACATATCGCTACCGGTCGCAATAAAATTATATTGATTCAGTGCTCAAAAAATGATGACCACGGAAATGCAACAAAATGCATGTATTCACATAAATAAAACACAATCGAAATAAAAATAGAATGCACTTATTCATGTGATACATATGCCTTAACCCGAACGAGTATTAATAATTGTTGATATGTGCATACTGCATATTATATGTAATCTCTACAGATTTTGGTGCTGTAGTTGGTGAAGGTGTTGTCATCATTATCCTTAGTGTCCTTCTCATCGTCTCGGTAATATATATCATCCATATCCGAAAGTGAGTCCCACTATTTATGAAAATGTTTGTATTTTGAATAAAAAAGGAGCAGATGTTTACATAACGTGAACTGACTTTTGGAAAGCAGAAGGAAATAACTGTTTGACCAGCTAGGTAAATCATACATCTAATTTTAATACAAACATCTGACTTTATTAGGAATGATTTTTAACCATTATAATGTCCGGTTTTGTGTCCAAAGGTAGCACAAACAACATTCCGGAATTTCTGGTCAAGATAATAAACGGTCATCCCAACCGAGCAATTATCGATATATTCAGGTGACGTACAAATATTAACCCCCCCCCAAATCTTTAGAATACATAGAGCTCTATATATCAGGGAATTGACTTCTCTGAATGAGTAAAAAAATACATGGTTCAGCACTATGATGCATTTCTTTTTCTGTCACACTCGATACGGATCCGTCTACATTCTATTCTCATTTTTTATTCTACATTAAAGGATGATGAAAGACCTAAAGAAGGACCAGAAGATGCAACACGTAGATTTGGTCCAGTCTTCAAATTCGCCTGAAAAAGACACATGCTTTTATCATGATATTGAGGATGTCAGAAAATCGGATCCAGCTACAACATCCGATGGAGATATTCACTACTCCTCTCAGATATACGATCAGAAACGTGAAAATGTATCGGATCCTGACGACACCACTGCACCACATCACCCTTACATGATCTAACGGAGGAATATAAATGGAATCTGACTTCAGATCATTAGAGAGTTTTCGCAATCACGAGGCGGCCGCTCTATACAGCGCACCGACTCCTTTCAAAATGCAAGTCAAATCACAATAGCGAGCTGAGAAGCTTTTGTCCTGTTTGTCGAAAGTTGATGGACCGGGACAGCAGACCATCCGAAGACTTGCACCTGACGAACAATTGCAAATATATCGTTATCCAGAGTCATAAGACGACGCTTCTATCCTGGTCCACAAAACTTTAGACGAAAGCCTATGAGCTCTCCATTGTGATTTGATTTGCATTTTTAAATGGAATTGGTGCGTTGTTGAAAGTAATCGCTTAGTGGAAGGAGAACCTCTCTATTGCAACTTATGAGGGCCATAACTGTATCCTATAACCGAATTGCTCTTCATATATACCAGTTTATACCATGTATACTGTACATTTCTGTTGTGAAAGTGGAGACAAGATATGTTTCATGCATATCAGGGAAAGGCTATTCTAGTTATCTAAATACTAAGTTTAATAAAATTAGTATTTTACCCTTGCAATCTTGGCCAAATAAAGCGGGAATGCGTTTGACAAAGGTGTTCTTGCGTATACCATGTGAAAAGATGATTAGATCCTGATGTCCGAAATGAGATTATGCTTATCTTCAGTAGCTATGAATGATTAGTAGAATGAATTGTTGTTTGATAATAATAATGTTTATTTTCCTTGTTCTACTCTATAAACTGTGATGTTTTTTAAAGTTACTTTGATTTAATGGTTAATACATGTAACTTCATGATTTGTCATTATGATTGTTTAATGCTCGAATATATGTAGATGTATACCTTGAGTAATCTGTCCATGTTTCATTTGGGATGTCATTTTTGATGAATAAGGTTATTTCTTGATAACTAGCAAAGGTAATGATTAAAGTGCTTATCTGAAATATTAAAATTAATAAAAAATAGAAAAAATATGAATCTTTCATAAGGTAAAAATCTTTCGATTGAAAAATGATATTGTAAGTGATAAAAAAAGACAAAAATAAACTACAAACCCATTCATTAACCATTATAAATTAGACCCACCATTTGTATTGTCTTTTGTAAAAACAGAAGTGTACAAAATTCTAAAAAATTAGAAACAATAATTTGAATGTGCAACATCCACACTGGATAGAAGAGAAAAAGAGAGAGACAAAAGAAGAGGAATGGTGAAGGTGAAATAAATAAATGTTTGTACGTGAGAGTAAGAATATGTTCGTGTGTGTGCGGTTGATTATAGATAATGTATTATGTGAGAAATAGCGATAGATAGGGGGAGAAAAAGAGACGGAGACATGCAGAGTCATAGTGATGCTCTAAATTATTCTGTAAATAAATTTTATAGACAACCTGAAAACAAAACAATGAAATAAGGATGTAATTGAAAAATAGTGTTGTTTTGGGATGAGGTTTGTGTGGGTGTGCGCGTGTGTGAGACAAATTTTACGTGGCAGAATGAAAGGAAGAGAGGGGAATGGGGAAGTGAGACGGATAGAGCAAATGTACAGATAGTGATATGCTAAATTCAGTGAATAAATTTGATTGACAACCTAACAACTACACAAAAGTGTAAGGATATAATCGAAACACAGTGTTGGTCTGGAATGAGGATTGTTTACCATTAAGAAAAAAAAAGAATTAAAGTGAGATTCTCACGCAATCTGTAAATAGACTGTGAACATGAATAGTAAGTGTTTGTAAAAGAGGAACTTGACTCTGATAATGATTCTGTTCGCCTATTATTCAATTATTTGATCAGTAATGTTGAGTAGACTCAATAGAAATCGAACAAAAGAGGTTCCTTTGTGATATAAAAGGGAGTGCCAGTAAAGCCCCTTTCACAATTGGTTGTACGACTGCTTACAACCGTTACGATTGTGTGCAACATATATTTTGACCAATTAATGGTCGCAAACGATCGCACGAGCAATTGTGAAAGCCCCTTAAGGGTAGCGTTTTAGGCCATGTTTCCCGAAATGTGCTCTCCGCCAGACGATGCCATTAACAATAGAATGTATTGGAAACTAGAAATTCAATCCATGGAGCTGTTACATGATCCCACCCTCGGTTGATAAAACCTGGTCCATACGTCATACCCTCTACCAAAAAAGAGGGGGAAGTCCGGAATAAAACTACCATGAATCTGAGTATTAAAATCTAACAATTGTGAGTATACTCTCTATCATTATTGGAAACTTGATGATCGTAACAGCTCGTTGTATCACTGTATTGAAATACTCGTATTTGGAAGAGGGACCGCATCCGTTCCTTGAGAATAAGACAGATGAATTGGAATTTGCATCCTAGATTTTATGTATACATAATAAAATGGTAATTATTATTATTTTTTATTGCCTTCCTTTGATTTTTTTTAATACGAGTTAATTAGGAGTGGGCTAACATGGGTCATTAATTTGATGTACAATATACATGCGATATTAATGTTCTGGTTTATGTGCAATTTATGTTACATCGGGTAATACGGGCTACATCATGCACATAAGCTGACAAGCAATCAAATTCACAATTCAGTTATTAACTTCAGGAGCTCACTTTTAATGAAACTATAGTTTGTACGTAATATATCCAGACCTTGTTCATATATGTCCTTGTGGTTAATGCATGGATATACAGTGCATACCGCATAATCCCTATCATAAATCACATTGTCTTTTGTTTATTGAGATGTATTTTGCAAATATCCATAAACCCAAATTCATAAGAATAAAAGCAATTTTAGCTATGAATCTGCTCGGTAGTGTTCAGTTGGTATTGTCAAATATCCAAGACGATGAAACCTATCTATTGGCAAAAAACGGCTCTAGAAATTGGTAAATTTAGCCAAAAAAATTAACTCTACAAATAATGGTTTAAAAGAACTAATTTTAGGAAAAAACGAATTGCCTGCCCCCAAAATATATGAATAGACACCAAAGCCAGAAAAAAGACCACAAATACAGAAGTTGTGGCTAAAAATGTGAATTTGGGGGTTTGGGTGGCCATTTTGGATTTTGGCCCGGCACACTTTTTTCTTGGACCCGAAACAAAAATTAGTGTCATTTCATGTTGAGATAAGGTAAAAGGAACACAAAAATTGTTGCCATATATATAGTAAAACAACACAAAATCATTCATTTCTAGCCCACTCCTAATATAATTTATGATATACCGAAAAAAATTATGGTAAAATCACAATAACTGTTAAACACAATTTCTTATATCTGACGCGCTTGTTCTAAGATTATACTTCAATGACCTAGTTGACCACCACAACCTTAATTTTTCCCACTATTTGCTAAAAAAATCAGGCAATTACCCTTTACCGTACGCGCAGAAACGTTATTTGAGTTTTCGCAATTGCAACGGGGGTGGATTATAAAACACATAAAATACAGTAAATCTGTTGAGTATGTTCGTCAAATGACAATGAACAACTGAAAGTTTTTTGTTTGTGACAGCTGATCGTCGTAAGTTTTGGAGCCGATGAAAAACTTGAAATATGTCATTAGTCTGAGGTCATGTACGGACGGCATTGTTCTTTTGATTAACCTATCTAGACAAAGAATGCTTTGTTTTGAAGGGCTTTTAACAATAGATTCTCTACATTTTGAAAAGCGTCTGCGTGGTGTTTGCGAAAAATTGCTATAACAGAGGCCTTGTTAATGACCAGTAATGTCGCAGCGATGTTAAATGTCACAATTTTTCTTAGAGGCCGATACATGTTGATTGGTCCAATTTCATTTTTGCAGCTTCGTCTGATTTAGTGAACACTGTTCGACATGGATCGGAATCAGATAACCATTGTCTTCTTAGTGATTCTTTCGATTCGGTTCAGCATCTGTGTCATAACAGGTAATCATATTCCTTTATACTTTAATTCAAAATCTCATCATTTTGAATCATATATAACGTTGGTAGGGCGGTTTTCTCTTAATCCTGTAACCCCGGTTCGAAACCAATGACGCGTGAAAGCTCCTTGGATGGTTATCAATAAATACTGAAACCTATAATGTCAGCAAACGCTGCCTAAAAAAATCAGGTTTATTGCCTTTTTAGATCTTCACATATTAAATGAAAGTTGTTAATTTCAAATACAAAACTAGAACGTGAACAAGACTTTACAAAGGACTTATTTACTAATTTTCCATCTCTTTGCATTCTGTTGACAGATGTGCAACTTGTTGGCGGTCCAGATTCTAATAAAGGGACAATTGAGATCAAGATAGACAACGGGACGTGGGAGACAATATGTGGGACCAATACTGATACCTTCGATGTCGTAGTAATTTGCAAACATTTGGGATTCAAAGGAGCAAATAGAGCAATACCAGAGACGCCTTATGGACAGAATTCAACTCCCAAACATGGGTTATTTTGTGATGAAAGTAATGGCGCATCCGTTAGTATGGAAGCTTAAAAGTGCCACCGAGATGTTGAGATAATTATTTTGGGAAGTCGATATCATGATAGCAAAAGATCAGATGACAAGATCCTGGATCTCATCATGTTGACATCTTTTAGAAGAGATGATGAGATGACAAGATCCCGGATCTCATCATGTCAACATCTTGTAGAATAGATGATGAGATGACAAGATCAGGATCTCATCATGTCAACATCTTTTAGAAGAAATGGTCAGATGACAAGATCTTCGATCCATGATCATGTCATCTAATCATCTCTTCTTAAAGATGTAGACATGACGAGTTACGAGATCATGACATCTGATCATCTCTTCCAATGGATGTAGACATGACGAGATCCAAGATCTTGTCATCTGATCATCTCTTCTACAAGATGTCAACATGATGAGATCCGAGATCTTGTCATCTTATCATCTCTTCTAAAAGATATTGACATGATGAGTTCCGGGATCTTGTCATGTCATCATCTCTTCTAAAAGATGTTGACATGATGAGATCCGGGATCTTGTCATCTCATCATCTCTTCTACAAGATGTCAACATGATGAGATCCGGGATCTTGTCATCTCATCATCTCTTCTAAAAGATGTCGACATGATGAGATCTGGGATCTCGTCATCTTATCTTTTGCTATCAAGATGTCGACTTCCCGAGATAATTATCTCAACATCTCGGTGGCACTTTTAAGCTTCCATACGTTAGACTTATTTTATAAATATTAATTCTTACTATCATAACAACTGTATCAGATTTCTTGCCTAAATCACGTGGAAATTAAATCGGGGCAAACAAACTTTGTTGTCTGAAACCGATCGTCTTTGAGATTTTATGATAAACATATTTGTATGGACATTAATTAGAGGTATTTTCTGCGCTTATCAGTTTTCTTTGTGTGATCCGCAACATCCAATTTTACTCTCATTTCATCATAAAAGCGATGTGCAAATCCAAATCAATGATTTTTTTCACATATTCATGCAACAATGGCTGAACTGTAGAATGCTGCTTACTCTGCATTGCTCGTTGTATTGTACATTAAATAAAATTCTGATTATGTTCGACGTCATCATGGTCATAATATCTTATTTTATTCTTCAGATGATCCTAGCCTGTCTGAGTGTTCGCTCGTACAATCATTTGGATGTTCGTCAGCAGGAGCAGCTTCTTGTCACGGTATCAAACGGTTCTGTCAGATTTGCACAAATGACTCTTTTCTCGTTGAATAAAATTTAAGTTAATTTTTCATTGTTATCAAGATCAATGAAAGAAGCATATTTATTCTATTGAATGTAAATACAAAAGGGTATCTGCGTGATGTTACATATATTGAACATCACAATAAACTTCCGAAACAGGTTTTAGAGCCTGTGTATAGCTTTGGTAAAGGGTCAATAATGTGATTGATAATCGAATATTATCTAATATGACAGTCTTACTGAAGCGTAGAGACCGTTAGATATTTTTCCAACTGCACTTCTCTGAGAAAACTTCAAATTTTAAAATCTTGGATATATAGCGCCCTCTCTCGGCGATGCTTGTTTTGAATAAAAAAAATGGGCATTCAAGCACTTATCTCATAAATTTAGTGATTAGTTATCCAAAAGTTACAGACAAAGAACATATCTTGAAAGTTTCAGCCCATTCCATGATTTGGAATAGGATTTAATTGAAAGACAAAAACACACAGATATTTTAATTTGATCGGGTGACCCGATCAAGTTAAATTTCCATGTAAAATCGCAAAATTTATCCTGTAAAACACATTTTCATTTCATATCCTCCACATCATAACTGTTATAGGGCATATCCATTCATATTAGCTAGCAATGAATTGGAATAGTGATAGGTGCATTTTGGTGGATTTACCAAAACTATACACAAGCTTTAAGGTTTATGTACTTGGGATGAAACAAACAAAAATATTTGGCCTGCACCTTTAAAGGGTGTATTACCTGTGCAACAGATTTAAACCAAGGGTCGAAGGTTCGAATCCCACCCGAACCTAATGTCCTTTGGCACTTATCCACGTTTGTCACTCTCCACCCAGGTGTTAAATGGATACCAGGTAGGATGTGAACATCAATGTAATTAGACTGGCACGTATGCACCAATAAACGGTTGCCTGGCCTGGATACTCCACAAGAAGTAGAGATGGTGCATTTTATGTGTGGAACAGTAATGGTTCCTATGACAGGGTTTATAATTATTTCAATGTAAAGCGCTACATAATGTAACTATTATTATTATTGATTTGAAATGACCGTTAGTTTATTTCATTTAGTAAATAAATGTTAGAAATCTAATGAAAAAGGCAATTTCCAGAAATTTCCAGCCAATTTCATGGGTGAGAAGTTCTTTTATATAAAGATAATATAAGAATATAAAAATACGCAGATATGTATTTTTCTATGGAATGGCTCCAGGTAAAATTTAGTTTCGATGTAAAATTGGTATATGTATACAATAATTGGTGTCGTGGCCGAATTTCCGGAGTTCGATACTCAGTCACAATACCTATGACCATGAGCAAGACATTTGCTAAAAAGGCTCCCTTTAACCGAAATTCAAATAAATGGAAATGTTCTCAGCATTCTCTGTAACTATGTGTGCGATAGTAAACAAAAATATTGAAAGCATTTTTAGTTAATGTCCTTCAAACCACAACCATTTTGGGACCAATGTATCCTTTTTTGAGAGGGGGGGGGGGTGCATACCAAAAACTAAAGATATGCTTTGAATAATTCCAGCACTAATTTCAAATAAGTTCCCCAAATTTACGACTTGAGCATTTCGTCCAAGTACACGGTGACCAAATCCTTGTCACAGATTTGTAATGATTATTTTCAAGGAACTAGACAGTGAATAATTTGGTCAAGAGTTAAATCATGTCGCACATATGGTAACTACTGTATTTTCCATAAACTAATTAGAAAGATACCAGGAATATTATGTTTATTCCACCACGCTTTAATATCTCGAATGTAAAATTATAAGAGAAAGGGAGTGACTTAATACAGTTCTGTTCATTTTCTGCTCGCTCTGCCCTATCATGCCTATATCTGATAGGTCTAACTACATTAATGTCCCACACGCACAAACAAGCAGATACCATCTTAGGTTATAACGTTATCGTTCTTTCTCATGTAGGTGATGGATATCTTGGATGCTTTGTGGATATGAGGAATGACTCGGCGTTGTCTGGCGAAAGTTTGACAAATAGTCCATCGATTACCATTTCATATTGCATCCAGTTTTGTAATACATCTATCACAGCTAATTATACTTATGCTGGTGTTGAAAATGGAAATGAATGCTACTGTGGTGAAGGCAGTGATAACTATACTAGACATGGACTGGGATCAGATGTGAACTGCCAATTCCCATGCCAAGGAGACCCTACCGAGAGCTGTGGTGGAGTGGGATACATAGCTGTCTTTACAAGTGGGTACCAATCTTAAACTTCATAAATCATTATTTCCTCGATAATGAGGTATCTATCAAGACCTAGCTGACAAGGAGTGAAACACTAGTGTTTATTTATATTTCCCCTGCATTCATAAATGATACATTTTTTTTCAAAAGATAACATGATACGTAGAAAGTATAACTCTCAATGATGAATGATATAGTGAAACAAATAAATCTTAATAATTTACCAAAACGCAGCAGCCCCTAAAAAGCCCTAAAAGATAATATCAAACAATATTTAAGACTAATTATCATTGTTCATTCAACATTGGTTTACATGTTTTATAAAAGAACAACAAATGCCACGTTCTAATGCGCTTGGAGGTATGATAGTTCCCCTAAGGTAATGGGATAATAAACAGAGTACATTCAAATCCAAACTGAAATCTTTATCTTTTCTTACAGTATCAGTTATTGGCACTTTGACACTCATCCAAACTTTTTCATTCTTTCGTTTCTTGTGCGCCTCGGAATAGAAGATTTCTAGATAGATGGCGCTATATAAATGCCTATTATTATTATTATTATTATTATTATTATTATTATTATTATTATTACATTACGGAGAAAGGAAATCCATAAACTAATGTTCATTAAAATAAGTTTATACAGACTCCGTTAGTAACGCAACTGATGATGATGTTGTTGTTGATGATGTTGATGATGATGTTGATGATGATGGTGGTAGTAATGATGATGATTAGGGATATGTTCTCTAAATAGAAAAAAAGAAACATTTACACTTCACACATTGATACTTCATCGTCTTTTTTGACGTCTCCCTCTTCTTACTATGATGCTGATTATTACACATGTATACGATTATTATTGGTGTTATCATTATTTAGCATCATCATTATGATTTATCATTATTATCATGATCATAATCATCGTTATTACTATCATTATCATTATAGTGTGAGACTTTTGCAATTTGCTTGGGTATACATGACATGCTTAACCGGTGTGTTGGCTCAGTTGGTAGAGCGTCCGTCTCACACCCGGGAGGTCGGGGGTTCAAACCCCGGCCGCGTCAGACCAAAAGAAGTTAAAAGATGGGAGTTGCTGCTACCCTGTTTGGCGTTCAACGATTAAAGGGATAGAGCATCTTCGATCTGGCGCTCCACAGTGGCTGCCGGGCCCACGATCAATTCGGCAAAGCAAATTTTCGATTTCATTTCATGTCTATTTCGAACAATAAATTATGGATTGTTTTCATGTGTAGTCCACACAGAGACTAGAGAAACCACACCTACTATTGGATCAACATGGTCCAATGAGGAGATACAAGAAAAAGGCCCCCACACGGAAGTGATGACCTATCAACCAAGTTCTGAAATGACCAGTGGTCATAGTCCAAGGGACGATCTGACTGCATCACCACTGACCACAACCTTCTCCTCAACACCCCAGCAATATTGTAACAGCTCTTGTAATTATACAAAATTTATCTTTTTTTTAAAAAAGGACGTAATTCTTTTCTGATTTGAATTAGCCACCGACGTGCCTCCACAATGAAAGTGATGGTACCATGGGGTCAATTTGACATTAAAGACAGAGTAAATCCAGTCATATGAAATTATAATAAATTATGTTTATGTTCATCATATAACAAAAAAAAAACATATGAGGGCCAGTAAGGATAAGAATAGAAAACATATCGCTACCGGTCGCAATAAAATTATATTGATTCAGTGCTCAAAAAATGATGACCACGGAAATGCAACAAAATGCATGTATTCACATAAATAAAACACAATCGAAATAAAAATAGAATGCACTTATTCATGTGATACATATGCCTTAACCTGAACGAGTATTAATAATTGTTGATATGTGCATACTGCATATTATATGTAATCTCTACAGATTTTGGTGCTGTAGTTGGTGAAGGTGTTGTCATCATTATCCTTAGTGTCCTTCTCATCGTCTCGGTAATATATATCATCCATATCCGAAAGTGAGTCCCACTATTTATGAAAATGTTTGTATTTTGAATAAAAAAGGAGCAGATGTTTACATAACGTGAACTGACTTTTGGAAAGCAGAAGGAAATAACTGTTTGACCAGCTAGGTAAATCATACATCTAATTTTAATACAAACATCTGACTTTATTAGGAATGATTTTTAACCATTATAATGTCCGGTTTTGTGTCCAAAGGCAGCACAAAACAACATTCCGGAATTTCTGGTCAAGATAATAAACGGTCATCCCAACCGAGCAATTATCGATATATTCAGGTGACGTACAAAAATTAACCCCCAAATCTTTAGAATACATAGAGCTCTATATATCAGGGAATTTACTTCTCTGAATGAGTAAAAAAAATACATGGTTCAGCATTATGATGCATTTATTTTTCTGTCATACTCGATACTCATCCGTCTACATTCTATTCTCATTTTTTCTTAACTTTTTTATTCTACATTAAAGGATGATGAAAGACCTAAAGAAGGACCAGAAGATGCAACACGTAGATTTGGTCCAGTCTTCAAATTCGCCTGAAAAAGACACAGGCTTTTATCATGATATTGAGGATGTCAGAAAATCGGATCCAGCTACAACATCCGATGGAGATATTCACTACTCCTCTCAGATATACGATCAGAAACGTTGAAAATGTATCGGATCCTGACGACACCACTCACCACATCACCCTTACATGATCTAAGGGAGGAATATAAATGGAATCTGACTTCAGATCATTAGAGAGTTTTCGCAATCACGAGGCGGCCGCTCTATACAGCGCACCGACTCCTTTCAAAATGCAAGTCAAATCACAATAGCGAGCTGAGAAGCTTTTGTCATGTTTGTCGAAAGTTGATGGACCGGGACAGCAGACCATGCGAAGACTTGCACCTGACGAACAATTGGAAATATATCGTTATCCAGAATCATGAGACGACGCTTCTTATCTTGGTCCATCAACTTTCGACGAAAGCATATGAGCTCTCCATTGTGATTTGATTTGCATTTTTAAATGGAATTGGTGCGTTGTTGAAAGTAATCGCTTAGTGGAAGGAGAACCTCTCTATTGCAACTTATGAGGGCCATAACTGTATCCTATAACCGAATTGCTCTTCATATATACCAGTTTATACCATGTATACTGTACATTTCTGTTGTGAAAGTGGAGACAAGATATGTTTTATGCATATCAGGGAAAGGCTATTCTAGTTATCTAAATACTAAGTTTAATTAAATAAGTATTTTACCCTTGCAATCTTGGCCAAATAAAGCATGGGAATGCGTTGGACAAAGGTGTTCTTGCGTATACCATGTGAAAAGATGATTAGATCCTGATGTCCGAAATTAGATTATGCTTATCTTCAGTAGCTATGAATGATTAGTAAAATGAACTGTTGTTTGATAATAATAATGTTTATTTTCCTTGTTCTACTCTATAAACTGTGATGTTTTTAAAGTTACTTTGATTTAATGGTTAATACATGTAACTTCATGATTTGTCATTATGATTGTTTAAAGATCCAGACCGGACCCAAAAATGAAACTGACAAATTATATACCAATCGAAAGCTTATAAGCTACTAAATACAGCACGGTATGCTTTATGTATTTCACCGCTTCCCAGCTGAGTATTTTGCTTAAGAATATTCCAATTATCGGGGCTCGAACCCCGTTTAGAGAATAGGCTTTATTGTGCTTTTCACCTGCCTCGAGACCGTGACGTCACGTTGTGTAAGAAGCGTCGTGATTCCATAGGTTTGTACACAGAAAAACTGGGTGATTTTTTTGTTTTCCAGATAACGCATTTCATTCTCTTCACTTCTATCACAGAGGGATATCACATATATTTTTTCCCACAAGCTTGAAATTATGAAATCTACAGTTTTGAACTAGTTTTTGCCATATTTTATTTTCTGCTTATTTGGCGCAGATTTCAATTCTATCTGCATTCTGATTATGTATAACAATTTTTCCTGACATAGCAATTTAGGCCCAATAATAGCCAAAAAAAAAGAAATCACAAAAAAAAGTAGTGAATAGTTGTAGGTTCACAACAATTTGAACAGTGAATAATTTTAAGTGCCATTTTTATCTGAAAACGAAAAAAAAAATGGATTCATAACATGGAAATGGAAAAAAATACCTAATGCTTTTGTACACAAACCTATGGAATCACAACCCTCCAGACACAACGTGACGTCATCATTTCCAGGCGACGTAGGGGTGCTCAATCAAAGCGTAATTTGAAGGTGCAGTTTCTTTGATTTTTATTTAACATTTTTAACTATTGGAAGGAGATATATGTAATATTTTTGGTATGTTTGTATTGTATGAATCATTACCTTTATTTTGATATATGATTGTTTTTACACCGGTCAGGGTCTTTAATGCTCGAATATATGTAGATGTATACCTTTAGTAATCTGTCCATGTTTCATTTGGGATGTCACTTTTGATGAATAAGGTTGTTTCTTGATAACTAGCAAAGGTAATGATTAAAGTGCTTATCTGAAATATTAAAATTAATAAAAAATAGAAAAAATATGAATCTTTCATAAGGTAAAAATCTTTCGATTGAAAAATGATATTGTAAGTGATAAAAAAAGACAAAAATAAACTACAAACCCATTCATTAACCATTATAAATTAGACCCACCATTTGTATTGTCTTTTGTAAAAACAGAAGTGTACAAAATTCTAAAAAATTAGAAACAATAATTTGAATGTGCAACATCCACACTGGATAGAAGAGAAAAAGAGAGAGACAAAGGAAGAGGAATGGTGAAGGTGAAATAAATATATGTTTGTACTTGAGAGTAAGAATATGTTCGTGTGTGTGTGTGGTTGATTATAGATAAAGTATATTATGTGAGAAATAGCGATAGATAGGGGGAGAAAAAGAGACGGAGACATGCAGTCATAGTGATGCTCTAAATTATTCTGTAAAGAAATTTTATTGACAACCTGAAAGCAAAAAAAAAATGAAATAAGGATGTAATTGAAAAATAGTGTTGTTTTGGGATGAGGTTTGTGTGGGTGTGCGCGTGTGTGAGACAAATTTTACGTGGCAGAATGAAAGGAAGAGAGGGGAATGGGGAAGTGAGACGGATAGAGCAAATGTACAGATAGTGATATGCTAAATTCAGTGAATAAATTTGATTGACAACCTAACAACTACACAAAAGTGTAAGGATATAATCGAAACACAGTATTGGTCTGGAATGAGGATTGTTTACCGTTAAGAAAAAAAAAACGAATTAAAGTGAGATTCTCACGCAATCTGTAAATAGGCTGTGAACATGAATAGTAAGTGTTCGTAAAAGAGGAACTTGACTCTGAAAATGATTCTGTTCGCCTATTATTCAGTTATTTGATCAATAATGTTGAGTAGACTCAATGGAAAGCAAACAAAAGAGGTTCCTTTGTGATATAAAAAGGAGTGCCAGTAAAGCCCCTTTCACAATCGGTGGTACTACTGCTTACAACCGTTGGGATTCTGTGCAACATATATTGTGACCAAATGATCGCAAACGTTCGCAAGAGCAATTGCAATGGCCCTTAATTAAGGACAGCATTTTAGGCAATGTTTCCCGAAATGTGCTTTCTGGAAGACGATGCCATTACCGCTAGAATGTATTGAAAACTCGAAATTCAATCCATGCAGCAGTTACATGAGCCCACCTTCGGTTGATAAAAACCAGGTCCATACGTCATACCCTTTACCAAAAAATAGGGGAAGTCCGGAATAAAACTACCATGAATCTGAGTATTAAAATCTAACAATTGTGAGTATACTCTATCATTACTGGAAACTTGATGATCGTAACAGCTCGTTGTAAACTTTATAAAACTTGTAATTGGAAGTGGCCCACATCCGTTCGTTGAGAATAAGACAGAGGAATTGGAATTTGCATCCTAGATTTTATGTATAAAATGGTAATTATTATTATTTTATTGCCTTCCTTTGATTGTTCTCTTAATAAGAGTTAAATATTAACTAATATAATTAGGAGTGGGCTATACATGGGTCATTAATTTGATGTACAATATACATGCGATATTAATGTTCTGGTTTATGTGCAATTTATGTTACATCGGGTAATTCGGGTTACATCATGCACATAAGCTGACAAGCAATCAAATTCACAATTCAATTATTAACTTCAGGAGCTCATTTTTAATGAAACTATAGTTTGTACATAATATATCCAGACCTTGTTCATATATGTCCTTGTGGTTAATGCATGGATATACAGTGCATACCGCATAACCCCTATCACAAATCACATTGTCTTTTGTTTATTGAGATGTATTTTGCAAATATATCCATAAACACAAATTTATAAGAATAAAAGCAATTTTAGCTATGAAGCTGCTCGGTAGTGTTTAGTTGGTATCGTCTAAAGCCAGACGACACCAAAGCCAGAAAAAAGACCACAAATACAGAATTCGTGGCCAAAAATGTGAATTTGGGGGTTTGGGTGTCCATTTTGGATTTTGGTCCGGCACACCTTTTTCTCGGACCCGAAACAAAAATTAATGTCATTTCATGTTGAGATAAGGTAAAAGGAACACAAAACTGTTGCCATAGTTACACAACACAAAACCATTCATTTCTAGCCCACTCCTAATATAATTTGTGATATACCGAAAGAAATTATGGTAAAATCACAATAACTGTTAAATAAAAATTCCTATATCTGACGCGCTTGTTCTAAGATTATACTTCTATGACCTAGTTCACCACCACAACCCTTCTATTTCGAACTATTTGCAAAAGAATCAGGCAATTATCTTTTACCGTCCGCGCAGAAACGTTATTAGACTTTTCGCAATTGCAACGGGGGTGGATTATAAAACACAGTAAATCTATTGAATATGTTCGTCAAATGACAATGAAAAGCTGAAAGTTCTTTGTGTGTGACAGCTGATCGTCGGAAGTTTTGAAGCCGATGAAAAACTTGAAATATGTCATTAATCTGAGGTCATGTACGGACGGCATTGTTCTTTTGATTAACCTATCTAGACAAAGAATGCTTTGTTTTGAAGGGCTTTTAAAAATAGATTCTCTACATTTTGAAAAGCGTCTGCGTGGTGTTTGCGAAAAATTGCTTTAACAAAGGCCTTGTTGATAACCAGTAACGTCGCAGCGATGTCCATTGTCACAATTTTTTTAGAGGCCGATACATGTTGATTGGCTCAATTTCATTCTTTGCAGCTTCATCTAATTCAGTGATTGCAACACTGTTCGACATGAATCGGAATCAGATAACCATTGTCTTTTTAGTGATTATTTGGATTAGGTTCATCATCTGTGTCATAACAGGTAACCATATTTCTTTATACTCTCATCAAAAATCTCACCAATTTCATCATAATATATACAGTTGGTAGGGCGGTTTTCTCTTAATTCGTTAACCCGGGTTTGAAACCATAATGATGCGTGAGAACTCCTTGGAAGGTTATCAATGAATACTCATAGCAAAACCTATAATGTCAGCAAACGCCTAAAAATCCAGGTTTAATTGATCTTTTATATTTTGTTTGCAGGAGTTTCTGCATTTTATTCAGAAATCAATGATAAATAATCATGTTCACATAATTGAATGACAAATTAAATGTGACAATTTAAAAGATACAATGTAAATAATACAAACAAGACTGATAATTAAATCATACCTTAGCATGTGATATAGTTCGGTAAAATACAGGGGCCAGCTATTATAAGCACAGAGGTGCTTGAAGCAATAGCAGCCAGGAGAGGGGGCTACATGAAAACCATCATAAATTATATTTGATAAATTGATCGTCACGAAATATAAGATTTAAATATATATATATATATATATATATTGGTAGAAAAAAAATTGTAAAAAGAAGTGCAAGTGTGTGCATGTGGGTGAGTGCAGGTGAATCAAATTAGGTATACTTAGAAATAAGAAATTTTTTCAACGAAGCTTTAAACGAATAGAGAGATGTACATTGTTTTATAGCATGTGGCAATGCATTCCAAATGTCTGGGCCACGGTGGCGTATCGTTTTATGAGCGAGTAATATTCTTGGGTTGGTTAAGTGAAGATCTGGTGAATGCCGTGTTGGATAATTGTGAATGTCTTTGTTGTAAACAAAAAATTGCGAAATGGAATCGGGATAGTATTGGATGAAAATTTAAACATAAATATGGCCGTTTGATAAATGTTAATATCTTCAATTTTCAATGTTTTTAAGTTGTGAAATATTGGATCAGTATGTGCAATGAAATGTGAATGAGTACATATGCGGAGTGCTTTCTTTTGGAGACGGAAAATCGTTTCTATTTTTACCTTACTACCGTACCCCCATACTAAGTTGCAGTAAGATAAGTGGGATAAAACGAACGAATTATAAAGCATAAATAATGATTTTTTGGAGAGATAATATTTTAATCTAAACAAAATTCCTATTCCTCTGGATGCCATCATGCAAATATTGTGAATGTGACTGTTCCAGGTTAAATTTGAGTCAATCCATACACCTAAAAATTTGGTTTCTTGTTTTTCAATGATAGGGATGTCATCTATGTATATATTAAGGAACATATGTTTAGTTTGAATGTGTTTAAAATACATAAAATTTGTTTTGCTTATATTTAGGGAGAGTTTATTAGCTTTAAACCATTTTGATAATTTCTTTAATTCTAAATTAAGTGTCGGGACGAGTATACTTAAGTCTTTGTGGGAATAGAAGACATTTGTATCGTCTGCAAATAAAACATATGTTAATTCTCGAGATGCATTTACAATATCATTCATATAAATAAAAAATAGCAAGGGACCTAAAATCGATCCTTGTGGTACTCCACATTTCATAGTACAAATATTGGATGTTTTTTATTTGAAAGAAACATAATGGCGTCGATTACTTAAGTAATCTTTGAACCAAGTGAAAACACCCCCCCCTCATTCCATATCTCTTTAATTTACAAAGTAAAATGCGGTGATCCATTGTATCGAATGCTTTTGATAAGTCCATAAAAACCCCAACATTGTGTTCTTTTTTAGAGAGAGAATCAGATATTTTGTCGAATAATTGTAAAATTGCATAATTGGTTGAGTGATTCTCTCTAAAACCATATTGATTTGGAAATAATATATTGTTATTGTTCAAAAAGGAATACAATCGCTTGTAAACTATTTTTTCAAGAATTTTAGAGATACTCGGTAATAAAGATATTGGTCGGTAGTTGGAAGTGAGACATGGGTCATCTTTCTTACATATTGGTATTATTTTTGCAATCTGAAGTGGATCGGGAACAATGCCATGATACAGAGAGAGGTTAAAAATATGCATGAGCGGTGAAGCTATAAAGTGAATTATTTGTTTTAATAAACAGACACTTATTCAATCATGCCCTGAAGATTTAGTTGGTTTCAAAGACCTAACAATTTCTAAAATCTCATGAGTATTAGTCGGATTAAAAAATAAAGAATGTTCCGGAAAGTCGTTTAAGTATTCAGAAAAGTCATTATCATTAGATACTATTTTTGAAGCTAAATTTGGACCGATATTATTGAAGAAGTTAGTAAAGGTATTAGCAACATCACTTGGGTTTCGCAAGTGTTGACCATTTTCTACGAAATTGATGTTATCATAGTTTTCTTTTTTCTTACCTAATATCTCATTTACAGAATTCCATAATGATTTTTTATTATCTTTGTTATTTTCAATTTTATCAGAAAAGTAAGATTTGCGAGCAAGGCGAATAACTGAAGTTAATTTGTTGCGGAATTTTTTGTATTTATTTATGTTTTGAATTGTAGGCGATTTAATGGATATTTTATAAAGTCTATTCCGAGTGAATATGGATTTAATTATACCTTGTGTGACCCACGGTTGTTTGTTCTTCTTTTTTCTCGATTTAACTCTTAGTAATGGCACGTTTTTATCATAATAATAAAGAAGTTTATTTAAGAATATTACATAAGAGTCATTTGCATTTTGTTCTAGGTAAATATCATGCCAATCTTCTTCAGCCAAATCTACCTTAAGGGATTCTACATGTATATTACGTTGGGTTTCATTCCGTCTGGTTATGTTATCTTTGTCCCTAGGTTGGTGAGGCGCTTGTCATTTGGATACATTGCAAAAATAGGCAGATGGTCTGAAATATCATAGTATATTATTCCATTATCACTTTTATCAAGTGCATTAGAAAAAATATTATCAAGTATTGTATTTGATATGTTAGAAATTCTAGTTGGTTTATTAACGAGATGTTGTAATCCAAATGATGATAATAAATTAGTAAAATGTTGACCTATTGTAGTATAGGGGAATGACAAATCAATGTTAAAGTCGCCCATGATAAAGATTTTTTTGTTTTCTCGAGAAACTGATTCAAGACTAGATTCCAATTCATTTAAAAATATATCAGCATTATTGGTTGGGGGTCTATAGATTACACCGATTATTTTATTCTTATTTTTAGCGTTAGAAATTTCAATGAATAAGGATTCCATATTTTGAAGTTCAATATCATGTCTTACTTTGTAATTAAGATCTTTATGTACATAGAGAGCGACACCTCCTCCCTTACCAACTTTTCGATCTATATGGAGGAAGTTGTAATTATCAATGTTGTAAATTGGAGGAGACAATGGATGCAACCATGTCTCCGTGAGACCAATAATAGAAAATGGAAATGTGTTTAATGTGGATAAAAATTCGCAGAAAGTATAAATTTTTTTTTTGTAAGCTTCTTATATTTTAATGCATTAAACTAAAGTAGTCGGGAATATCACTTTGAGCTAATTTATGAAAAGCCTTATTACATTCACTGGCTGTATAATATTTGCACTGGGGTGAAAAGGTTTCCCCGTTTAATACATCTGCTCTATTGAAAGAGAATAGATAAGATTCTGTTTGCAATCGTTGAAGAAGTAACCGAGGTGCATGGTGCATGTGAGTGCAAGTAAGGGTGTATGCCAGAAGCATTGAAGAAAGTGTTATACATGTTCACTTATGTGTGACGATCTGACAGACTTTAGATCTTCACATATTAAATGAATGTTGTTTATTTCAAATATAAAAGTAGAACGTGAACATGACTTTACAAAGGACTTATTTAGTAATTTTCCATCTCATACCATTCTGTTGACAGATGTGCAACTTGTTGGCGGTCCAGATTCTAATAAAGGGACAATTGAGATCAAGATAGACAATGGGACGTGGGAGACAACATGTGGGACCAATACTGATATCTCCGATGTCGTAGTAATTTGCAAACATTTGGGATTCAAAGGAGCAAATAGAGCAATACGGGAGACGCCTTATGGACAGGATTCAACTCCTAACCATGGGTTATTTTGTGATGAAAGTAATGGCGCATCCGTTAGACTTATTTTATAAATATTAATTCTTAGTATCATGACAACTGTATCAGATTTCTTGCCTAAACCACGTGGAAATGAAATCGGGGCAAACAAACTTCGTTATCTGAAACCGATGGTCTTTGAGATTTTATGATAAATATATTTGTATGGACATTAACTAGAGGTATTTTCTACGCTTATCCGTTTTCTTTGTGTGATCCGCAACATCCAATTTTACTCTCATTTTATCATAAAAACGATGTGCAAATCCAAATCAATGATTTTTTTCACGTATACATGCAACAATAATGGCTGAACTGTAGAATGCTGCTTACTGTGCATTGCTCGTTGTATTGTACATTAAATAAAATTCTGATTATGTTCGACGTCATCATGGTCATAATATCTTATTTTATTCTTCAGATGATCCTAGCCTGTCTGAGTGTTCGCTCGTACAACCATCTGGATGTTCGTCAGCAGGAGCAGCTTCTTGTCACGGTATTAAACGGTTCTGTCAGATTTGCGCAAATGACTCTTTTCTCGTTGAATAAAATTTAAGTTAATTTTTCATTGTTATCAAGATCAATGAAAGAAGCATAATTATTCTATTGAATGTAAATACAAAAGGGTATCTGCGTTATGGTACATATATTGAACATTACAATAAACTTCCGAAACATGTTTTAAGGTCAATGTACTTTGGATGAAACAAACGAAAATATTTGGCCTGCAACTTTAAAGGATGCATTACCTGTGCAACAGACATTTTCCGGCCTTTAGGATTCAAATTTAATTCTAACACACCCTCTTGATAATGTTATTATTTTAACCATTTATTATTTAAATATTTTAATAACTTGACCCTTAAACCAAAGGTCGAGGGTTCGAATTCCACCCGGCCCAATATTGTCCTTTGGCACTTATCCACGTTTGTCACTCTACACCCAGGTGTTAAATGGATACCAGGTATCATGTGAACGTCAATGTGATAAGATTGGCACGTGTGCATTGATAAATGGTTGCCTGGCCGGGATACTCCCCAGGGAGTGGAGATGGTGCACTTTATGTGTGGAACAGTAATGGATCCAGTGACAGGGTTGATAATTATTTCAATGTAAAGCGCTACATAATGTAACCATTATTATTATTAGTTTGACATGGCCTTTAATTTATTTCATTTAGTAATTAAATGTTAGTAATCTAGTGAAAAAGGTAATTTCCTGAAATTTCCAGCCGATTTCATGGGTGAGAAATTCTTTTATATAAAGATAATATAATAATATAAAAATACGCAGATATATATTTTTTGTGAAAGGGTCCAGGTAAAATTTAATTTCGATGTAAAATTGGCATATCTATACAATGAATGATGCCGTGGCCCAATTTCCGGCTTCCGATACCCGGTCACAGTACCTATGCCCGTGACCCGGGCACGTGAGCAAGACATTTGCTATATAGGCTCTTTTTAACCGAAATTCAAATAAATGGAAATGTCCTCAGCATTCTCTATAACCAAGGGCGCCGGAAGCGGGGGGGGGGCAGGGGGGGCACTTGCCCCCCCAAATAAAATTTTTTGGGGGCAAAATCTTGTTTTGCCCCCCCCCCCCCCCAAAAAAAAAAGTAGAAAAATTATAAATCATTCAAAGACAAAAGTAAACGATGAAAGCACTTTTCTGCCTACAAATTGCCATTTCCATTTTCAAAAATGAAAAAAATTCGCCCCTGACGGGGCAATTACATATCATAGTAAGCCTCGCGTATTTTGATGAAAATGTCCCTCTATGAAACATACCTTTGATAAGCCCCTTTTCCATCTTATTACAGTGTGATAACGTTTAACCTTTTAATGAATACATTTCAGACTAAATGTAATTGTTTTCTTTTAAATAATATGTACATTATGAACTGCGGTAATTTGTTAATCAGTTCATTTAAGTTCATTTAAGCTTGTCATATTTCTTTTTCCTCCAGTCAGTGGCGTAACTACGGGGGCATGGGGGCACGAGGAAAAGGAGAAAAAGAGGGAGAAAGAAAGAGAAACGTAGTGGGAAAGAAGAAATTATTAATTTCATATTACATGTATATTGTAATTATGTTATGTTGCTGTATATAACATAAATAAACATTTTTTGGGTCATAACTTTATGAAACATAATTTGCTCAGGGCTTATGTCTTCATTGTTCTTGGTGCTCGCATTGTCTGTTTAGATCAAATATTTTTTTAAATGTCCCTTATTCTGATCTGAATATCAAAAATTTTCAGCTCGCGCTTCGCAATCGCAATATTTCATTAGTAAGATGTGTGTGATAATCATGATAACAATGACAACAAAAAGTGCTTCATGTGTTTAGATGTAATTCAAACCAAATCAGCAAGCGCTTGCCACTTACATTAGATGACTGTGGTGAGATATGTATACACTTAATGGATTCGTTAAAAAAATAGTCCTCAAAATATCCCCTTTTCAGCACTCGCTTCGTGCTCGCATCATTTGGTTAGTGAAATATGTATGGTCTTAGTGAATTCCTACAAACAAGCCTTAGAATGCCCCTCTTCAGGTCTGAATTTTCTAAATATCAGCTCGCGCTTCGCGCTCGCATTATTTGATTAGTGATGCGTATGATAATCATGATTACAATGACTACAAGTGCTTCCTGTGTTTATATATAGTCCTAACAAAATCAGCAAGCGCTTCGCACTCGCATTAGAAGAATATAGTGAGATATGTATACTCTTGATTTCTAAAATATAGTCCTTAAAATGTCCCTGTTTGGGGTCAACATAATTTATACAAAATTTTAGCTTGTGCTTCGCGCTCGTATTGTTTGTTCAGCGAGACAGGAATGTAACATGATTAAAACAAATTGCTGACAATGTCCCTTTCTAGGTAGGTATGAATGTCAAAAATTTTCAGCTCGCGCTTCGCGCTCGCATTGGCCATTGCATGATCAGTTAATGGCACCGTCCTTACAATGTCTCTTTTAGGTCAGTGTACCTGGCAACTGAGTATCTCACGCTGTCCAAAATATTGTGCTCCCTTCCGGATTTTGCCCCCCTAGAACTGAAAGTGTTCCGGCGCGCCTGTCTATAACTATGTGTGCGATAGTAAACCAAAATATTAAACGTTTTTTATAGTTAATGCCTTTCAGACCACAACTTTTTGAACGGGGGGGGGGGGGGGGGGAGGATACCAAAAACTAAAGATAGGCTTGAATACTGATTTCAAACAAGTTCCCCAAATTTACGACTTGAGCATTTCGTCCAAGTACATGGTGACCAAATCCTTGTCACAGATTTGTAATGATTATTTTCAAGGAACTGGACAGTGAATAATTTGGTCAAGAATTCAATCATGTCGCACATATGGTTACTACTGTATTTACCATAAACTGATTTGAAAGATACCAGGTATATTATATTTCTTCCACCACGCTTTAATATCTCGAATGTAAAATTATAAGAGAAAGGGAGTGACTGACTTAATACATTTCCGTTCATTTTCTGCTCGCTCTGCCCTATAATGCCTATATCTGATAGGTCTAACTACCTTAATGTCTAACATGCTTAAACAAGCAGATACCATCCTATGTTATAACGTTATCGTTCTTTCTCTTATAGGTGATGGATATCTTGGATGCTTTGTAGATATGATGAATGACTGGGTGTTGTCTGGCGAAAGTCCGACAGATAGTTCACCGATTACCATTTCATATTGCATCCAGTTTTGTAACGAGTCTATCACAGCTAATTATACTTATGCTGGTGTTGAAAGTGGAAATGAATGCTACTGTGGTGAAGGCAGTGATAACTATACTAGACATGGAGTGGGATCAGATGTGGACTGCCAATTCCCATGCCAAGGAGACCCTACAGAGAGCTGTGGTGGATCTGGATACATAGCTGTCTTTATCAGTGAGTATCACTCTTAAATTCAATGATTTCGTTCCAAAGACAATGAAAGGGTGTATCAACTTGTTACTATTCTACTTTATTGACCATTAAAAAGACAGCAGAATATATATCACAACAGCATGATACAAACAAACTAATTCAAAATATAACAGGTTACGAATTACTTAATGGTCAGGACCCCTAAGAAGCAAGATTGAGGCTTGTAGCCGGGGCCCTACAAATACACAGATAACAAAACCTTTAAAAAAGGTTATAAATAAACAAACATATACTTCCACACATCATCACACAATGCAGAAACACGAATAGAATAGAAGAAAAGACAAGATTTAAAAAAAGAAAAGAAAAATGATAAATACTTTTACAATTACAGGGTGTGATTGGAATTGTTTAAATAATTGAACAAAAATGACTTTGATAGTAACTTAAATCGTGAGAGTGTTGTGCTGTTTCTGATATCATAAGTGAGAGAATTCCATTCTTTCATCCCGATATATCTGATGGAATTACGAATAAAATTAATTTTAGAAAAAATGAATACGTAAGTTGTTTTGACGCGTAGTAGAGTCATTATGAATTTGAGAATTTGTTTGAAACATTCGTGAGAATTTTTTTGAAAGGGTACCTTTGTTAAATTTAAAACACTTTGTGTTTAACAAAAAGAGGCGCACTTGGACTTATATAATGGGAATTTGTTAAAAAACGAACAGCCTTCTTTTGTAAAATAAGCAATTTAGATAAATTTAGTCAACAACCGATCAAAGTCAAGGATTATATGCCCATTTAGCATTGCATGGCAAAGCTACCCAGGAGCGGATCCAGGATTTGAAGGGGGGGGGGGCACATGTTTCCAAAGAAAATTTGTCAAGCAAAGAAAATTTTTCAAGCTAGCAAAAAAAAAGAAAAGAAAGGTTTTTAGCAAAAGAATAAGGGGTGTCGTCCACGAAAATATTTGACAAGCAAAAAAAAGTTGTTATTTTCAAGGGGGGGGGGGGAGTACATTTCTGTTTTAACGGCGTGTTTACATTACAAATTTTAATTGTGCCTCTCAAGGGAGGGGGGGGGGCACGGTCCGGCTGTACCCCCACCCTGGACCCGCAAAGTGGAGCTACCGTAATGATAGTTTTTGTGGAACGGGGCCAGGTTTGTATATTTTATATCTCAGGGAGGGGTGTCTAACAAGACACAAAGAAAAATATGTATATGTATCTTTTTTATAGGCAAAACCATCAGTAAGAACAGCATGTTCACTGAATTAACGAAAATTAAAAAAAAGTACCAAACATCGCCTTATAACTTAATATACACCATGTTTTTATTTATATCTCAGCCTATCTACAAACCAAAAAGGATATATCAGTACAGTTTTAGTTTTTTGTTATTCATTTTAGACAAAGCCAGTTTTATGTTGCTAAGTTCCAATTTATCATTCTATTTCCATTTGAATTATTATGACTGACATGCTTTGTGATATATTTGACTTTGTAATGTTATTATATTATTTTATTTGTTTACGTGAACAGAAAATCAATAAATACAATACAGTATCTGCTTATGAGACGAAATCTAAACGAACACGCATAATCGTTTCAATCAATACCAGATATCGTTTGGTTCGCATATTCATTATTTTTTTAATCGTTCACATTTAACAATTTGTTTATGTTTCCTATTCATTTCGACTGAAGAAGTGTTAATTTGACTCCTTCACTATATTTCATTGTCTCACTCCCTTAAAACGTGTAAATTGAATTACAGTATCAGCCGACATGGGGACAACGACGAATACGCCAACTGAATCAATGGGTATGTTTCCCTACCTATTGTGGAAATGCATCTTCATAATATGCGGAATCTTCATTTTTTAGAAAAAACTAAGGGTTTTGAAATATTAGAGTTAAATTTTTGAATTGATAGGACTATTGGACTTAACACCATAGAATTATTTCGGTGGATAATATCCAAACACAGGCAAGTGAAGACAATATATAGTAGAGCAATACATGGTTACCATGCTTTTGCGTTTACATATGTCATGATAATTGATGATGCTTGAGGTTCAATTCAAGAATTGTATTTCCCATCACTTCAGTGCTTGATTTCTGTATATCTTTATTTCACTTATCATGCAGATAGCAGAGGAAATTGCCAAACCTTATGATTAAAAATCAAAGAAATCATAGCTTTTATAATGTTAAATAATTCAGAAAAAAATAAAAACTGGGTGTGATATAACTTTAGCCGGATCTGGCGCATGCAGTCGATTTTACATGTAATTTGTTTAAAAAGGACATGGTTCTTAGGGTGAGGGAAAGTGTATAATTGCATAAACGACATCTTTTTAATATTCTCTATTGTTACTGTTTAAAAAGAAAATGGCCGTCAATGGAATTCATGGTTCTTTCGAATGCAACTTGAACAAATTACCAAGTAATATTTAAACTAGAAATAATCGTGTCTCCTTATCATGCTTAATCTACAATGATGGTACAATGAGCTGGGGCTAATCTCGATAAACATGTCGCTACTTTGTTAGCTCAAATTGCGAACTTATGTATTTCTAGCAATTGAATAATGATAGAAAAATTTGGTCCTGAATTCAATGTAAATGTTTATTGATCTGACACAGTTACCTCACCACCACCGACGACATCCGAGGTAACTTCTACCAACCAAACCGCCACAACAAGTAACGAAAATGTGATTTCGACATCGTTGTCAGCGTCATCATCAGCTTCATCATCTCTGAAACCTCAAGGTACGTCCAATGTTCCCACAGTGGGAAATAGCACAGGTAATTCAACTGGTTTAATGAACACCTTACAAATTTGATTTACGTGATTCCTACACTTCTTGTGCTTTCGTTATTTTACCATTTCTCCGATCTTTCCCTTTCTTTTCATAATAGCAAGAAATCATATTTATACCAAAACCTAATAGCGAAAATGATAACGAAGATTATAATGATAGTGATGATAATACTACAAAATGAATAGAATATTTATGATGATTTAATAATGATGATGGTTGTAATTTGTGTTAAGTTAACAGTGATCAAATGATGCTCATCAACAAGTTCCACTCAATTCCAATGCAACACGAGTCCGGTTACAACCTAACGGGAAATTAATGAAACTTATTAATGATGAAGAAAACCCCTGACAACCATCGTACTGCAATACATGTAAGAGTGAAAAATATATGTTACAGGCTAATCAAACTGAATTAAAAAACATAACTTGAAAATAGGCTTCACTCGAGAACCTGTAAATTCACGCAGGTTTGTCACAGTTCCCTATTAAGAATACTTATAAAATGATCATTTTAACTGAATAATCTCGTGGAATGATCGGTATTGTTGATTTAATCAGGCTTATATGCAGGGATTGGCGGAGGTGTTGCTGCTGTTATGATCATCATCATAATCATCGTCGCCGTCGCATATATCAGGAAGAGAAGGTCTGTAGCAATACTACTAAATATATGAAATGGTAGTACAAGAAACATAGATTTGAGAATAAATGTCAGAATTCCTCACATGTAGAATTATACTAAAAAAAGATTGCTACGATATAAAGTCGTTTTAAAAACAAAGTTAAATTTGATAACAAGTCTCGAATTTGCTTTTTCATGTTTTTGTCTTTCTTAAACACTGGTACATTAATGGACAAAATTAAGCAACCAGATATTTCCCAACCTTGTAATTCAAAAGAAATCATAGTAAAGTGGTTACTAAAACGTCGTCAATGTCATAATAAAAACAAAAGCAAAAAACCCAAAAGGAACAAAATGTAGGATACCCCTTTATGAATATTTGTTATTTTTCCATAATTGTATCCATTGTTCAATTAAAGGTCCCAGCAGAGGACAAAGAGTATTGCCTCGTCACAAGGAACGACGTTGCCTCCAGCCAGCAGGCCTCCAGCATACGATGAGATAAATGACTTCGGTATCCCCAACGGTGCAATGGCAGAGGCGCCGTCAGCAAGAAGCTACCAACCTGGGGCACAAGCACACAGTAGCGCGAATTCTTCTAGAGGAGACAAGAACGTTCTCCTTGTAAATCTGAATCCAAGGAAATCATCGAATATATATGAGGGGACAATGGATGAAACCCCAGATGATGAACCGACGCGAAATCCTTCACCTGGGATCACTGCCGTCCCGCAGAACAGGAACGACCGATTAAGCGTCCATTACGCCACGCCTGACAAAAACGGAAACGACGCACAGGACGGCTACGACGAAATTAATGTCGGAATTGCACCCTACTCTTCTTTTGAAAATCCTACGCAGCCACCCGCCTCGGCGAAGATGGCTGACAGAATGAGCGTCATTTACGCTGCACCCGATAAGAACGGCGAACGGAACGGCACCTCTGAAGATATGGACAGTCTGTACGCTATGCCAGATAAGAATGGAAACCGGAACAACCCTTCGGATGATACCTCGGAGGATGTCGGCGGTTTGTACGCGATGCCCGATAAATCCCGAGGAAAACCGGACGGGTACGACGGAGATCAAGATCTTTACGCTAAAACTAATGACTCGTTTTCTGGTGATCAGTATAGTGAAATGGATATGGTTGAAAATGAATTGTATGCTATGTAAGAGTTGTTGGTTTGAAGTAACAGTAAACATCAACATAGTAAATGAATGGGGAAAAATCCTTGTACAGTTTTGTTTGAAATGTCATAACACTAATCATTACATCATTTGGTAATTAGAGGACAAGTCCACCCCAACAAAAACTTGATTTGAATAAAAAGAGAAAAAATCAACAAGCATAACACTGAAAATTTCATCAAAATCGGATGTAAAATAAGAAAGTTAGAGCATTTTAAAGTTTCGCTTATTTTCAACGAAATAGTTTAATGAACGAGCCAGTTACATCCAAATGAGAGAGTTGATGACATTACTCACTCACTATTTCTTTTGTATTTTATTATATGAAATATGAAATATTTTCATTTTCTCGTCATTGTCATGTAAAATGAAGTTTCATTGCTCCCTGAACACGTGGAATTCCATTATTCTAACATTTTGTGCTTCAGGCAAAGGAGGTCCTAACCTTCAAATTCGTAAAAATTGAAATATTTTATAATTCAAATAATAAAAAACAAAAGAAATAGTGAGTGACGTCATCGACTCTCTCATTTGGATGTGACTGGCTCGTTCGTATAACTATTTTGTTGAAAATAAGCGAAACTTTGAAATGTCATAACTTTCTTATTTTACATCCGATTTTGATGAAATTTTCTGCATTGTGCTAGTCTGATTTTTCTCTATTGATTCAAATCAACATTTTTTTAGGTGGAATTGACCTTTAAAAGTTTGTACGAAATCATCCACACATCTCATTTTTATTCCCTCTACACTATCCTGTCCATTCAATAATTGCGTTTCTTCAAGACATAAAAATAATGTAAACAAAAGGAAACCAGATGTGGAGATATCTTATTGCAAAATATGTACAAATGAATATAGATAAATAATTTCAAGCATTGTACGAATGCTGCACGAAGAAGAATTCATCTTACATCAAAAGCTATATCACCTACATTTTATACCGACATGGCGATAAACTATCTTCGATAAAAAAATGTAGCGAAGAAAAGAGAAATTAATCTTCGTTTTGTACCAAAATAAAGATAACTTCACCTTCATGATAATTACAATGATTGATCACCTAATGCATGTAATGTATTTTGAATAGGCATAACAACCAAACTTGCAGCAAAGAACAGGAATGATGATGGAGATAAGGGGTTCCCTCGTACACATATTTTCTAATCATACTAATAGATAAATACGCTCTGACAGATAACCGCTTTTGTATACTGCAGACCCAATGCAGAATACCTGGAAACTTGATATCTTATAGCTCGCTGAAATACGAAATATGCTGAACTGCTTATGCAGTGAACTGATGATGTTGATGTGTATACCAATGATCCAAGCTAGTTGTAGTGGATCAATTATCTGACTGTGCAGTAGATTTATATGATTATGCACAATGACAGAAACACATAGCAAATGGAAACGAAGCATGAATAACATTTCAAATTTACATTAAACTTAATTTTATTCTTACCTGCTGTATATTAAAAGTGTATTTGGAGAGGTTAAAACCCATTTTTTGTTCGTGGTGAACGGGTGACTATGCAATCAGGTAGATATCAGTACTCATATATTATTCATACTCATATGTTAACTCAGAATTGTTTTTTTAATCTTTGATATATATTTTCATACATTTTTTTATAATAAAGATTATAAAATACATTTTTCTAAAAAAAATACGTTTTTTCGTGAACAGTATAAACAATATGTATCGACCAGATTTTTTCCGTATATGATTCTTTTCAGTCCTTGTTTTGAATCATTACACTTTAAAAACAAATCTGTCCAAGATGACTAGTTCATAGGGTCAGTCAAATGCCACTGTTATTCTAGTCATATCTGACTATTTTCTAGTCGTAGTTTACTAGAAAAGAGTTATTTCTGACAAGAACGTATGTCAGAAAAGTGATAATCAGTGATTGTCATATCAGTTTCACCCATCTGACTACTGGTCTAGTCAATTTGACTGGTTTGTTTTAAGAGTGTACACTCAAAATCGAATTCAAACCTGGCGTCAATAGCGAGCAGTCAATTAGGCCCTGCTGAATTTTGATTCAATCTGATAATATTTGAATCTAAATACTTTGAGAATAAGAAATATAGCTTTTGCATTGAAATTACATCCCGACTGTGATTGATCACCGATTCTTGGTCCCGTCTTACTAAGAAATGCGATTGATCCATTCATGTTGAATTATATAGAAATCCATCACAGCCATCATTTTCCCTACAATTTTTTTTTACACTGCCCCTTTTGAACTAAGAGGAGCTTACTGAATTGTTAAGACAACGAAGAATGTATGGAATAAAAATGCTTATCATCTTTTTTTTTGAAGAAACACGCATTTAAGATGTTTGCGTTGTCGGCTTTTCGTAGTTGTGGTCGATCGGATTAATAGTAACTCTTTGCAAAACGGGACCAAGACATGCCTTCACTTTAATTCCATGTAAATCATACTATGTAATAAATGGGATAAATAAAAATAAGTATGAATTTCTCCGATGCATTATTTCATTTTTCATAAAGAGAAAAAGTTGTATGCCAACGTTACTGTGTTTCGTATCAACAGCACATTGTAAGAAGTAACTTTGAAAAGATTGATAAAGGCGTAGCTAATGTGACGTCATAGCTATTAATATTGAGTTTACATTAAATTGGCAGTATGTCATCATCTTAAAGTGATTGGTTGACATTGGCTTGACTTTTAAAAAATCTGAGCTAGAAGGTCACACTTGTCACCTGTGTCTGTGATATGTTACAAAAATGAAGCCAAGAAAAAATTGCGTTCGAAAATAATTATTTAGTACTTCAAAACTTGAAATTATATTAAGTGACCGGAAACACCATCTTAGTTTCATCCCATACACTTATGTGTACTATTTAGGTGTCTATAAGACGCCTATTTACAAAATCAGGGTTTGCCTTGTAGTTTTAGCTTTTCATTCTCAATAATGGTTGTTTTCAGGGTTTATTAGTTCTAATACATGCACTTGTACACATGTTTCATCTTGGTTTCAGAATTTTTTTAAATTGGCTGCTCACAAAGTTAAACAATACCTTTAATTGTGAAGGTCTGTCTTATAATATGAGATGGACGGATTCCTGTTTGAACGGTTACAGCAAGGGATGGTTGCTTTAGCAGAGTGACAATTTTTCATTATTCTGATTATTTCGATTGAGGAAGATATTTGCAATAATTATTCATTAACAACAACAAGAACAATTGGCTTGACAATAAAAGTGAAAGGAGCTTAGAAGTTGGTCGAAATAGTGTCTAGTATCATTTTTAGGATGATTAGCCCGTCTTGACAATCTATACAAGCTTGGTTATGATATCTCTATCTCTATCATTCCATCTTGTCATCGAAAGTGTGTGTTTTTTTAATTTTATTTTCTATATTTTTAACTGTTATCACTATATCTATTCTTGATAAAAGATTTTATTGTAAAAATTAGTATTTGTGTGACTATTTCTAGCATAATTTTCTTTAGAGAATGATCATGTATTCATTCGTTTCTTGTGTATGAGAGTTTGAATATGAAGTGCATATGGATTGGTATATATTGGTGTAAATGGATTAATATTTCTAGTACTACTACTATTAATATTGTTACTACTACTACTACTACTACTACTACTACTACTACTACTACTACTACTACTACTACTCTACTACTACTTCTACTGTTACTACTATACTACTACAACTGCTACTACTTCTACTACTTCTACTACTGCTACTACAACTACTTCTACATCTACTACTACTACTACTAGTACTACTACTATTACTACTACTACTACTACTACTACTTCTATTACTACTACTACTACTACTATTACTACTACTACTACTACTTCTATTACTACTACTACTACTACTACTGGGTCATTCTCAGAAAAATGCACCAATTGATGGGGGGGGGGGGGAAATCGTAAAAATGAAGTCTACAGAATGGGTTGAAAGATGCATATTGTGAAAGTACCATGTATGAGAAAGTGGAAACAGAAAAGGGGCAAGTCGCTGTTGCGTCAATTTGAAGTACTGACCGGATTAACTCGAGCACTGTATATCAACGTTACGGAGGTTAATCGTTAGCATTGCCCACTTAAGTTACTCGATTAAATCACTTTTGAAATGATTGGAATTGAAATGCACACAATTTAGTTTCAGTGTGGTATCAACAATTTTATCTCTGAAGCCAAAATGTTTGAAAGATGGAAAAATATTCAATATTGTTTTTCAGAACTAGGATTTTACCAAATAACAAATAACAAAAAGTACCATAAAAATCATTGCACATTTTTCGTTCAGTATAATGTTCATAATTTGAATGAGTGAACCTTAAAATAAGTTTCATCCATAACCTGAGATCCTAAGCAATGCATGACCAATGCTGGGAATCCAAAGATAGTCTACCATTAAATTCTCTCGATGGCATTTAACTCTGTCAATCTTCGTTACGGAAGTTAAAATTAAGTTACAAGTTGCAATACTTATTTTGTTAGCTTAGGAACATTCATATCAAGGTATTCGTATATCATTTTTTTAAAGATTAATGTGGAACGCATTTCTTAATTTTCCCACCCCCCCAATAAAAAAATTTAAAAATAGAACAGGAAACAGAAAACTGTCATTTTTGTTGTCGTTCTTGATCACAGTTAAAATGAGAAAACAGAATAACCGGGCCACAGAATTGTAGTTCGTCTTAGAAGTTTCTGGCCTCAAGTAATCCTAAGCAAGATCCTTAGAAATGCATAACAAATTCTGGGAATCCCAAGATACTTTACCATCAAATCATCGAGTGGCATTTACCCTTGTCAATCTTCGTTACGGAAGTTAAATCAAGTTACAAATTGCAATATTTATTGTTAGCTTAGGAAAATCCATATTTACGTATTCGTATTACCTTTTTTTAATAAATAAAGATAAAAGTGGCGCGCATAGCTTACTTTTGCCACCCCCCAAAAATGTGAAAACATAACATGAAACGGAAACTGTAACTTTATTGTCGTTCTTGTTCAAAGTTGGAATGAGAAAACTGAATAACAGGGCCACAGAATTGCAGTTCATCTTAAAAGTTTCTGGCAATAAACAAAATATAACAATCGTAGTCCCGTAACCAGGATGAGTTCTCTGGGTTACGAGGAATCCCGCCGCTTGCCAATAGCCAAAAAAGATAGAGAGAGAGAGAGAAAAAAACGTTTAAAAGGACATGGGGAAACGAATAATAATAAAGTGACGTGAATGAAACAAGAGGATATCAGAAATACATAAATTATTAATGGAATCTATATGATCTAATCGCGATTTTCGTTTCCTTATTTTGTTTCATCGAGATACCCAATTACGCATCCTGTTACAAAAATGATTTACAAAAATTATGAATAGCCAAAATGTTTGATTATCGAAATACGTATTTCATTAATAAATTCAAACAAACCTTGAGTGTTTGAATACCCCTTTCCACGTTTTCACGTAGGTAGACCTATATCAAATATTTCAGCTATTTTCATGCGCATTAAAGGGGTCATCCAGGCTCAAAAAATATGTTCTGAACAGATAATAATCTGAAAAAATAAAATACTGCAAATATGATCAAAATCGAGCAAGGAATAACGAAGTTATGCCATTTTAAAGATTTGCATTATTTTAGGGGAACAGTTTGGTCTATGCATATCTTCATGAATATCTAAAGAGTTGATTGATGGTGTACATACATGTAACCCCACTTGTTCTTTTGTATTTTATTGCATGAAATTATTTTTTATTCAATTTATATCCTTCTTATTTGAAAGTGTGCTTAAAATGACTGTATTTTATATTGGAATGACACATTTTCAGCTAGCGCTTTGCACTCGCTGCGCATCAGTTCCTTAGCAAGACACCCATCCTTTTTATGATTACAAAAAGTTAAAAGAATGTCCCGTTTTGGGTTCTAAACTTCAAAAAGCGCGCGTTTTACCTTTTCAATAATTTTTTATTGGATATATATCTTGTTCTCAAATTAAAACGTCCAAAAATGATTGTTTTCAGATCAAAACTAAAGAAATTTACAGTCGCATCAATTAAGATACCCATCCTTGTAATTGGTACAAACACTGTTTAGAATGTCAAGGTTTCAGTCGGAATACTAAAAAAAATCAGCTAGCACTTTGTACTCACATTAATAGTTTATTCAGATATCCTCCTGATCACTTTTACAAAAAATGCTTAGAATCCCAAGTTTTCAGGTAAGACTATACACAAGTTTTAGCTCGCGCTTTGCGCTCACACTTTTGATCGGTGAAATAACCCTCCTCATCATTGCTCATGAGTCATTGCAAATAGTTTTCCGTTCTGTTTCCTTGTCTATGAAAGTTTTATTGTTTCTCCTTATTCCCTTTCTTTCCACCGTTTCTGCCGACTTCAGCATTAGACAAAGCCATGTCACATGTTCTGGAACTAGAATCGTACTATCAATCTCAGCAAAGTACATCAAAGAAGTGTATTAACTTCCGTAACAATAATTGTTACGGAAGTTAATGCACTTTATATAGCAAAGGAAGTTAAAATTGTTAAGTTCTAAAGAAGATGCCAATATTCCAAATTTGTAGTATGAATTATTTAAAATTCCAAAAGCATTAAATATCGTATATAATTCGCGGGAAATTGTTTTCGCTGGCAATTTTCCCTCTTTACAAAGTGATGTCGAAAATAAGGTGTGTAATAATAATTTTACAAGGATGAATAGCTATCATTTTTATGGGTGAGAAGGTGAAGGGTACCTTATATGATTTATATCTGTATGATCCGGAGTGATTCATTATAGCATAAATTTGTAGCATATTCAAGAAAAAATGTTACGGAAGTTAATGCGTTACGGAAGTTAATGTCTTTATGCTTTAAGGTCCAACGTGGTCCTTATATAGCAGCCCTAACTTTGCAAACTGTATTTATTATGAAAGGTGTCTCTTATTCTATATAATGCTGAATTCTCAACAGAACTGCTAAAGTGCATATCTTCTTAAGGTGCGTTACGGATGTTAAATCTGTTTAGTCATACATTTCATTTTGTAAGAACAGTCCTTTATTTTCGTGTAAAACAGGAAACACATATGATAATTCCCTATCAATTATTTATTATTGATTATAACTCTACTTGCAGACACATTATCATGTAATATAATTCAGTTTGAAAGGGAGAAAAAACTTGTGGCAGTATTCGTTACGGAGGTTAAAATAAATTTGGGACAAAGTTAAAAGTGAAATTAATCACAAAGTGATCATCAAATACTAGGATAAGCGCAGTATGTCAGACGTTTACACCATGCTGCCCTCACCAGACATCAATGTAGGTAAGAAATACAGAGTACTTATAAAAGAGAATGATAGTAAAATCTAAAACTGACCCGAGACAGTGTCTATTCTAATAAAAAGCAAAAATAAAAGTCTTTTGTAATAAAATTAGAGCTTTACAAGTCACTGGTCGCATATGCTTTGTGAAACTAGTCTATTATTGTCATTTTCTTGATAAAAATTTTGTAGAAAATGTTCAGGGTTGTGAAGCTAGCGGCCATAAGATAGTCGAGACACGTTTTTTGTGAATTGTATCATTTTTTTGAGATTGACCCTACTACTTCTACTACTACTCATGCTTCTAATATTCTTGATCCTCCTACTGCTACTTCCGTTATTATTACTATTGCTACTTACTATTGCTACGTAATAAGAGCAAATGGTGATAATAATAAGAGTCTTTAGATATACGAATGACGTAGTAGAGGTTTTAAGTACTTTTATTTTGGGGGAAAAACCAGTTGCATGATAAATGGCCAATTCATGATTATCAAACGTTTTACAAACAGGATATTAACATTATGTTGAATACGTGTTCGTAAAAGAGGAACTTCATTTTGAAAATGACTCGGATCGCCTATTCTTTAGTGATCGGTTCACTAGTTCAGGGTCGACTTATATGAATCAAACAAAAGGCTGCTCCTTTATGACATAAAAAAGGAATGCAGAAATGAACAATGTTCTAGGCCATGTTTCTCAAACTGTGCTTTCTGTGATACTATGGAATATTTGTTAAAAACAATTAGACATGAGTAATTGGACTGCCGCATATTCGTTAAGATGGTTATTTTGTGAAACCCAGTCTTATCCCATATAGGCGAAAGGGGGATTCTTGGATGAGGGTTTTTTTTACACCCGTGCACCTGTATGTCAACGATCCAGCGAATATTTGGACGATTCATAGATGCAATGCTGAACAGTACTGCGACAAGCAACACTAGTAGCGGCAGTTTAGTATACTCATACACGACAGCTGTTTTAACTTGTTAGCAGATGATTCTTGGATTGATTGAAAGAGACAAGAAAGACATGAAGAATTAATTAGGAATAATGGTAATTATATTTTCATTATTTCGAATGTCAATTTCGGGTAAGTCGTTACAACAACTTTCAAATTATATTTATCACTGTCACTATCAAAATTATGAATGTTAAATGTACATGCATAAAGACCTACTGTATAACGAGGGAAAATATATTTCTTTTCGATTATAAGACATGCTCGAACTGCAGATAGAATAAATTACTATGATGAGAATATAATGTTAATGATGTATATTAGGGTGGGGGGACAACAACAAAGTGGTAGAGGTTTCTCAGTATCGGACAAGAAATAAGAAATTTGTGACTGTTTGGAACAGTAACAAATAAGTAAGAATACTGATTTCCCAAATTGGAAACTTTTTAAGTGACATGCGATAGAGACAATCATTGGGAATTTCATTTCCAGGGATTTTTTTTTGTCCTGAGTATCCTTTCTGTACCATTTTATAAATGTATTTGACTTTCCAAATTGTTTGTCTTTGGGTGCGTTTATTCGACACTTTTTTACCCTAGAATCATGATTAGAATCATGATTCAAATCACGATTCTGCAGAATCACGATTGCGTTTAGTCGAAATTGGAAATAAACGTCTTTCAAATCACAAACATGAAACACGGAAAAAGGGGCGTTTGGAAAGACGTTTCTGTAGAATCACGAACGAAAAGGGTCGTATAAACGATATCGTGATTTGAATCATGATTCTATGACGTCATTGTGTCGTGCTTCTTCCGGGTTCGACTCAAAGGCGCGCGCTGTGTTTCGTGCTGGTTAATTTTCGTGTAGCAGATTGCCAGTGTACTAGTACCGGTATATGCCATTTGTCATGTGCATTTAGGAATTATCATTCTGTGTATTGTACCCCGGGGTTGTACTGTAGCGTCATTTGTATATTTCACTCAGGGTGACCAGATTTCACAAAATGAAATACGGGACAATTGACAAACGAAGATCAACAGACTCCATAGTATAATAATAAGACTTTTGAAAAAAATATAAAGAATTAGAAGGGAAGGTGAACGAAAGAATGAAGGAGAGAAAGAAAAGAGATGATTGGGAAGGAAAGAAAACAGAAAAAATAACAGAAAGTTAGAATAAAAGGATGAAAGAAATAATAAAAGAGATAAAAAAAGGTTTCCGTCATTCTTTGAAATGAATATAGAAAGAAAGAAAGAAAGGAAGGAAGGAAGGGAAGATTAATAAATGTCTCGCAAAATAAAGGAGACAATTAAAGGGGGAAAGGTGAGAAAAAGGAGGAAAGAAAGAATGAAGGAAATAAACATGTTTCCTTCATTCTTTGAAAGAAAGAAACAATAGAAAGAAAATAAAAATAAGGGAAAAGAATGAGAAGGGAAAAATGAAGAAAGGAATAAAGAATGGAAGGGAAGAATGAAGGGGAAGAGAACGAAAAAATAGAAAATAATGGAAGGAGAGAAAGAACGAAAAGAAACAGGAGACGAAGAGAGAAGGAAGCCAAGGTAATTATAAGGAAAGAAAGAATGAAGGAAATAAAAAAGTATATTGGATAAAGAAGGAAAGAAAGAAAAATGAACAGAGAGAGAGAGAGAGAAAAGAAAATGTCGAGGAAAGAAAGATAGGAAATAAAGATAGATGGAACAAAAAAGGGCAAGCAGAAAGGATAGGGTATATATAAAATAAAGAAAAGGGAAAAGTTCAAACTTCAAGTAAACAAAAAAAATCCAATCATCTAATAAAAATCATAACTTTATTAAATGTATTTTTAAAATTTTAAACATAAAATGTTTTAGAAATGAATAAAATTTCAAAGTGAAACATATTGTCAAACTTAAAAATTAGATGAAACATCGCGGCATCGTGCACACCAAGACTCAAAACGAAAGCTGAAACTAGATCTATGAAAAGTCAATAACATTTTCCTCCGATTACATCTCCAAATCATTAAACTGAGAATCCATAGTATATTTCCCGCCGATTTTGTGATTATTTTGGTAGAAAAACTGTTTATCATGTGAGGTGTTTGCACCATTGAGAATTTGCTTCGATCCTCCATGCCTAGCTAGTAGCCTGCCACACACAGGCAGGAGGCCAGTTCGTTTGCAATGTATTAGCAAGAAATCATCGCAGAACTTGCAAAAGTTTACAGTTATCGATTTAATTGTCCCTGCTTCGTCAGCTGTTGGTTATTTAATGAAAATTCGTCACTTTCAAATGTATTAACTACCTTTTGTTCAATATTCTGAAATACGGGACAATCCCGGGAAATACGGGACGTCTGGTCACCCTGATTTCACTGTTTTCATCAATCATGTCTTCAAGTTCCAAAGGCACAAATTGGACTGACGACGAACTCAGGGCTCTGCTTGTGCTTTGGGCTCAGCCTGAAGCACAAGCATCCCTTACCGGGATTCACAGAAATATAAGACAATCTACGAGTCCCTTTCAGCGGCGCTTGCAAGGGAGGGATTTCAACGGAGATGTGGCACCGCCTGTCGAGACAAAATTAACAGAATTCGTGCCCAGTACTACGGCTACCGAACACCATTTTTGATGAACCGACAAGATTGAATACAAGTAAACAAAAACAATACGAGGACGAGGTACAATACACGGAATTCTGGAAATAAAAGATTTATTTTTCGGAAGCCGAGTTGCACTTGCACAAACGATCGCGCGTTAGCTCCGGTGGCAGCAAAAATCAAGCAGCCGACGTGAAGTTAGAAACACGCGCGAAAATGTTGACCTATACTTCCTGGGTCAAACTGCGCACTGTGATGCGCACTGGATCGGCCCGAATTCAGGGAGAAACAGCGTTAGAAAGATGGTCGTATAAACGCTGATTCTGTCGGATCGTGATTCATGTTGCTGTTTTGAATCATGATTCAAATCGTGATTCCAATCATGATTCTGGGTTGAGGTCGCATAAACGCAGCCTTTGACTGCAAAAACAATCGTCCATGCAACTTTCTGATTTATCATTTTTTCGTGTAAATTAATTTCCCCATTTTTTTCTGTGTTTGTTTGTATGGGGGGGGGGGCTATAATAAAGCGGAATTTAGCCTGGGTAGTAAATTGAATTGTGTGCTAGGGAAAAAAAGGAGAAATAATGTGAAGGGAACCATGGTACAAGAATCAAGGGAATGAGACCATTACTAGGCCTATGTAAATATGTAATAAAAATTAATGATGATGATAATATGATAATAATTATAATGATAACAGTGATAAATAATGATAATAGTATGATGAAATCAATAATGGAGGCGCGATATCTCAGTCGGTAGAGCGGGGGATTCGTATTCCGGTGACCCGGGTTCGATTCCCACTTGGTGCGCTAGTGCCCTTTGGTAAGGCATTAATCCTCAGTACCAGGTCCTTCGGAGGGGACCTTAAGCCGTCGGTCCTCTGGTTGCTTGCTTACAAGCATTCATGCTTTCTTAGCAATCAGATAAAAAAATCACCAATCAATAATAATAATAATAAAAACGTTGAGTAAATTGTTAAGTGATAGGGACTATTGTCCATTCGTCATGCACTTCGGACAGCAAGCAAAAAGCAATAGAAAATGGATAGGTGGTGTTAAAAGTAAATTATTCTGCTGAAGTAGCTTTTGATAAATATGATACATTAGTCATGTTATGTATTAGAACGAATCGATGAGTTCTTGCACTCCATCACAACATAACAGTTGGTCATGCATGGAATTTCCGAAGATGATAAAACCTTCATTGTCACCATAGTTCACAAATTCAGAACTTAATGGTTTGTCCGCTTTACTTCGCAACTTCACGTATTTGAATAAAAAAAATCATCTAAAATCCACTGTTAGCAGTAGGTTGTTTTGGTTTTGGTCTACCATCGAATTTCGAGTTTTGTACACCATCCTATTTAGGTATGTCTTGTACGGCGCCTATCAAGGATCCAAAAGGCATCACGAATTAGTCGTCTCTGCTTGTCGGTATTCGTCACTGGATTCAAAGAAGTAGTTTCGTCTCTAATGAAGTTAACACTCTATTTTTTTGTACAGTTTGGTGTAAATAATAAATGGAACTTTGAAATATAAAATAAGTTAAGTGAGCCTGAAATGTTCTAGGCATCACGAGTTAGTCGCCCCTGCTTGTCGGTATTGGTCACTGGTTTCAAAGAAGGTCGACTGTAGTTTTATCTCTAATGAAGTTACCAATAATCATTTATATATGGTATAAAACATTAATAGACTTTTGAAATATGAAATAGGTTTAGTGAGCCTGCATTGTTCTGAGCAGGCAAAGGGTCGGAGGGGAACAATTGATAACACACCATGGTTAGCCCCTTAAATATGTTTATTTAATTTTTTCTGCTCAAAACTTCCTAACACCGCTATTTAAATTATACTTCTGATATAAGCCCCAAATTCTAATTGATCTGCAGATTCACGGATGATTGCATGTGATCTAGAAATGGATTGGCATCGGATCAACTTTGCGTTCCTAATCACACTTCTGATGCAGTACGGTAATCATATGGTCAGATGTGACATTACAGGTAACAAAGAATGCCCAATATAATGAGTTTTACTAATATCGAAGGACTTATACTACGTTAATTGCAATGGCACCATGTAGTTAAAGGATATAGAACGCCTTTGCTTGATGAGTTGATGTCCGTCGGCCCCATTGAGGGTCTTTGGAGTCTTGGAGTGTACCTTGAAAGAAAAGGATTACAGACAATGAAAAGAAGGCAAATTATAACCCAAAATAATATAGATGCAACTTAATCGAAATTTCATATGCAAGTAAAACTAACAATCTTGATCAGATGTTTTCTGGGTATATAAATATCAATTATAATGTAATGCGTATAGTTGGAACAAATGGTTTCTTACATTAACAACCTAACAGCAGACTGTATGCTCCTAGATTTCATATTCTTTCTATCCCATGTCCCCCCTTCTTCGTTACTTCGTAGATGTACAACTGGTTGGAGGTCCATCATCTAATAAAGGTACAGTAGAGATCAAGCAAGATGGCGGCGATTGGGAGACGACGTGTGGAATAAATCTTGACATCAATGACGTCATTGTCATCTGCAGACAGTTAGGATTCACAGGAGCAAGCCTAGCAATGAGAGCCACACCTTATGGACAGAATTCAAATCCTCTCATAGGGTTGGATTGTAACGGAAGTAAGTAAATACCATTTAATAATTATTAAGATACTCTTATACACCTTCCTAAAGTAATACATTCATATTCTTTATCGAACAAAATTGAAAAAAGTTGGCATATGTTTTACCCCATGTTTATTTAAAAAATTGTAAAAATCATATGGAGTATGGAACTATATTAATGTTATTATGTCTTTGGCGTCACCTATGCATGGGAAGCGAAAAGCGAACTGAATCACTATGACCCGCAGGTCTCTCCTCCCGATATAATTCATGGGGGAGGGGGAGTGCAGGTGGACCACTCCACCAGGGTTACACCCCCAGATGTTTGTTTTCACAACTCGTAACCCTAAAGAGACTTTGAGGGGGAGGGTGATTCAGCATCCATTATGATCTCGGCCGTCGATCACGCGACCGCTACAAAAAAACGGCACGCGTGTAACCCATGGCATAATCTACAAAACTGTAAGATCAAATTCTTCGGAAAATGTCACTGCTAATTAACTATGCTAATCTATGCATACAATAACAAAATGTTTATATCAATTAAATAAGGCCCCTAAAATGCTCATTTTGGATTACAGACTCTTTGTTGGACTCTGTTCAAATGAAAAAAATATCATATTAAGTTTCCTATGTATTTTATTGCTTTCTAAATTTCTCATGTAGTTTCATAATGTTTTTAATGGAAATTATCAGGACTGTAAAGAAGATGAAAACAATTGAGTTTAATCAGTAAAAAGAAAAATACTGATACATTTATGAATTTTGGATAAAAACACTATTTGCCTTGGATTCTTTTACACGAATTCACGTTATTGGAGCAGGTTTGGGTTTGCATGCACTTATTAATGCTGCGCAAATTCGGAACTGCATACCTGGGGTCGCAGTTTTGGTCTCAAAATTTGCGCGAGGTTACGATACTGCAACAAATTAAAATGAAAATTTAGTTCTAAATTTGAGTATTTTTTTCAATCACAGGAAATAGATCAATCATACAATAACCCCCCCACAAAAAAAATAAACACCTAACATGTACATCTCTTGAAGTGTGCTCTGGTTAGTCCACAAATGTATATTTCAAATGATATGTATATCCAACTTCGCTGGCGAAGATTCCTTAAATTAAAGTTCACAATGCTGGCGATGATGAAATTGATTTTAGAACACAATGAATAACATGAATGAGAAGAGTCACTGTAACAAGTTGAAATGTCCGTGAAGACGATGTTGATGAACAGTCAATTTCAGCAATCCATGGGTTGACAAATGTTCCTTAAAAGAGGTTGATAATCTCAATGAGAACCGATAATTCCTCTCTCAAAAAACTGCAAGCAGTTCATTGATGGTGTCCAAATAATTCCAAAGAAGATAAGTTTTGTATTCCAGTTGGAAATACTATGCTCTGACACAAAGCCTGGTGTGAAACTCTTAAGTTCTGATCTGATATGATGATGTCCTTGAATTAAACTGCCAGCTTATATATAAATTTCCATTATTCTGGAAGCTTCTCGTATTTGCTTAAAAAAAATTTCTTCTTTCTAGAATGGTCCACTTCTAGACGACTCTTGAATGACCTTAATAGTGAAATTAACAATATAAACAACATATCTAGTCCGATTGTCCTTTTCCACTGCTGCCAGGCCCTATTGTCTATCTTTGTACATTCCTGAAATACTAAAAATATCTGTACCCAAGCCTAAATGAGGCATTCTAGAATATTCTTATTATACAATGAACCTCCTTGAATAAAAAATAACTAAATGGCTAAATATACATGCAATGTCTCTTACAATTCTTCTTATATATAACAGAGAGAAAAGTCAGCGACCGACGCGGTAAAAAAAATGGCGCGGAGGATTTATAGCGAAAAATTTCGGGGGGGGGGCTGAATCAGTGCCTAGTCTTATCAGGATGGAGTGGATATCACATATGACAAAAAAAAATGTCGATTCTTGGAGTTCGCAGTTAATAATAATAATAATAAAATAATAATGCTCAATTCTTGTATAGCGCATCACACATAGCATAGCATGTCCCTATGCGCTTAAAGAAGAAATAGTGAAAGGTATATAAGAATAAAGTAATCGAGATATTTAGATTGGACCATTAGTTCAAAGTTAGTTTTTTATGCATTGAAAAGATATGTTTTGAGGGATCTCCTGAATGTACATAAATCACTTTGATATCTCATTGAATTCGGTAAAGCATTCCAGGACAGCAGAGACATGAGTAAAAGCACGCTCACCATATGACTTTGTAAAGACAGAGGGAACAACAAATAATGCTTTTGAGCTTGATCTAAGATTTCGGGATGGCTGGTAATATGAAACTAAATCGAGTAAATAGGACGGGGCAATTTTATAAAAACAGTTGTGTGCAAAAAATGGAAAATTTCAAACTGCATGCTGTTAGCATGGTGAAGAGCACATCGCCAACGCGTATCAGAACTGTAATAGAGCACTGTTTTTTTCATTTCAGAAATTTTGCTACCGTATTTATTAGAGCATGATAGAATACCTCTGCTACCAAAATTTGGTACGAATCGGTCCATGGGGGCCTGTGATATAACCTCAACATATTTAGCCCCACTGAAGCCAATGTATTATTGGTCTGTTTCCAAAAGTAATGATAACAACCCCCCCTATTTTTTGACGTAAATCAATAGATGTAATTATGTTTATGTTGAATTTCTAGGTGAAGGAAACATCGCAGCATGTCCTACATCATCACATGCATCGGGATGTTCCCCAGCCGGAGCAGCATCTTGTCATGGTAATTATAAAACCAACAATATTTACCTGTTGAGTGTTGAAAAATTATCTTTGAATATCATAATAAGATGATGTTTTCATGATTTGGCATTGGTATTGGTATTTATTTTTCATATCCCAATGTAAAAAACAATACAAGGTAAATGTATGTACAAAATAAAATCAAAAGTATAGTGAGATGGCTGGATAAACACACTCACATTTGTTAATTTAACAAAACTGTTCTTCTCTGGGGTCCAGAGAATATGTAACAACGGTTACTGTACATAACATGACATGAAAACAGTTACTGTACATGACATAAAATAGGATTACATATAAGAAATAATTGAGCTAGACAATACTGAAAAAAAGCAAGAGAATACATCTGTACCTTAAAGTGACTCCCCCACCCACCCATTTTTTGCTAGTTTTTCTTTTAAAGGTCAGGGCAAAAGTGAATTATCTGATTTAAATTTTTATGAAAAGTAAATAGGCTATTTGATAATTTTATTGTAGATGGTAGATCATTATATTCTCGTGATCCTCTTTATAAGAACGTTCTTCGACAGCATTTACTCTTGGGTTTTGGAATTTTAATATTCCCTCGCGATCGGAGAGAATACGAATGATTGTAAACAATATTGGAAAGACTCTTCTTAATAAGGTGGGGCTAAGTTATGAACGGATTTGTATACCATTATGTTTAAATATGATTTACGCCTTGATTTGAGAGACTGCCATCCTAATTGTATATGAATATAATTGTTTGAAACGTGATTAAACGGATTTATTTTGAAAATAAGATGATGACTGAAGAAATTATAAAGGCAGAATACATTAAATCCGAATCAGTTATATTTATTGAATATGGAGTCCAGTTGGGAGTAGTGATCAAGTTATAGGTCAGCCTTGTAAAATAGATAGGCAAATACAACTTCTGTTACAAAAACTTAATTTTTTTCACGCTCATGCAATGTTGACTCTTGTTAGACATTGTAACGAAAATTGTTGGTACCACCCCAGATAGCAAAGTATCTGGGGCCCATATGGGAATCATGTGGGCCTACTGGGGCCCATGTGTACCATGTAAAACCCATATGGGGCCCATATGGCTTGTCCCACTTAGAACTCAGATAATAAAAACCATATGGGCCCCATGTGGTATCTACATGGGCGATGTGATCTTATTTCAGGGTCGACCGAGCCCAGATAGAAACATATAAAACCCATTTGGGGCCCATATGGGTTTTCCCACCTAGAACCCACATAATAAAACCATATGGGTCCCATGTGGTATCTATATGGGCGAAGTGGCATAATTATCCCAGATAGCAAAATATCTGGGCCCCATATGGGTCCAATATGGGTTATCTGGGACCCATATGGAAACCATATGGGCTAGAAGTGGGTAGGTCCACATGGGGCCCATATATATGGGGCCCATCTGGGTTATATCTGGGCCCATATGTACCAGATGAATATCATCTGGGCTGGAGATGGGCATTTCCCAGTGGGACCCAGATGGGCTAAAATATGTGGGACCGATCTGGGTTAAATCTGGGCCCATATGGACCAGATGAATATCATCTAGGCTGGAGATGGGCATTTTCAAGTGGGACCCAGATGGGCAAACATATATGGGGGCCCATCTGGGATGTATTTGGGGCCATATATACCAGATGAATATCATCTGGGCTAGAGATGGACGTTTCCAAGTGGGACCCAGATGGGCAAACATATATGGGACCCATCTTGGATGTATTTGGGCCCATATGTACCAGATGAACATCATCTGGTCTGGAGATGGGCATTTCCAAGAGGGACCCAGATGGGCTAAAATATGTGGGATCCATCTGGGTTAAATCTGGGCCCATATGGACCAGATGAATATCATCTGGGCTGGAGATGGGCATTTACAAATGGGACCCAGATGGGCTAAAATATGTGGGGCCATCTGGGTTATATCTGGGTCCATATGTACCAGATGAATATCAGCTGGGCTGGAGATGGGCATATCACTGGATCGATCGATCTAGACTCCAGTCAGGAATATTCATTACAACAGTAAATGACCAAAAATTTTAGCTAAAACAGCTACAACAATTGAAATGTAATTATTTTATTTACTATTTATTTCTCGAACCAAATGTTTAATTGTATTAGTTATTTTATCCTGTACATATATTGTAACCATTGCAATTCAGTCTTTAGACTACGAGAATGGATATTTTTTAATAAAATCCTTCAATCAAATGTTTATGTTTATGCAAGGATTCCACCGTAAAAAGTTTTAGAAAAGTATGTAATTCATTACTATAAATCGAAACATTTAATTTCAGGACAAAATTTTCAAGGTTAAATATTGGAAATAGTTATTAACCATTGCCTGTCAAGTATAGGAAACTCGCTGTATATATAGAAGTCAATAACAAGATTTAGTAGTTAGGTGTAGGATAGGATTAGGATAGGATTAAGATTTAGGGTTAGAATATAGGATTATAGGATATGATAAGGATTAGAGTATTGGGTTGCAAAGTCACCTTAATGACACAAATTAATGTAATGTTTTAATTGATTAAACACAGTATTGTTTTAATATGGGAGCAATGTGGGCCTGCCCATATTCAACCCACACCAAACCCACTTGGCCCAAATGGGCCCCACATAGGGTGTACATATGGGTCCCAGATTGGCAAAGTGGGGCCCATATGGGCCCGTACATAGCCCAAATGGGCCTCATATGGTTTACATGGGTACGATGTGGGCCTGCCCATATTTACTCCACGCGAAACCCGGGCCCATATGGGCCCCAGACGGGGTGTACGGTGCAAAAAAACAAGGAGCCCGGATGGGCCCATACATAGCCCACATGGGCGACCCAAATGGGTCCCAGATTGGCCAGGTGGGGGCCCATATGGGCCCATACATAGCCCAAATGGGCCCCACATGGTTTACATGGGTACGATGTGGGCCTGCCCATATTTACCCCACGCGAAACCCTGGCCCATATGGGCCCCAGACGGGGTGTACGGTGCAAAAAAACACAAGGGGCCCATACATAGCCCACATGGGCAACCCATATGGGGCCCACATTTTTAGCCCAGATAAGCCCCACAAGTAACCCATATCGGCCCCATATATTTTGCTCACTGGGACAGGCTAAATGGCCAATTATGTTACATAACAATGAAATTGATTATGTCATTTCATTTTGCATTTCATTTAATTTCGTTTATTTCCATTTCCAACATTTCCTATTTGTTTCATATAGTTTAATATAATTAAATTAAAACCTACAGGTTCGTTCAAGGAAAACAATATAGAAAGTAAGGAACAGGGGGGATGAAAATAAAAATGTTAAGCCAAAACCTTTTTGCTTTAAAAACTGAATTTCGGCACTGATTTGCGAAAGAACAAAGTGAAAGTGAATTTCCTGTCCTTCACTCTTCATTTGGCATTTGTTGGTGAACTGTTGCTTGATTCTCTTAATTCAGTTCAATTAAACATTTTTCTTCAAGTTTCATAAAAGATTTATAAATCAATAAAAAACGAAAATAAAAAAATGAATGTAAATGCAATATTTATGTTCATGGAAGAAGGTGAAATAAACCCAGAAAGCAAGCGCCCGTGTCCGGAATTTCTCCAATTAGTCTGACCTTTTTCTGACCGATTTTGATGATATTTTCACTGTTATGTTTGTTGGATTTTTCTCTTTTTATTTCAATCAGCATTTTATTGGGATGGATTTGTCCTTTAATGTTTCATTTTTGCACCCTGGGACATGTAGGCAGAGTAGCTAATAGGATCATATAATGTTACTGCTGGGTGGCAAGCCAGGTGAAATAAATCATTAATTCACTAGAACCGACTAGTATTAAGAATATAGCTAACCCCCCCCCCCAAAAAAAAAGAGATTCAAAATAATTAGGTACATGTAACTTACATTGTTTTTAGGTGATGTACTTGCATTTTCATATTTCGGCAACATTGATCATTATTGACATGCATATCATTATGATTCTAGGAACATTTTTCTTTACAATCCTAACGTTTTGAAGTTCAATGCGAAAATTCATTGCTTTATCAATACAGGTGAGGAGTATCTTGGATGTTTTAAAGATGTTTCGGATGACAGAGTGTTATCTAGCACCTTCGTCATTGATAGTATGTCGATGAGTATTTCATATTGCTTCTGGTTTTGTCGAGTGTCTACCACACCTTACTATACGTACGCTGGTGTTGAAGATGGATCTAAATGTTCTTGTGGAGTAGCCAGCGATAACTATGCGAGACATGGAGTGGGAGTAGATTCAAACTGTTCCGTTTCATGCCAAGGAGACCATACTGAGAGCTGCGGTGGTACTGGATACATAGCCGTCTTTAGAAGTATGAATTCTAATTCAAATGAATTTGATTTTCCAGGCAATAGAGTATCATTACCTCTTAATATTTCATCATGTTCATGGGAGGAGGTACATCTCATTTTGTTCGTTTAATTTAATTCTGATTGGTACAATTTTAAATTGGAGGGCAGTGGTAAATAAGAAGATACGAACAGAAACATGTCACTGTATTTTTATAGACAAATCCATTAGTAAGTACAACATGTACATTTATTCATGTAAAATCAAAACTAATGTTGCAAAATCGACTATAAACTTCATACTCACCATGTTTGTAATGTTTACCCAGGCCTATTCAGAAATTAAAACATGAAATATCCGTTCTATTATTTTGTTATCTATTTTGGCAACGTCAGTTCGAATTCATCTTTTCTTCATTCAGAATAATTATGGTGGACATACTTTTTGATATATTTGACTTTGTAATGATATGTTGTTTGTTTATTTGAACGGAATAATCAATCAATAAAAACACAATGCAATACATGTTTATTAGACGAAATCTAAACACATACGGCAGTAACAAAATCGTTTCAACAGATAACATAGTAAGTTTGGTTTACCGTTTCTTGTTCTTTTCTATTTCATTTTTTAAAATGTATTATCATACAAATAGTTGTAATATTTAGACTTGTATTGTAACTTTAAATGTATTTTGTTGAAATGGATAAAAATTGATCGATACAAATCTATTCTCTATTTTTTCTCCTTTTATTTTTTACAATACAATTGCAGTATCAGACGCCATGACAATGAACACACCGACTACGGTAGTGGGTATGTTTCCTCTCTTTTGACAATATACGTACTGTATTCTTCAAATTTTAAATCTTAATTTTAGCAAAATAGATTTTGAAATTGAATATGTATTAAAAAAACGAGCGGCTAATAATCAGGTTGATACGAGTAGTACATATTTAATGGCGTACCGTGGGTCACGACATGGGGGAGGGGGGGGGGGGGGGGCTGCAAAAAGTTTGAGTCACTTATTGGGCGTCCGAAGTGCGCTCAGATATACTGACCTGATAGAGACACTTGACGGACGGCGCCATTAAACGGATGTGTATCTCACTGATCAAATGATGCGAGCGCAGAGCGCGAGCTGAAAATATTTGACATTCAAGCCTTAAAGGGGACATTATAAGCACATTTTGTAACCATGTATAAGAAGAATTGTAAGAGAAACTACATGTATATTCACTCATTTAGCTCTTTTTTCTCTTTGGAAGTTCAGTGCATAATAAGAATATTCCAGAATGTCTAAATTAAACTTTGTTAGGCATGCATATTAAATGAGGCACTGCAATGTCTGGTATTTTTGTAATTTACAATGGACAATAGACAATAGAGATTGCTAGACAATAGAGGCTGCTAGCAGGGAAAGGTACAATAGAATTAACTATGTTCATTGAGGTCATTGAAGAGTCTTCTAGAATTAGGATTGCTCTAGAAAGAAGGAGAATGTTTTTTTTTTAAGACAATACTAGAAGTTTCAAGAATAGTGGAAATTTATATATATAAGCTGACAGTTTCGTCAAGGACATCATCATTATATCAGATCAGAACTCAGAGTTTCATACCAGATTTTATGTCAGAGTTTAGTTTTTTTCACCTGGAATACAACATTTATCTAATGTGGAATGATGTGGAATTTGCCTACCATCAAAGAACTGTTAACCCATGGATTGGTAAAATCGACTTTTTATCATCATTAACTTCGTCTTCACGGACATTTCAACACGTTACAGTGACTCTTGTTATTCGTCGTATTCCTAGTTACGCCACTGTATATCAATTAATAATAAAAAATAATGTCCATGGCTATGATCGAAAAATAGGCAAATACAGCAAGCATACTGCATACACCCCAATGTTACCTTTCCTTTGAATAATATTGATGATGTTTGAGATTTTCATCCAAGGGTGTGTTTCCCATCATTTCTGGGATTGATTTGCACCATCTTTATTTCACAAATCCTTTTGATGCATTGCTTGAGACTTCACTCTCTGATTTGAACCCCAGTGCATGTTCTGTAGCTGGGGAAAGTACCAAACATTATGGTTAATAAATCAAACATATCGTTGCATTTATGTTAAATAATCCAGATACGCACATCTTCAGACTGGGTTTGATATTATTTAAACCCAATCTGGTCAATGTAGTTATGTTTCCATTTTAAGTTTTAAAAAAGAATATGTTATAACGGTGAGGGCTAAGGTGTACTATTGCATAAATTACTTTTTGATATTTTTCTATCTGTGGAATTCATATTCTCTTTGAAATGCAAAAAATAACTAATGAATAATTGACAATTATTCAAGGAAATCTTAAAAGAAATATTAAACTATATTATAGTTTAACTATATTAAACTATACTAAACAGGTGAACATGCACGATTTTGCCATATTACAAGGCATTATGTAAAATTGATAAAGAAATGTTAGTCAGTGATATTTAGTAAATAAATTGCATTAATCTAAATGTTCTTTCATTTGACACAGCCACTTCACCACTTACGACGACATCCATTGTACCTTCCACTAACCAGGAAGTTACAACAAACGGTGGTAGAATTTCAACACCTTTATCACCATCACCATCATCATCATCAAGATCAACATCATCATCATCGTCATCACCATTATCATCATCATCATCATCATCATCACCATCATCACCATCTTCATCATCATCACCATCATCATCATCATCACCATCACCATCACCATCATCATCATCATTATCATCACCACCACCACCACCACCATCATCATCATCATCATTATCATCATCGTCACCACCACCATCATCATCATCATCATCATCACCTACGGAACCTCAAAGACAATCCAATCTTCCTACGACAGGAAATAGCACAGGTAATTTAACGACCCCCTGACAATCTTCTGCTAATCTTACGCTTACAATTTCTCTTTCAATATTTTTTTCTTTTTCTATTTATATTTATATATCTCCTTTCTTTTAGGATAGCAACACGAATCATATTTACAATAAATGATAACAATCACAGTAATAAAGACGATTGTAACAATAGTGATTTAAAGGTATTGTTTAATTTTGTGAGCAGCCGATTTAACAAATTCTCAAACAAAGATGAAACATGTGTACAAGTGCATGTATTAGAACTAATAAACCCTGAAAACAACCATGAGAATGAAAAGCTAAAAGAGAATGAAAAGCTAAAACTACAAGGCAAACCCCGATTTTGTAAATACATGTAGGCGTCTTATAGACGCCTAAATAGTACACATAAGTGTATGAGATGAAATTAAGAGGGTGTTTCCGGTCACTTTATATTTCAATTTTTGAAGCACTAAATAATTATTTTCGAACGCAATTTTTTCTGGGCTTCATTTTTGTAACATATCACAGACGCAGGTGACAAGTGTGACCTTCTATCTCAGACTTTTTAACAGTCAAACCATTGTTAACCAATCACTTTAATGCAATTAATTTTTTATAATAATGTAGTACCACGATGAAGGTATCTAATGCGTATTATATTATTAGAGTTTATATTTCATCATTAAGACCCACTAAATGCCAATTTAAAAATGAAAGTCGCGCGGGCGGTAACACAGGCAATTTGGTAACAGAAAATCCGTGATGATCAAAACCCCAAGGCAGTCACCATGACCACCGCATTGGAATGAGAGTGAAAATTTCATGTCGCAGGTCTATCTACCTCAATCAAAACGTATGAACACAGTATAGGAATTAAGAAACCCGTTACCATATGGTCATGCAACTTTTTATCATTTTTTAAAGAGATTTTTGACACTTTTGCATGAAGAATAGGTATAAAGTCAAGCGGAATAATTAGTATTGTTAATTCACACAGTCTTGTATGCAGGGATTGGTGGAGGTGTGGCTACTGTTGTGATCATCGCCATCATAGTCTTCGTCGCCATCGTTTGTTTCACAAAGAGGTTCGTAGTTACCATATATTTTTTTCAGACAGAAAGGTAGTAAAGAAACTGAAATAGAAAGATAATGTCACAAATGTACAATGATATAAAACGGGACTGCTGACTACAATTGTGACGATGTTTATGTTGTTATAAAAACATAGTTAAATTTGAAGATAATGACTTTCGAAGTTGCTCTGTCATGTTTATGTCTTTCATAAACATTGGTAAATCAATGGGAAACTATAGAGCAATCAGATAATCTCCATCCTCGTTTTAAAAGTTGAGATCCTGAGCGGTCATCAAAAATGTTACTAAGATTGTATTGTATTGTATTTATTTTCAGTCAATTAAAAATTACAACAACAATAGATATATTTACAGTTACGAAGAACCGATCATTAAAAAGAAGGAGGGATCGCCCTACTCAGCGTTGATAACATATCAACGCTGTTTTACAGAGGGGTCCCTAAACGACAAAAGATACTTCAAGTGTAGGATACCTGCTCTGAAAGGTATAACATTTCTCATATTTCTTCCTTATTGTATCAAAACTTTAATTACAGGTCACAACAGAGAATAAAAGGTATCGCCTCTTCACAAGGGGCGACTTTGACTCAAGCCAGCAGGCCTCCAGAATATGAAGAAATAAATGACTTCGGTATCCCCAACGGTGTAATGGCAGAGTCACCGTCCGCCAGAGGCTTCCAACCTGGGGCACAAGCACACAACGCGAAGTTTTCTAGAGGAGACAAGAACGTTCTCCTTGTAAATCTAAATCCCAATAAATCATCGAATATATATGAGGGGACAATGGATGAAACCCCAGACTCTGAACTGACGCCATATACTTCACGTGGGACCACTGACATCCTGCAGAAAAGTAACGAACGATTAAGCGTCCTTTACGCCATGCCTGACAAGAACAGAAACGGAGCACAGGACGGCTACGACGAAATTAATCTCGGAATTGCACCCTATTCTTCTTTTGAAAATTCTGAGCAGCCAACCGCCTCGGCGAAGATGGCCGACAGAATGAGTGTCGCTTACGCCGCACCCGATAAGAACCGAGATCGAAACGGCACCTGGGAAGATATGGACAGTCTGTGTGCTATGCCAGATAAGAATGGAAACCGGAACCCTTCGGATGATACTTCGGAAGATGTCGGCAGTTTGTACGCGATGCCCGATAAATCCCGAGGAAAGCCAGATGGATGTGATGGCGACCAGGATCCATACGCAAAATATAATGATTCATTTTCTGGTGATCAATATAATGAAATGGAGATGGTTGAAAATGAACTTTATACTATGTAAGAGGTGTCAGTTTGAAGTAGCAGTAGATGGGTATTTTTTTCAGTTTTATTTGAAATGTCATAAAATGTCATTATTAAATCATTCCGTAATTACAATTTCGTACACAAACATCCACACATCTTATTTTTATGCCCTTTACACTATCATGTCCATTCAATTAATGCGTTCCTTCAAGACATACTGCGGAGATGTGGATGTGTCGTATTGGAAATTATGTGCAAATTAAAATATATTCATCATCATACAAGAATTTAATGCTTAACGGAAATGAATTCATCTTAAAAGCTATGCCACTTTTATTATTTGCTGACATAGCGATAAATTATCTTTGATTTTCTTACCAACATATGGATAATTTCACCTTCATGATAATTACAATAATTAATCACCTAATGTATTTGACAAAGTATAACAACCAAAACTACGGCAAAGAATGAAAATAATGATAGAGATACAGGGGTCCATTGACTACATTTTTAAAAATAGTAATCATGACAAATTAATAACCACTTTTGAAAACTGTAGAAAATCTGGAACCATGATATCTTATGTTAGCTCGCTGAAATACGAAAATGTGTTGAACGGTGAATGCAGTGAACTGATGATTTTGATATGCCAAATGTCAAAGCTGATTGTACTGGATCAATTATCTGATTGTGCAGTAGATTTATGTAACTATGCGATATTACAGAAAAACATAGCAGATGCAAAATAAACTTAATAGTGTTTTAGATTTACATTGAACTAATTTTGTTCTTACCTGCTGTTTATTAAATGTGTATAGGCATGATAGGGTGATGTTATAACACTTACTTTTGTTCGCGGTGAACGGGTACCGATGCAATCAGGTAGTTATCAGTACTACGTAATAGTGTCGTATAACATTACTTACTACGAATGTTATTCAGAATTGATACTTAATTTGTTTATATATATATTTATACATTCTTTTTTTATAATAAAGATTGTACAATACATCCTTTAAAATGATGACATGTTTTTATGTACAGTAATTCAGGTAAAAATCAGTACTACGTAATATCAACGCTATCATATTGCTTGCAAACCTATGTTATTCAGACATTTTCATGCTAAGTTTTGATATATATTTTTATACCTTTATTTCATAATCAAGATTGTAAACTGTACATATACAAATGGGGAAAATGAAAGGGCTTTGTTCACGAAAATGACATGTTGCTTATGCACAGTACGAATATTTGTATCATTCAATGATTCTTGTAATTTCTTGTTTTGAATCATTGCACTCAAAATCTAATTCAGACCCGCTGCCAATAGGGAGTATTTAATTACTGAATATTAATAGATTAAATCTAATTATATTGGAATCTAAATCCTTGGAGATTAAGAAATATAGCTTTTCCATTGAAATTGTATCCAGAGTTTGACTGCATTCAATAAAGACTCATGTAATTTATGGTACAAGTATGACAACGGGGAAATATCAATAAGTATGATTTACCCCATTCATTCTTTATTTTTTCATGAAGAGAAAATAAAGTTTTTACAATGATTTTCTGTCAGAGTTACTGTGTTTCCTATCGGCATCACATTCTAGTGTATTTGGACTGACAATGTCGTAGCCAATGTAAAGTCATAGCTATTCATATTGGCCCGTATTCTGATAGCGTGGTTTAACTTAACCCTGGGGGCCGTTTCATAAAGCTGTTCGTAACTTAAGAGCGACTTTAAGAACGACTGGTGAACCTTTCTTACGCGCTTAACCCAATCGCCAATGAATATACCATTTACCAAAAGAAAGGATCACCAGTCGTTCTTAAAGTCGCTCTTAACTTACGAAGAGCTTTATGAAACACCCACCTGGTCTAAATGTGGTACTAAACTGCCATATTTAAACCTAGGTTTAAGTTTCGTATTCCGATAGCGAGGTTTAAGTTAACCCTGATCTAAGTGTGGTAATAAATCCTCAAAGAGTTTACATTACGTTTACAGTATGTGCTCTCCTTGATTGTGCACATATATATATGTATATATATATATATATATATATATATATATATATATATATATATATATATGCATCCAAACAGCAAACCACCCATCTCCAATTATATATATACAGTGCGTCCCACAAAAAAACGAAACCGAGATTTATCGGTGATTTATCATAACTTAATCAAAAATGCAATAGACAAATGGCCTACCATTTTAAAGCTTAGAATCTCCTCATCATCTGGAATTAGTTAAATTTTTTGTCATTCACGCATGAGTGAGTAAAAACAATATAAAAAGGGGATTCAAAAAAGTCACTTGGCGGGCCGTATCTGGGTTTAAAAAAACCCCACATTTTTAAAAGGTTCAATATCTGTTCTTTAATTTGATACCTCAATCACAGAAAATGGTCAAGGAATCACAAAGTTCTGGTTATTTGAAATAAGGCTGGAATTTCAATAATTTCATAAAATGAGAGGTTTTACAGGCTAGCGTTCAAACTCACTCGACGTTCCGTTTGTTGACGATCTGCCATGCATTAACTCTTTCGTTACCGTGCGATAGCTTCTGTGGGAAACTGGTGAAAACACGTTTATTTAATGAAATTATGGAAATACAAGCATTGTTTCGAGGGATCATAATTTTTTACTTCTTGACCATTTTTTGTGATTAAGGTATCAAATAAAAGAGCGAATATTGAACTTTTCAGTCATGTGACTTTATTTTTGAACTTTAGATATACATATATATATATATATATTTTATATAATAATAATAATAATATACAGTTCTTGTATAGCGCATATCACATTATGAATAATGTCTCTATGCGCTTCCAAAGGACTTGGATATTATTACCCCAGCTGTAGCTTGGCAGCCGTAATTACTAAGATTACAGCGCACACGCATTTCAAGGAAATAAATTTCTGCCAGGTACCCATTCACCTAACCAGGGTTGAGTGCAGCACAATGTGGATCATTTTCTTGCTGAAGGAAATTACGCCATGGCTGGGATTCGAACCCACGACCCTCTGTTTCAAAGTCAGAAGACTTATCCACTGGGTCACAACGCTCCACATGATATATATAAACGGATATGTATTTTTTTACAAAATTGATAAATGAAAGGAGCTTAGTCTTAGAAGTTGGTCGAAATGGTGTCTAGTATCTCGATATGATAAAGAAGTTAGGTTAAGATATCTCTATCTTGTCATTATTATTATTTTGTTCAATTTTCTCACTATTTCTATTCTTAATAAAAGATTCCATGATGAAAAACATTTATTTGTGTGACGTATTTGAGATTGATCATGTATGTATTTGTTTCTTGTGAATGAGGGTTTGAATATGAACTGCCATTAAATAATTGTTAAAAAAAATATACATGGACATGTATTTTTCTGAGGGTCGACAGTTTGATGTTTATTTATATCGAATGAATAACTATATTTACTACAAATGTTTTACTGATGCACTATTTTATTGCCACTTCTGCTACTACTACTACTGCTGCTGCTGCTGCTGCTACTACTACTACTTGTATTACTACTGCTTCTTAATGTAATAATAACACATGATAATAAGACGCTTTAGATATACGGATGACGAAGAAGATTTTTATGCACTTATATATATATATTTGGTGGAAACAAGATATTATATGAACAATTGCCAATTCATGATTTCACAAAAGTTTTAAAAATACGATATGAACATTGTATTGAATGCGTGTTCCCGAAAGAGGAACTTGATTTTGAAAATGACTCGGGTGGTCTATTGTTCAGTTATCGGGTCAATAATTTCAGGTAGACTGTATATAAATCAAACAAGAGGCTGCTCCTTTATGTAACGAAAAGGAGTGCCAGAATGAACAATGTACTAGGCCATGTTTCTCAAACTGTACTTTCAGTAAAACTATAGAATATGTGTTAAAATGTATTTAAATGCGTAACTGGAATGTCGCATATTCAAATATTAGGTTAAGATGGTAATTTTGAGAAACCAGGTCTTATGCCATATCATTTACGAGGCGAAAATGTGGATTCTTGGAGGTGGGTTTTTGACAGACACCCGCGAACCTGTAAATCAAAGATCCGACTGTTAATTTGTAGGATCCATAGATATAATACTGTACAATATACCGAGAAGCAACTGTATTAATGCCAACAGTATCATCACACACATCTGTGTAAATTGTAAGCAGTTGGTTATTTACCTCATTGCTGGATTAAATGAAGGAGTCAAGATAGACCTGGAGAACTAATTAGGAATAAAGGTAATATAATTATATTTTCATTATTTCGTCTGTCATTTTAGGGAAAGCCGTCACAAAAACATTCAAATTACTTGCATAATTGTCACTATCAAAATTATAGATATATTCATGCGTTAAAAAATGAAAGAAAAAATAATCTTTGTGATTAATAGCGGTGTCCGATCTGCAGTAAAAAATTGAGTTTTACAATGGGATAATATGAAAGGTATATTAGTTGAAATAATAACAAAGAGGAAGAAGTTTGGCGGAATCTGGCAACGAATAAGAAATTTGTGGATGTTTGAGATAGCAAATACTTAATTCTCAATTGCCAACTTTTTTAAATAGTGACAAGCTATTATTCTGAATTCAATTGTCAGGGGTTTATTGTCTTGTCCTGAATACCTTTTCTGTATACTTTTTGAATATATTTGACTTTCTTATTCTTTGTCTTTCACTGAAAAAAAATCAAGTGTTCATCTGACTTTTTTTTGCTTGACGATTTTTGTTTATAAATCAACTTCCCCATTTGTTTGTGTGTTTGTATGGGGGGGGGGGGGGCTCTAATAAAGCGTGATTTAGCCTTGGTAGTAAATTGAGTTGTGTGCGAGGGAGAGAAGGATAAATATAAGAATAGAATCATGGTTAAGTATTGAAGTGAATAAACAAAATTTTTTTCCAAAAATAACGACTATGAATATCTCAAATAATACGAGTGGATAATAATGATAATCATAATATAAGAGTAACAACACCAATAATGATAATGATAAAATAGTTAAGTTGACTGTTAATTGGTAAGGATTATTTTCCATTTGTACTTCGGGCAGTAATCAAAAGAGGTGAAGCTAAATGTAATGAATTAATTATTCCGAGCAAATACATGTGGCTTTTGTTTTATTTGACATTTTAGTCATGTTATGTATTAAAACGAATCGATGAGGCTTTGCTCTAAATCACAACATAATATTAGATTTTCGGTCATGCATGAAGTTTCCTCGGATTATAAAACCTTTATTGTTACCAAAGATCACAAATTCATTAGTTGTTCATGGTTTGTCTGATAGGATTTACTTAAAATCCTCACACGTATTAGGATACAGTTCTCTTATCCAAAATCCACTTTTACATTAGATAGGCCAGTAAAGTGATGTTTTGACTGTGACGTGTTCCCATAAAATTTCGAGTTTCGTACACCATCCTATTAAGTTACGTCTTTTACGCCTATCGAGGGACGAAAAGCATCACGAATTCGTCGCCCCTGCTTGTCGGTATCGGTCACTAGCTTCAAATAAATGGAAATGCTATATGCATTATTGGTAACTAGGTGTGCACTTGTTAAGAAAAAGAAGACAAGATGTATTTTTCTCTAAGGAATGAACACTCTTTTTTGTGAATATAATTTGGTGTAAAACCGAAATAAACGTTTGGGATATCTTACATTTTGATCAGGTAGAAAACTTAAGGGGAATCATTAATTACACACATTGGTTCGCCCCTGAAATAATGTTTCGTATGCTCAGAACGTCCCGAACCCACTGTTTAAGTTATAATTCTGATATTCGCCCCAAATTTTCAATTTCAATCTGCAGATTTGCCGCTGATTGATTGTTTATGATTTAGAAATGGATTTGTATAGGATCACCCTCGTGTTTCTAACTGCTCTTCTAATGCAGTACAACAACCACATGGTCCGATGCGTCATAACAGGTAAACGAATCCTGTTTGCGAAGTATCATGATTTTAATTCATACATATTAACTAGGCTAGGTGTAATGGCACCATGTATGTAAAAGATGTAGATTGTCGTAATTTGATTGATTAGTTGGTCCTTTGAAGTGATCAAAGAAAAAGTTTACAAACAATGTAAATAAAGACACATTATGACATTAATAACCTCAATGTATTTTTATAGGATCTCTATAAATTTCAAACTCGCTAAAGTGATCAGATTAGTTGTGTGTTTATGAAAATGTATTACAATTTTATTGTCTATATGGGATCGGGTGATACTAGTAGTTGGTATTTGGAAGAAGTAGATCCCTTGGTATTTTTCAAAGCTACTCCTAGCCGCAGATTTTTCACTCTCCTATATGAATATTCATTTACGCACGTTGTCCTTTCTTGATAGACGTACAACTGGTTGGTGGTCCATCATCTAATAAAGGTACAGTAGAGATCAAGCAAGATGGCGGTGATTGGGAGACGACATGTGGAACAAATCTTGACATCAATGACGTCATTGTCATCTGCAGACAGTTAGGATTCACAGGAGCAAGCCAAGCAGTGAAGACGACACCTTATGGACAGAATTCAAATCCTCTCATAGGGTTGAATTGTTACGGAAGTAAACACATACCACTTAATATTTCTTTCATAAAATAATCTTACATACTTTCCTAAACTAGTGAATTCATATTCTGTATTGAACAAGATTAAAAAAAATGTAATTTACTGCTTTGGCGTCACCCATGCATGGGAAGTGAAAAGCGAACTGACTCACTATGACCCGCAGGTCTATCTTCCCGAACTGACCTGGAGAGTGCAGGTGGACCACTGCACCGAGCTTCCCCTATACAGATGGGTGTTTGATTTCACAACTCGTAAGTAGATATAAATGTGGCCGAAAAGTTGTCAGTGCATACAGTCATGGAGGATTTTAAACCTCTGTGAAGAGCGCATCGCCAACGCAGATTAGAGCTGCAATGGCGCTGATCTGTCCGGTGGCGGCAAAGTTCATGCGCACCCACTACTCCGTTGTAAACCACAGTGTGTAGCTCCTTGCTTTGAGCAGGGAGCTGGCGATAGTGATTGGGCATCGATGCCCGTTTCATTCCAAACTACAAATACTGCATCTAGAAAAAAAATTTTTACTGATGCCACAGTCAAACTGGCCAAAACGAATCCAAACAAACAAAATCGAAAATCAACAACCAGCGGTAAATTTGGAGGCAGATGTAACAGTTTATCTGCCAATTTAAACTGTCTAGAATCGCGATCTAGTAAAATAACGATGTTCCAACAGCTTCCCTTTGGAAAGAAAGTCAATGTGGTTGTAAGGTGAATAGTTAGCCTATACCATCATTGTCTTTGTTATACAGTCCAAACATTGAGTTTTATATACCTGTCAGGCGTTTAAAAATTGTATATGTTGCCTAATATTCTCTACTTATCCATCATAATTTATATCTGCTCTCAAAGGAACCAATGCAGGGATGACATGCTGTCTTTTCGTTGACCCCTTTATCCCTCAAAATTTGCAGACGTAAATCATCAGATTATTGTTATTATCATGTTTATGTTGAATTTCTAGGTGAAGGCAGCCTGTCAGCATGTTCTACATTACCTACATCCGGGTGTTCTTCAGCAGGATCAGCATCTTGTCATGGTAATAAAAAATATATTCAGCTCTTGAATATCTTGAAAAATCATGATTGAATATAATATGCAGACGACAGTAAAATTGAATCAGTTCTTTGAAATGAATATAGAGTCCCTTTTGGAGCACTATGATCAAGTCGTAGGTCAGCCTTGTAAAATCAATAGGCAATACAACTTCTGTTACAAAAAATGAAAAAATTATAACATATGTGATATTGACACTTCTTAGCCAATCTTACAACGATTGATGATACCATTGGCTTGATAGCCAATAACGTTATATAGCAATGAGTGTATGTCATTTCATCTTGTTGTTCGTTTTTTCCCATTGCAAAATTTACAATTTGTTTCGAACATTTGATATACAAATTAGAGCTGGAAAACATATAGCAAATTTCTATGTACATGTATGATAATTACAATAAAAAATGTCGTAAGTATACCGATAAATGTAAGATCCCATTCATTAAGGCTCGTTCTAGGAAATATTATAAAAAGGAAAGGGACAAGGGTTATGAAAATAAAAATGTAAAACAAAAACGTTTTTGCTAAAAAGAAATGAATTTCGGCACTGAAGGGCCGCAGGCAGGTATTACTTTGGCGAAAACGAATTTGCAGACGTTTACTCTTCATTTAGCATATTTTCGGCGTACTTTTATTACTTTTACTAGTAATTCAGTTCAATTCAATCCTATTCAATTAAACATCTGTTTTCTTCAGATGGACATTCCCTCCAATGCCATATAAGATATATAAATCAATAACATAATCATAAAACAATGGATGGAAATACAATATGTTATGCACATTGAATAAGGAGTATGATAGACCCAGGAAGCAAGTGAATGTGTTTCCAAAAGGACTGACCTTATAGCTCCAGTAGACCTGACCTTATATCTTCAATAGGACTGACGTTCTATCTACAAAATTACTGACCTATTTCCAATAGGACTAAACTTCTACAGGACTGACCTTATATCTCAAATAGGACTGACCTTCTTTTAATTGTTCGTATTTTTCTAAAGAATAAATTTAAATGGTCATATGGCCAAATTGTTGCAATGCAATGTCAATTATGTTCAATGAATAGAGTGCAAATACTAAACGGAATACCTGTATGTACACAACAATATTTTAAATAATTTATAATCCTACGTTTCCAAATGCAATCCTGAAACTCGTTACTTTATCATTTATCCATTTAGGTGATGGATATCTTGGGTGTTTTGTGGATGTTTCCGGTAACGGAGTGTTATCTGGCAATATGAATATTAGTCATCTACGTTTATATCAAGCATTATCCTACGTTTTTACCCTTTTTATTTATCATATAGGTGACGGATATCTTGGATGCTTTATGGATACGAGGAATGGCAGGGTGTTGTCTGGCGAAAGTATGTTAAATATTTCATTGATGAGTATTTCATATTGCATCCAGTTCTGTCAAGGGTCTACCACAGCTAACTATGTATACGCTGGTGTTGAAAGTGGAAATGAATGTTACTGTGGAAAGGCCAGTGATAACTATACTAGACATGGAGTGGGAGTAAATTCAGACTGTTCTCTTCCATGTCATGGAGACCCAACTGAGAGCTGCGGTGGACCTGGATACATAGCTGTCTTTAGAAGTAAATTCAAATTTTACAATAATCATTCCTATAAACGGTAATGTATCCATTCCGTACTGACATGGGATGACGCAGTAGTTGATAATAACTTAGTGTTATTTTCCCTGCATTCATAAATAACACAATTTTTTCAAAGAAATATTATCTATATGAGATTTTAATATCAGCTGACAGATAAAATCGAGAATGAAATATCTTGGAAGAAGGAGAGTTTAAAGTTATTCATACTCGTAGTAGAGTAGCAAAACAGCCAGCGTGGTTAGGATTTGTGAAGACGCACGATGTTATTTATTACATGCATGAATTCATATATTCTATATATCAGTGAATACTATATGTTATTTTCTAATACTCTTTTACTTAAAAAAACAACCGAAATATAAACTTAATCAATATATACAGATTAATTATGGTTCACGCAAAACTTTTATTGTAACAAGATATGTGCCTTAATGAAATGCGCTTGGAGGTATGGAAGTCATTCAAGCTAATGGGATATAATAGAGTATGTTAACCCTTTGCGTGCGTACGTGCTCGTCACCAAATTTATTCTTCCCCGTCTGACTCCAACAAAAAATCGGTAAAGTTGAAATGATTTCCTATTTTCTGGATTTTCCCCACGTAGCCGTATATTTTTTTTCATTCTGTTATCAAAATAGATTTATAAAGGAAATAGTGACAGAGGTTTTAGTAAATAACAATTACGAAAAAGCTGAAAAACTTCATCGGATTAGTCCAAAATTATTTCGGCTTCTGTAGAAGCCCGTCGTCGTACCTAAGTGAATGACACGCTGGGCTTCTACAGAAGCCCGTCGCACGCAAAGGGACCCTTTGCGTGCGACGGGCTTCTGTAGAAGCCCAGCGTGTAGAATGGAAATGAATTTAGATTTTCTTTATGAAAAAAGAGGTTATTGAGATCCCGAGTGAGGTGATATTAGTGATGACGATGATGAAGGATATGTTCCCTTAATAGAAAAAAAGACACATTGACGCTTCTTCTTCTTTTTTCTTCTTATTCTTGCTGTTATCGTTACTGCCATTATTATCATTAAATTATTATTGTTTTTAAAGTTATCATTATCCAAATTATCATTATCACCAATAACATTTTTATTACAATTTGAGACATTCACAATTTACTATGAATGCTATAAACGGTATGCTTAAACAACAGTTCACGTCCTGACCAGTGAAACCACATCTACTATTGCGTCAACCTGGTCGACTGAGGAGATACAATATATAAGCACCCAAAAGAAACCGATAACCACTCAGCAAAGTTTTGAGATGACCAGTGGTCATAGTACAAGCATGGAACTACATCATACTACAAGGAATAATCTTACGTCATCACCAATCGCCACAACCTTTTTCTCTACGATTCAGCCAAATAGCCACAGTTCTTGTAATTATAAACAATTCAATATTATTTTTTTAAAGATGAGATACTGCATGTCACTCCTTCTTATTTGAATGATTTCACAACGAATCAAAAAATGACATTGAATGTGTTTTGTGGTCGATTCAGACCGATTGGGAATGTTTTTAGTCATACACAAACTCTACGTACCATTCTTGAAGAATAATGTTTTTTTTATGTAAATATCAATATCGCATTATATGGGAGCCAGTACGAAGGAAGAGAATATAAATATCACACAACCTAGCGCAATGAGATTGTAATAAAAAGTTTTCACTTCCATGGCCTACGACGAATTCAAGAACACAGTAAATCTGTTGAAGATGGCCGTCTAATGACAATGGGCAGTTGGGAGGTCTTTTTTGAATATCGGTGAACAGGAATAGCAGTTTCGTCCTATGATTTGGAGATGACGCGTGGCCAATTGAAGAACACAGCAAATGTGTTGAGGATACCCGTCAAATGACAATGGCCTGTTGGGAGGCCTTTGTCAAAAAGTTTGTGAACCGGGCAAACAGTTTTGTCCTCAGTTTTAGGGTTGACGAAAAATTGCCAATCTGTCGTTTGTCCAGAGTCCATGACGAAGATGTTGTTTTAATTCACGAATTTTTCGGCGACTCATTGGCTGTTCATTGTAATGAAGGGCATTTAACAATACATATTCTATGTTTTTTAATACGTCCTGCGTCTGAAAGCAAAAAGTCCCAGGCAACTCAGAATTAAACAATGGTAACAACAGACAGATAATGATAGGCACCAATTAATACAAATAATTTTGATGAACAAGCGATACCATTTCTGATATATGCATATTCAATTCAATCGCTACAGGTCTAGGCGTTGGACTTAGCGAAGGTGTTGTCATTATTATCCTTAGTGTTCTCCTTATTGTCTTGGTAATATACATCATTCGAATTCGGAGGTGAGTCCCATTCCTTAAGATAGGTTTTGCAATATGAATAAGCAAGCATTGCGTGGGAAACTACTAAAATCATACTTGAATTACAAACAACATACCTTAATATTTAATCCATGATAATGTATCAAGAGTAGCAGAGAGTAATATATTCTGGTCAAGAGAAGGGCGATCATCGCAACCCAGCAATTACCCATATAGTAAGGCGATGTCCAAATATTGAAAGAATCGAATCTTTAGAATACATACAGCCTTGCATACCAGGAAATGAGTTCTTTAGATGAACTCAAAAAATATCACACCATTCGTCCTTTTCCATTTTTACTTTTGTCTCTATAGGATGATGAAAGACCTTAAAAAGGATCAGAAAACTCAACATGTCGATTTGGTCCAGTCATCAGGTTCGTCTGAAAAAGACACAGGTTTTTATCATGATATTCAGGATGTCATGAAATCGGATCCAACGACAACATCTGATGGAGGTACTTACTACTCTTCTCAGATATACGAACATAAACGTGCCAATGTATTGGATCCTGACGACACCAGTGCACCACACCACTCCTATATGATCTAATGGAGGAATACACCCACCCTCCCACACACACACAACCCCCTTACACACCCTCCCCCACACACCCCAATACGCCCAAGCATGCGTGTGTGGTGTATGTACCGTCATACATACCCCATGTATTAATATAAAGAGAAAAAACATTAGGATAAATCTATTCTATGTAGTTCTTTAACCACTTATAAAATAAAATAAATATTTTACTCCGGGAGTCTTGACAAATGGTCGTATTGAAATGTAGCTGACAACTCATATGGTTATCATATTAAACAGATAGGGATCTTTAAAATATATTCTGGTTTAGATGGTGTATACACAAATTGCGATTTTCAATCCAGTTTTTAAAATTCATTTAACAGCCAGATGGCTAAAACTTGATGGCATGTAACTATGATTTATTTTTATATTCTTCAATAACTTAAATATGATACATACTAGTATACCTTTAGTCATCTTTTAACGTTTAACATGATGTTCGACTCTTTGTGGTGAGATGAATTAGGTCATTTCTGATGAAAAGAAATGTACTCATATTTCCAAGAATAGAGTGTATGACAGAGAGATAAGGGGGCTATTTCTTTTCATCCATTGGTCAAATGTCTACATTTAAAGGACAAGTCCACCCCAACAAGAATTAATTTGAATAAAAGAGAAAAATTCAACAAGCATAACACTGAAAATTTCATCAAAATCGGATGTAAAATAAGAAAGTTATGACATTTCAAAGTTTCGCTTCATTTCACAAAAAACAGTTATATGAACGAGCCAGCTACATCCAAATGAGAGACTCGATGATGTCATTCATTCACTCACTATTTCTTTTGTTTTTTTACTGTTTGAAATATGAAATATTTTGATTTTCTCGTCCGGTCATTGTCATGTGAAATGAAGTTTCATTCCTCCCTGAACACGTGAAATTCCATTATTTCAACATTTTGTGCTTCAGGCAAAGAGGTCCTAATCCTCAAATTCGTAAAAATTGAAATATTGTATAATTCAAACAATAAAAAACAAAAGAAATAGTGAGTGAGTGACATCATCAACTCTCTCATTTGGATGTAACTGGCTCGTTCATATAACTATTTTGTTAAAAATTAGCGAAACTTTGAAATGTCATAACCTTCTTAGTTTACATCCGATTTTGATGAAATCTTCAGCATTGTGCTTGTCTTATTTTTCTCTATTGATTCAAATCAACATTTTTCTGAGGTGGACTTGACAAGACAATAAGCAATATTTAGAATATTTAATATTTATTCAGAAAGAAAAGAAATTAATGAATTTTCAAAATCAATTGATAAATTAGCCAGACAGAAATATTTGTATTTTTTTTTCAATAATTGTAAATTGAACACTATATTATTTGTTTATTTCATTAGACTCTGCTTTCCTTGTGACTGCATTGCGAAATTCGAGTAAATAAAAAAAAGAATTAAAATCGTCTAATAAACTATTATCTTGAGGTTTAAAGATTTATTTCTTGGTGAATAAAGAAGAATACAAAAAATAAATCACAAATCTATTCTTTAAGCGTAATAATAAAAAAAAAGTTTTTATAGTTGAAGATGACCTTTAAAACTTGAACAAATTGAAATGTGTAAAATGCATATAGAACGGAGAGGGAGAGAAAGGAGACGAGGGATTGTGGTGTGAAATATATGCTACATGTGTATGTGTGCATGGGTCGGAGTGTGTGTGTATGTGTGTGATGGATAATTCAATTCAAGGTTTATTAAAAACATGAGGCTCAGCCAAATGGCTGAATTGGTCATGTATACAAAGTAAAAAAAAAGAAAAAAAAAGACTCATTACATATTCCAAACATTAAAAAGCAGTAACCTTTTAAAAACATGAGAAATATGTGTATAGGCAAGAATACTTAGGCAATGAAAATTTATATACATGTACATAAGATAATGGGGAAAAGGTTAATTAAGAATGATAAAAACAAAATACGTAAGCTGTAAAAGATCAACAAAAATATATGGATATTAAATAAAAGAGTTGATTTCCTCATTCATTAAAAACTTGATATTGCAAGTAGGCTGGAATTGCTTTCAAATGAGCAATTGGTTTATTGATTGGGCATGTCTTTATTCAGGAGACCTATGCAGAATTGTATGGGGCTATTGCGAAATCGATTTGTCTTACATTTGTATTACTGATATCTAGGAGTATGTCGGAGATTGATGGTTAACTTTTTTTGAGGAGGTAACCAGGTACTGAATGTTGGATGTTTGGTTAAGGACATTGCGAAATCCAGGCTGAGTTTCTCCCTTCTGTATTCCAGAGAAGGAATTTCATAGGCAAGCACTGGCATAATTTGTGTAGTTTGGGCCCAACGTGATTCTACAAGCTCTTTTTTTTTAGATGAATGTTCAAAATAAGACACGAGAGAGAGAGAGAGAGGCAGACCGCAGAGAGGAAGAGAAAGCAGTGTGTGTGTGTGTGTGTGTGACAGAGAGAGAGAGAGAGAGATAGAAAGGGGGTGGATGAGGGGATTGGTAGGGCAATGGAGGCAAATAAGTACAGACAATATGCTAAGAGAATTTGAAAATTATATTTGCAATTATTTGGATACAATTTTTTTCAATATATATATATACTTTAAAATCATAATGATTCACACCTAAAATGACATGAAGTTTCCACAAACTTCAACATTCTAAGATTGAAGCTGAGGATCAATAAAGAATTCGCTACAGACAACAGATCACTTATACGAAGGTAAACCATGGGCTGTAACCATCGACTAAAAGAAATTGGATAGGGCTCGTTGTATGCTGCCACAAATATGAACTTGAAGCTACAGGATGTGTACTCCATGACACAATAGTATATGGGACCATACGAAGACCTGAGAACTTTTATTTTTTTCCGATTGCATAAAGAAAGTGCATTGATTTTCTATCTACATTTATTTTGCTATGTATATATCAATGGCTGTGACCGAGCCAATCATTACATTTCATTTATTTTCATTTCATTTTTTTTCCACAAATCAATCAAAATACAAAAAACAACAACATATAACTCAGATGTTGTTTGAAGTTTTGCATGGTGGCATGTAAAATTGCTGATGTGGTTTACGGTACACCATGTGGAGTGTTATAGAAACAGTGGATAGAAGAAGAGAAGAAATGGATAGGCGAGAAAGTGGAGATTTGAGTAGAGTATTCTTTCTTGAAAAAAGTCCTGAAAAGGACTGTAAACCAGATGGAATGTTGAGTGAGAACAGCTTGAGTAGTAGAACTGATGAGGAGATGCTGGCTTGAGTCGGCGAGTCTGAAGACGGACAGTCAATCTGTCCGAAACGTCGAGTCTCTCTACTACTCATCATCTCTACTCGCCGACTCAAGCCAGCATCTCCTCATCAGCCCCACTACTAAGGACGAAAACAAACAAAATCTCAAAACCTTATGGAAAGTCTTCCTCAACAAATGACGTTCAAATTGGATTCACAGGCATTCTATTAATAGGCTATGATTTTTATAAATGCGTCTCCGTCAAAAAGGAACTTGACTCTTGAAAAAAATTATGATCGCCTATTATTCAGTTATTTGATCGGTAATCACGAGCAAACTCAATAGAAATCAAACAAAAGACTGTTCCTTTGTGAGAAAAAAAGGAGTGTCAGAATAAATAGTGTTCTCAGTCATGTTTCCTGAAATGTAATTCCGTCAAACGGTGCAATAGCAGCTAAAATTATATAAAAGTCGGAATTTGATTGGTGCTGCATACCTTCGAAGCTAGTTTCCCACGCTCAGTTGTGGACTTTCATTTTGTGAAACCAGGTCCTGCCCAATATCTTTACGGGGCAAAAAGGGGAATTCCTTATTAAGGTTGGTCATCACTTGTGAACACAGTGCTGCACATTATTCTGACAGGCATCTATAATAGCACCAGGTATCACCATAAATAATACTGTGGTTTTATTGCAAGCAGATTATCATTCAACTCCTTACTAGCCACTGACCAGATTGTGGATTGGGCAAACAAAGGTCTGATTGAGAACTCATTACGAATACTGGTAATAACGCATTGTATTTTTATTATTCCTCTGTCATTTTATGCTTAGACGATGGAAAAACAAATCATCATTTTCATTAACAAAATCCTAAAAAATATATATAACTGCATAGAAATATATGCATATTTAAATTACTAGACATGTTCAATCTGCAGTATAAAATTGAGTTAAAAGACAGTCCTGCTATGTGAATAGCGCGATTAGTAAATGAATGAGAACAGCAGAATGGTGAAAGCTTTGCTGAAATCGGACAAGGAATTAAATATTTTATTTGTGAGTGTTTGAAAAAAACCCGATAGATAAGATTGCGGTAATTTGAAATATGTAATTGAAAAGTGAAAAGCGATAAAGACAACTTACTTTTATATTGTGAAATAATTATCGAGTTCGTGTGATATCTTGGGCACGTTTACTCTACAGCGTTTATTCATTTAACTTTAATATTGTTTGTTAGATATTGAATTAACCTTAGCCTATCTGATATTGTAATTTGTGTTTTTGTACTAATATAACCTAATTCCTTCATATTATTCATTTTGTTATTATCTATTCATTTAATTTCATTTCGTTTAATACAATTTTATTCTATTTGAGATCATTTAATTCAATCTGATTGAATTTCGATCAATTTCAATATTATTGTATTTCATTACATTTTATTTTGTTCTTTGGATGAGAATCAAGTCTTAGTATTAATTGGTTTGTACGTGAGTGAAAAAAAGAAGAAGTGAATTATCAACAATTTTAAATGATTTAAACAAGGATTGTTTTAAAGATAAGTTATATGTTCATCTAAAAAATTGTAATAATGAAGAGGGAAGGACTATGGGTCATTTCGTCTGTACTTAAGACAGAAAGGAAAATAAACAAAAAAAGTGGACTGTAATAAAAGACCAAATCTGTGAAAACCTTTTGATACATTTGTAATGCGTAACATTTGTGTATTAAAGCAAATAGACAAGTTGTTCCTGCCTTGCATCACAATGTCATTACATTTGCAAATTTATAAAATTTTTGAGGTGAGTATCATTCTTTTTTTTATCGAAACTAAAACAATACAACGTTTTTATTTTTTGTCTATTTCCTTCAAACTTTTGCGTATATTTGCATATCATTTCACATTGAAAAAAATGTCACTTTTATTAGATCGGGATCTGACGGTTCATTACTGTTTGAATTGCATGTAGGGGAAGGGGCCCTTATGATCCTTCGTACTATTTACAGAATATTTTCATTTATTTATTTTATTGAATTGCCAAGTGTAATTTGGTGTAAATGGATTTTTTTGGGATATGATGCAATACAAAATTACTGAGCCTGGAATGTTAGAAATATTAGAGCGGAATCATTGATATATGGTTCGTCACTGATATTCATTTCTGCTCTGAACGTCCTGGCATCACTATACAAATTATTTATGTGGTATTCGCCCCAAATCTCAATTAATCCGCAGATTCACGGGTGATTGTATATAATCTAAAAATGAATAGGCATCGGATCATCCTCGTGTTCCTAATGACTCTTCTCAAGCAGTACAGTAATCACATGGTCAGAGGCGTCATAACAGGTAAACCTGAATTTTCTCTTTATCAAAGGTAAAGTCCACCCCAGAAAAATGAACCAAGAGAGAAAAATCAAACGACCATGAAGCTTACGATTTTATCAAAATCGGATGTAAAATATTATAAGTTATGACATTTTAAAGCTTGTTTTTTTTTCACCAAAACAGTTTTTTTTGCACGATTCAGTAATATGCAATTGAGAGAGTCGATGATGTTCCCCTCTCAAATTTCTTTTGCTTTTTATTGTTTGAATTATGCAATATTTCCATTTTTACAGATTTGACCTTGAAGACCAACTTCACTGAAACATTGAATGATAAAACAATGGTATTTCCACATGTTCAGGGAGGTTGAAAACTTTGTTTCACAGGAGAATGAGGAAAAATAGAATATTTCATATTACAAAAAAATAGTGAGTGATTGACGTCAGCACTCCCCTTATTTGCATATCGATCAGGATGTGCATGTAACCGTTTTTTGTGAAACTAAGCGAAACTTAAATCAGTCATTATTTTACATCCGATTTTGATCAAATTTTCAGTGTCATGCCTGTTTAATTTTTCTCTTTTTTAACATAAACTTTTGGTGTGGTGGACATGTCCTTTAAATGACCTAAGGCTACGTTAATTGCATGACACCATGTTGTCCAAAGATGAAAAACGCCATAATGTGCTTAATTTTTGCCCGTCCTCATTGTGTCGAGGGGTCTTGAAAAGTACTTTTAAGTGATTCAAGAAAAAGTCTACAACAATGAAAAGAAAGACAAATTGTTACCTAAATAACTTCGATATATCGAATCCATATAAAGGAAAAATTCGCGATAGTGATCAGATATTTTCGTTGTTTCTGAAAATCTGACACAAGTATATTGTCTGTAGAGAATCGGGTGAGAGTTGCAATTTGGAAGTAGTTCCCTTTAGGATTTTCAAAAACTAATCCTAGCCGCAGAGTTTGCACTCTCCTAGATTCATATTCATTTACACACGTTATCTTTTCTTGATAGATGTACAACTGGTTGGAGGTCCAGCATCTAATAAAGGTACAGTAGAGATCAAACAAGATGGCGGCGATTGGGAAACGACATGTGGAATGAATCTTGACATCAATGACGTCATCGTCATCTGTAGACAGTTAGGATTCACAGGAGCAAGTCTAGCAATGACAGCCACACCTTATAAACAGAATTCAACACCTGCCATAGGTTTAGGTTGCGACGGAAGTAATAACATACAATTTTATATTTTTTCCACAAAATCCTTTTATACGCCCTCATAAAGTTAGTAGTAAATTTATGTTATTAATTGCACGAAATTAAAAAGTTAGCAATTTGTTTTACTTCATGTTAAGTTTGAAACTGTTATGCCAAAATACAGGAGTATGGAACTATGTTATTATGTTTTATCGTCGCCTGTGCCTGGGAGGCGAAAAGCGAACTAAAAAGTCTTTTTACCGGCAGGTCTCTCTACCTGATATAACTGATTTGGGGAGTGCAAGTGGTCCAATAAACCGGGGTAACGTAGATATCACATAAAGCCAAAAAAGTTGTCGATGCTGTTCAACACAAATTGTCACCCCGCGGCAATTTGACAATTTGTGCAAGATGTGACACCACTAATTGTCACCCCTGCCTCATTTAGGCGACAATTTGTGGCGGAGGGGACACCACCTGTCGTTCCATTTCACTTAACAAACAAAATAGGTAATGTAGAGTTTCAAATGCAATTAGACAATTTGGCTATTAGACGAATTGGTTATTATACCAAATGAGAATTAGATGAAATATTAATTAGACCAACTGCAAATTAGACCAAATTATTAGTAGACCAAAAGGGTTAAGCCTATGTGCTATTAGACAAACGGAGAATTAGTCCAACTGTTGTTAGACCATGTAGATAAAAACCCAGTTTTCCGTGGGCTCTGCTGCTGTTCTCTATATTAGCCTCCCCAAAGGTAAATTGCCAGTTGGTCTAAACCCGATTTGACTAATGGCCTTTAGCCTCATCCTACAGTATACATGGTCTAATTGTCATTTTGCTTATTTACCATTCAATCTAATTTCCATTTGGTCTAATTTCTATTTGGTCTAATATCTAGTTGGTCTAATGCCACTCAGTCAATTCCTCTAACAGACTGGAAATATTTATTTGGGATTTACACGAAAAGGTAATTAGACCATTTGGCTATTCGACGATTCGGCAATTATACCGACGGTTTATATTCGACCAAGTCCTAAACATTGAAGCAAGCTGAAGTTAGACCACACTGTTACCAGAGCAAATGGGTTTAGCTCGTATGGTATTAGACGATCAGAGAGATTGACCAACGGCTACTGCTGGACCAAGTGAATATACCCCCCCCAAAAAAAAAAAAAGATAATAAAAATTATAATAGTACACACATATAAACACCAGTACGCGCATACACTACGCACCAGACTGGTTGTTGAAGACAATTTGTGCAATGGGCGACAATTTGTGTTTCTAGGTTTCTTTTTGCCGACACAAATTGCCACAATATGCTTAAAAATTGAGACCGGGACGTGCAGCATAAATTTTCGTTGGGAGACAATTTGTTGCAGGACTGGAGCGACACTTTGTGGTGTAACCGGGTGCAACAGGTGGAAAGAGTGTGCGGTTCATGGAGAAAAATGAAAGGTTTACTGATGCCACAGTCAAACTGGCCAAAACGAATTCAAATAAACCAAATTTGAAAATCAGCAACCAGCTGTGATTTTGGAGGCAGATGTAACAATTTATCTGCCAATTTAAACTGCCTAGAACCGCGATCTAATTTTACTACGTCGATTTTCACCTATGAAGTATTATTAATTGTTAAACGTCGATGATCCAGCAGCTTCCCATCGGAAATAAAGTCAATGTGGATATAAGATGGAGAGGGTATACCATACCGTCATTGTCTTTGTTATACAGTCCAAACCTTTGAGTTCTACTTGTCAGATGTTTAAAAAGGTGTGGCTGAATATTCACCACTTATCCATCACAAATCTAGTCTCAAAGAAACGAATGCAGGGATGACATTCTGTCTTTTCAAGGACCCCTATATCCTTTATTATACTTGCATTGAATGTTAAACTTATTTAAAAAAAAATGCAGACGTAAATCAACAGACTGTTGTTTATCATGTTCATGTTGAATTTCTAGGTGAAGGTAGCCTGTCAGAATGTCCTACAGTACCACCTACATCAGGGTGTTCTCCAGCAGGATCAGCATCTTGCCATGGTAATTGAAAATAATAGTATTTAGATCTTGAATATTGTGAAATATTTAGTTTGAATATCATAATGTAATTATGTTTTACTATGAATGAACCTATAAAGGGAGACTACATTGAATCCCAATTAATTATTTTGGATATGGAGTCAAGATCATGAGCAGATGAGTAATAACTCGCCCTTGTTAATTTGATAGGCAAGTACAACTTCTGCTACAAAAAATGAAGAGATTTTAACACATGCGATATAGACTTTTATTAGCCTTTCTAGCAACAATCGTTGATACCACAGGCTTATGACACTCTAAAAAATGAAGTGCTAATTCAGCTCTTAAAGAGCGTGTATAGTGACTGCACTTCGGAGTGCTGATTTGTCTAGTTCAAATTTGAACGAGAAAAATCAGCACTCCGAGGTGCAGTCACTATACACGCTCTTTGAGAGCTGAGTTAGCACTTCATTTTTTAGAGTGTAGGATCTCGTTTCTACAGGATCGTTCAAGGAAAATATAATACAGAAAGGGACAAGGGGAAATAAATACAAATGATAAACAAAAAACTTTGAAACCCCCGTTTTGCATAAAAAAATGAATTTCGACACTAAAGTGCCGCGTGTATTACTTTGGCGAAAGTGGTACTTAGCTTAATTCTCTTAATTCAATTCAATTCAATGCAATTCACTTGTTGTCTTCCTCTTGACATTTCATCCTATTTCATATACAAATCAATAGTATGATAATAGCACAATGCATGTTAATACAAAATGTTATTTTTGTACATAGAAGACACGGAAGAAGGCGTAATAAACTCAGAAAGGATGTGCTTGTGTTCGGAATTTCTCCCATTAAACTGACTTTATTTCTCCAATAAGACTGACTTTCTCTGTCTTGTTACAATTCGCATTTTTCTAGAGAATGAATTTAAATGAACATATACGAACAATATTTTGCCATACAATGTCAATGATGTCCAATTAATACAATACAAATACTTAAAGTGATTGGTTAACATTGGTTTTACTTTTAAAAAAAATAGCTAGAAGGCCACAATTGTCACGTGTGTCTGAGATGTGTTACAAAAATGAAGCCCAGAAAAAAATCGCGTTCAAAAATAATTATTTAGTGCTTCAAAAATTGAAATATAAAGTGACCGGAAACACCATCTTTATTTCATCCCATACACTTATGTGTACTATTTAGGTGTCTATAAGATGCCTATTTACGAAGTCGGGGTTTGCCTTGTAATTTTCGCTTTTCATTCTCACTAATGGTTGTTTTCAGGGTTTATTAGTTCTAATACATGGACCTGTACACATATTTCATCTTGGTTTGATAATTTTTTAAATCGGCTGCTCACAAAGTTAAACAATACCTTTAAACAAAATACCCAAAACATGTATATACGGATGTATTCAAATATGCAACAATAAAAAAATATATATCTTTGCGTACACAATAATATTGATTTGAATAAATCGAGAAAAATTAAACTAGCAAAACGCTAAAAAGTTCATCAAAATCGGATCTAAAATATAAAAAAATATGACATTTTTTAATAAGGTTTCGTTTATTTTTCACAAAAACAGTTGTTTTTGCACACTGGGGCATATAGGCATAGCGGCTATTAGGAACACATAATGGTCACTGCTGGGTGGTAGGCCAGCTAGGAGTAATAAATCATTAATTCACTAGCACTGACTAGTATTAAGAAAAAAAGCAAGAAGTTCATAATAATTAGGATATTTACAATGTTTGAGGTAATGTACATATAATTCATATTTTGGGCAACATTGAATATCATTGATATTCATGTCATTATGATTGTAGGAACTCTTTTTTGTATACACTGTTATAATCCCAAAGTTTCTAAGTGTAATCCTTAAATTCATTACTTTATTGTGCATCTTTATAGGTGAGAGATATCTTGGCTGTTTCAAGGATAACACAACTGACAGAGTGTTATCTAGCAAGGTCACACTTTCTAGTGAAGCGATGAGTATTTCATATTGCATCTGGTTTTGTCGAGATTTTACCACATCTTATTTCACATACCTTGGTGTTGAAAATGGAAATGAATGTTACTGTGGGGTAGCCAGTGATAACTATGCGAGACATGGAGTGGGAGTTGATTCGGAATGTTCTGCTCCTTGCCACGGAGACCCAACTGACAGCTGCGGTGCTTCAGGATACATAGCTGTCTTTGAAGGTAAGTATCAATTTTAAATTCGATGATTTTGATTTCCCACTCAATGGCTAATCGTTATCCTTATTTAATTGAAAGAGGTACACCTCATATTATTCGTTTGAACTGAAATATGGTATAATCAAAGGAGAGGGATGTCTAGTTAGACACAAACAAAAATTTGTTAATGAATTTTTATAGGCAAATCCATTTATAAGTACATCATGTATTATGAAAAATTGAGAGTTGAAAAAAATGTGGCAAACATCGCCTTAAAACTTTATATTCACTATATTTTAGCCTATCAACAGATTAAAGCAGGCTAATTATTTACTAGGTTCTGCTTTTGTTTTCTTACTTATTTTTTTCTATAAGCTCTGTTTTATATAGCTTAGTTCCAAATACCGTTATTTGTGATAATTCCCTTAAGTTTTTAAAGTTCAGTTGAATCTACGCAAGTGTTTTGATATTAACAAGATGTATACCTTCATTCAGAAAAAGATAAATGGTCTTGCCTTTCGGCACAAAACGAAAGTTACACGATTCCCAATTCACGATCAAACTATATGGTAACAATGTGCAAGGGTTTGATAAAAAATAAGGTATCTTGGGGTTATACCTGACTCGCTTTTGGCGTAGTGTGAGCATAATTATAAAACATATAAGTTTTTACCTACAATAATATTGAAGGTATTCGCCGCATAAAGCACCCAATACCGTAAAATATTCTTATGCCTTTGTTTTGTTTTAATTTTACCACATATCGATTATTGTTGTACGGCATGAGGCTCTTAAAAATATATCCAAACTACAAAAAAAAAATAAATATGCAGGATTAATATCAAATAAAGATTATTACACACCACAGTGTACACTTCTTACAACCCTAAATTGGGAATTTGTTGAACAAAACATCACTATTGTTTTATTAGTATTCAAAATATTTCATGTAATAACCTCAAAGTACTTCAAATCGCTAATTACTCATTTAACCTTTAAAATATTGCATCCGCTCTCCCCGACATTCTATTCCCTAAAACGGAATTCAAGAGAAGACCCTTCTCTTTTGAAAAAAGCTCCCTTTACCAGTTCAATCCACAAATTCTATCAATACTTTTAAACGATGATACAAATTGGTCAAACATTTACTGTATCATACCATTTGTTCTAGTATTCCTTCTTCGTTTGCCTTTTTTAGTTTATATTAATTTTTTATTTGTATTCATGTTTATATTATCACGTTTAAGTTCTACCATAGCAATATATCTGTTTGTAAAGATGGAGGGCTCTTTTGTAACGCGATACACTCACTAACGCGATTTGTAACTGAGCTAGACTACCATAACTACCCTCCATCTCATTCAATCATCTGTATTGAATGAAACATGAATAACTAATAACTAACAATACACAATATATCATTATATGTTCCTATGCATTATAATGATTTACATGCTTTGTGATATTTCCGACTTTCTAATGTAATGTTATTTTGTTTGTTTGTGTGAACTGAAATTCAATAAATACCATTACAATACAATATTTACTTCGGAGACGAAATCTTAACACAGGCACACGGAAATATCAAAATCGCTTCAACCGATACCTTTTATCTTAAATTTGGTTCCCATATTTTTTATCATCATATATGTTTGATATTTGTACGTTATTATTTCGTTTTGATAGTGCACTCTGATTTTTGATCATGTTTCCAGTTCATTTTGACAAAAAAGTGTGAACCTGACTTTCTATATATTTTTTTTCGCTCTCTAATTTCTTTAAAAATGCAATTGCAGTACGAGCCGCCATGGTGCCAACGATGAATACGCCACCTGAATCAATGAGTATGTTCCCCTACTTATCATGCTTATAATGAAATGCATTGTGATTATTATACTATATACTTATTTCGTTGGATAAAATAGGACTATGAGCAAATGAATTCAATATACGTTAAAACAATCCATTGTTACCATTGATTGATTGACTGATTGAGTCTATTATTTTTTTTCATTTACACTTAAAAAAATCACAATATAAAGTAGGGGTCTGATCCTGTAAAAAAATCATAATCAGATGGTCACTTTTACTTTTTTTACACGGTTTTGGCAAAAAAAAAGTTTTCCGGTTTCGCGGTCCCTGAATCATGTTGATACGATGCTTGAGACCTCACAATTTTTTATTTGAACTGTCTCTAGTCCTGTTCGAGGAAAGTGTCAAACATTATGATTAAGAATAAAATACTTGTATTAATAATGTTAAATAATTCAGATAAAGCTACAGATTGAGTGTGATGTCATTTAACTCAATCTGTTAAATTTAGATGATTTTACATTTAACTTGTTAAAACATATTTTTTTTTTGGATAAGGGGCAACGTTTATTGATTGATTGAATTGATTGAAACTCACATTTATTTCCTTCAAACAGATACAAAATAATATTTGACATAGTAACGAATACAGTATATATTTCGACACAAATTTGAAGGAGGCGAAAACCCGAAAAGCAGAGCTTGAGTTGGGGTCGCCAGATACAAATAAATAACAAGTTACGTACTGTAATGACATCATATGTAATTGCATATAAAAAAGAAAGTTAAGAGTATAAAAGAAACATACAGTAGATGGAGAAGAGGGAGAAGAAATGTAGGCATTAGAAGATAAGTTCATTTGAACAAAAGAGTAAACTGGTCGCAATAACGTAACATTGGTACATGTATATAGAGCTTGACTGACGTTTGTCCAGCATAGCAACAGGTAAGGCATGTGCATTAATTAACAATAGAAATGGAAGGTAGTTCAAGCATGTCAACATGTCAATGATCTGCATTTAAATAAAGTTTCATTTTATAACAGAAAGATTGCAAAGAACGAGAGTTTTGTAGGCGGGCTGGTAAACTGTTCCAAAGTTTTGGCCCAGAGTAGCGAATATCGTACTGGTATCTTCGGGTTCTATGTTTCGGTAAATGAATTTGGGTAGCGTTTCTCGTACTATACTTATGAATATCCGAATTGAAGTTAAAATGACAGAGATTACTAAATTGCGAGGGGAAAATGTTGTTTGTGCTTTTGTACATAAAAATACTTTGCTGATGCAAATTAATATCGCTAAATTTCAATAATTTTAACTCTTTGAATACAGGATTTGTGTGAGATTGAAAATGTATTCCAGATATAATACGAACAATCCTCTTTTGCAGTATTATAAGCTTTAGGATGCTAGACTTACAGGAGTTGGCCCAAATAATATTACAATACGAGAAATATGGAAGTATCAGAGCACAATATAACATACGTAGAATGTGACTTGGCAAGAGATTTCTAATTCTCGATATAATACCAATGTTTTTGGATACTTTACTTTCGACCTCATGTATATGATCTTTCCATGTCATAAAACTATCTAAATAAATTCCAAGGAACTTGGCTTTGTCTACCCGTGGTAATATTACATTGTCGAGTATAACGCATGCATCATTCAAATCGACATTTTTTCTACTATGAAAAACCATGTAGTTACATTTCTTGATATTTAAAGATAATTTGTTAGCTTTAAACCATTCACATACATGTACAAGATTTGTATTCACAATATCACAAAGGGAGTTCAAGTTTGAATTGCTATGAAATATATTTGTGTCATCGGCGTATAGTATAAATGATAGCTCATTTGCTGATTTATAAAGATCATTAATATATAATATGAATAACAATGGGCCGAGGAGACTGCCCTGGGGAATTCCACAGGTTATTGTCTTAAAGTCTGACACACACGATTTGTATTTAGTACATTGTAAACGATTATTAAGATAGCTGGTGAACCAATTATAAGCAATACCACGTATGCCGTAACGATATAATTTAGATAGCAATATGTTATGGTTAATTGTATCAAAGGCTTTGGATAAGTCGATGAAAACTCCAATTGCGAACTCATTATTTTCAAAAACATCTATTATTTTACTAGAGAGACTTGTAAGAGCCATGCTTGTGGAATAATCTTTACGAAACCCAAATTGATTTTCATAAAGAATAGAACATTTATCAAGAAATTCGAAAGTCCTCTTGTAAACAATACGCTCTAATAACTTAGAAAAAACAGATAAAACAGAAATAGGTCTGTAGTTCGTAAATTCACCTTTGTCCCCAGATTTAAAAATTGGTGTCACTTTGGCCTTTTTTAATTCATGAGGAAACATTCTTTTTGATAAAGACAAATCAAATATATGACACAAAGGTCCACAAATATATGGTACGACTTGTTTGATGACTCTTGGACTATATTCATCCAAACCAGCCGCTTTATTGTTTTTAAATGTTTTAACAATGTTACAAATCTCATTCTCCGAGGTGGGATACAGATACAAGGAGTCAGTTGGTGGATCATTGATAAACTTCAAATAGTCCGTTTGAGTTTCAGGGATTCTGTTTGCCAAAGATGGACCGATATTAGTAAAAAAATTATTAAACGAATTCGATATAGTGCTCGGTTCTGTAACAGTTTTCCCGTTATGTTTAAACACAGAATTTTCACTTGGTTTACTTTTATTAAGTAGTAAATTAATTGTTTTCCAAGTGCGGTTAATATTGGATTTATTGAGTAAAAATTCATTATGAAAATATTGTGATTTTGTTTTACGAATTAGCGTTGTAAGTAAATTACGATAACTTTTATAATCGGAAGCATTTTCATCTGACGGATTACGTATATACCATTTATATAATTTATTCTTATGTCGAATAGACTGTAACAGGCCTTTCGTCATCCAACATTTCAATTTTTTATTCCTATTTTTTTCTACGACGACAGGGAGATTTTTATCATATAGTTTACGAAATTTCACCTGAAAAAGATTATAACTTTCATTTGGATCGTCATTATCATATACTTCTCCCCAGTCGACTTCTTGTAAATCCCTACATAAAACTTCAATATTTCTCTCATTTATCATTCTACAGCTAGCCTCTGCATTTGGTGATTTTACATTGCTAGTGCCGAATTTTGATATATGAAAGACTGGCAAGTGATCAGAGACAAACCAGAATCAATAGATGAATGTATGTTGATTGTTCATATATAAAACTTAAAATGAATATTGGAAAAAGATTCATTAACATTTATGCTTCTAAATGTTTTAGCAAAGTTTTCCACTTCATAATAATTTGAACTGGACGTCGCATAGTCCGCAAAATAATTGATGTCGGGGTCTATGTTTACATTATTGTTATGCATGTCACTCTCAATCATAAATGGGTTAAACCTGAGGTTTAAATTGGCAACTTCGGTGGGGCCAGATATAGCAGAATCCAAATCATCTACGGAATGAGACGGGAACACATGGGATGAACAATGGATACACATGAGCAGGCTCTCATTCCATTCATTATATACAACGTTACATTTGCATGATTGACAGTAGATTTGATTACGTAATAGGACATACTTATCATTAGGCATCAATACAGTACTACTCATTTAAATACAAGGTTGACAACAAATATCGCGGGCATAACTGAACCTGAGTGAGATGTAAGCTGCCTGAATAAGGTACGACAATGCCATCGTATGACAATACCAGTATTGTGTTTAAAAATAATTGATGTACCCAGAGAACAAACAGTTCGAGAGTTTGCGATACATTGAAATCTAAGCATGCCAGAGAAAAGGGTATAGGTACAGGGATAGAGAAGAAAAGAAGGGTAGAAGAACATAGAACAACAAGTTAAGCAAAAACAGCTACAGACACAGATTGTGCTGTGAGTGCACAAAAAGAAACAAAAATACAATCAAATATGGTGTAGGTACCTCTCCGTGTTACAACAAAAATGAAAACAACAACCTCGCCGTATATACATTGTACTGTACACACGAAATATCCTAAATGAATCAACTTGCCATGTACTCGAGAGGCCTCAGAGCCTAACAATTTTCATTTGCAAAAGGAAAAATTAATATCTAGAAATCTAGAATTATGTACAACATTCGACAATGGAAGATGCATTTGATTTTACAGAGTATGGAATGATAATTTTTTTTTTCCAGATCATGACACGAGAGGAAAAACAAGTAGAAGTAACTTCTGAGTAATTTATATCGGCTAGATATATGTAAATATACATATTTATATCAAATTATACAAACAAAACCACTATAGTTTTGCTGTCAGACCAGTGTAAACATACGATTTTTTATATTCATTAGATAATTGGTCACGAAAATCATTATCTCATTAACTTTTAGTCTGAGACTGAAAAATATATACAAAGAAAATTTTTAGTCAATTCTCATGTGAACAAAATTATGAGATATATATATATGTTTACAACTCGGCTTCTGCTTGACACGTCTGCGTAAAATCAAAGGTGGTTCCATTCCTATGTCGCCATTTTCCGGCCGTGAACTTTAGCTTAGTTCCCTGCTGGTAGAGTCGTTTTACTTCCTGAGAATATCTTCGCTTTTCTGCAAGATCTTCCTTGGTAAGGTCATCGACTACGAAGTAGCTTTCGTTGGCCAGTGTGGATCGCGCCGACTTCATTATGGCTACTTTATCGCGGAAAGATAGAAGCTTAAACTAGAATTTAATTCGTCATGCGGACGAATTAGGTGGTCTGTCATGATTTGTCATTCCGTGTCGGCTGATGTATGAAATAAATCATATAGATATCATTGATAATCTTGATCGTAGACATCCTAAGAATAAGTTTTGACCATTGCTAAATGTGATTATTGATGTGATGATGACAATCGTCAAACATACAGTTCAATCAGATACATACAAGATAGATGATTATATATATAGATGGATGGAGTGGTGGATGGAGCGATGGATGGATCAAGTGATCGATTGAGAGATAAATGATAGGTGGTTATATTAATAAAACATAGATAGACAGACAGACATATAGATAGATAAATAGATAGATAGATAGAGACAAATAGATTGGTATAGATAGATAGCCAGACAGACATACATATGGAAAGATAGATAGAGACAGGCAGATAGATTGATGGATATATAGAACGATAGATAGATATACATATCTAAACAGATAAATATGTTATATTAGACAGAGAGATAGACAGATACATATACAGAGTAGGTAGATAGACAGACATATATTCATGCAGATCAATATGATCTTCATGATGACGACGGAATATTCATTATGGATGGAATACTTGTGAAAGACGGGAGATGATAAAGCACTGTTAAAAGGGTCTCTTTCATGTATGACAATACATGTGATATGAAACAAAGTAAATATAATCTGTTTTATCTTGCGAAATTTTAAATTTTATACCATTAAATTATCACGAAGGATCATGGACGAGGTGGTAAAAAGAAAAAAAAAAGAAAAAACTAGATTTTAATTCGTCATTAGGACGAATTAGGTGGTCTGTCATGAAATTTCATTAGGTGTCGGCTAATGTATGAACTAAATCATTAGACAATCTTGATCATAGACATCATGGGAGTAAATTTTGACCATTGCTAATTCCCGGTGCTTAATACTCACTCTGTAATGTGTGATGACAAACGTGATGTTTATAAATATGTTGGTGATAATGCAATACAAAATGAAGTTTGGTGCACGTAAAATGCATTAAAAACAACTCAGAAATTGGCTTTCCGAAATTGCGCTATGAAAGGAGCCTTCATTTTCAGAGCAGCTCATTTTTAATCGACAGTTTATGTTTTTTTTTGCAAAATCTTTTTTTTTAAATTCTTTACTCAGTAAGCAACTTTTCTTTTAAGATTACAAGCAAGAATTTTCACAATGTCAGTGGGTATCAAATTCACAGAATGCGTGAAAATTCATGATACTTTTTGAAAACTAAAATATCTTAAATATTTTTATTCAAAACTTTTGCTAAATTTCAATTATCTTTAATGAGAAATTTCACAGTGCTACAATTTCACAGCATTCACTTCAAAACTCATCAGTGATGTATTAGATGAAAGGAATATTTTTTTTTTTGGGGGGGAATGTTACATTTCACATTATATTTTCCGTCAAGAATTTTCAATCTCCTTTTATTAATTGTGTATGACTTAAACTTTTAATTGAAAATTCTTTCTTAATGATTTTACTAGAAAAAATTCAGGTGAAAGATTCAAATACAGGCAATTTTCCCGCCAAATTTCGGGAAAATATGTATTTAAGTAAATTGCATAATTTTTTATTTTACAGAAGGCATATGAAAATTTGTTATATGTTATATTTAGTGAAAAGCGAATAAAACAAAAAGCCGGATATTTCCACAAAATGTCCGGAATGAAATTTTTCAACACAACAGCATTTCAATATTGTAGCATTTACAAAGAAAATACATAAATGATGTTCTACAATGTTAAAATTACCTCTTAAAAAGTTACGGAAAAATTACAAAAATGTCCTACGTGAAAAAACGCAAAACCAGTTGGCTTGAAATTTATAGGAAGACCGTAAAATTGATTAATAAAACATTTTTTTAAGAAAATTCTCAAAAAATAGGCCCAGAAAAAATTTGGAAAAACTTAAACAGGTCACAACACATTGATGCTGTGGTCAAAAGTGAAAATTATTCACACGTTATTTGTAGAGAATTTTTTCGACTACATCATATCAAAATTTGAGAGAAAACTGACCACTAATAATGAAGATACGGTCAAATATGCATAAATACGTTGACGTATGTTGCGAAAATGTGTAATTTTTATTTTTTAAGCAATTTTGTGGTATTTATGCAATTTCCAAATGAGATATTGAGTATATTGACGAGTGAGGAAAAATTGGGGGTCAACGGACTCCCTGAAGAGCTACAGTGAATTTTATATAGGCATATTTTTGCCCACTTATGACTTATTTTGCGAGTTTGCACGCGCGTGCAATGCAAATTTGAATGGACGCGCATTCCGGTATTATTGGTCGTAAGAGGCTGAATGAGGTATCAAATTAATCAGAAGATCATGGACGATGGACAGACACAAAATAAATGACGACTCGAAGAGGCATAGCGATGGTAGGAGCAAAAACGCGCACGCATACCTGTGCGCGCGCAAATTCTTGACATGCTCAAAATGGCCTAAAACGTACCCAAACTTGACCACGGTTGATTTGGAAAATTTTAAAATTTTGACGCGCGCGTACGTGCGCGTCGTGACCTTTGCATGACCTCTGTTGACATGTCCTGATGACCTGTCATCTGAACTTGATATGGTGCAAATATGAATGATTTATGATGATTAGTTGCGATGATATGATCAATAATTTAATTTTACAAAATGGCGCCTAGATGACGTCATCACGCTTTGATGACCTTGAAAAGTTTCGTTTCGCGATTCCACAATAACATCCATACATGACATGAAAATCAAGAAATTTGACAGGCCCGATTTTGAGATAACCTGGGAACAAAATTTGGCAATAAAAATAAAGTAAAATCTGACGAATATAATAGGTGATCTGTCATATTCATGACAGACCACCTAAAAAATCTTGTTTACCACAGGACTCGAACCTGCGTCCCTGTGAAAGCGATTCAAATGCGTTATCCATTGAGCCACGATATTCCCCATAGAGAATACACGTAAGCAATTTTGAGAATTCCAATTTTGCAAGCGAAATACGAGCATGATCCCGGCATCTGATCAAAAATGAAGAGCACATTTTCGAAAGCTTAGAATCTCGGCTACAACATACTAAAAGCTCAGGGAAAACTGACAAGAAACAATGGAGATATGGCTCACGAAATAGAGGAATGTCGAATCTAGTTTTGAGAAAAAGTCATGTCCCAGACACAGAGGCGTCGATCCTGGGGGGGCAGGGGGGGCGATCGCCCCACCAATGAAAATATTGGGGGGGCAAACATATCATTTTGCCCCCCCAATAATTCCGGATATGCATTAAAAAAAAACAAGATTGTAATGTTCAGCAAGCGAGATGGTGATACACAACTCGTTCTTTATTTAAAATCGTGCTCAAAATGTCCGCTTTTCAGATTGAAATATACAAATTTTCAGCTCGCGCTTCGCGCTCGCATCATTTCTGTAGCAAAAACCCATACTTTTCATGATTAAATAGGTGAATGTAAATGTCCCACTTTCAGTTCTAAGCCTCAAAAGACCTGCTTCGATTTGCAATCATCTTTTCTTGGATATATATCTTGTTGTTCATCAAAAACGTCCACTAAACTGTTATTTTTTCAGATCGAAATATCAAAATTTTTCAGCTCGCGCTTCGCGCTCGCATCTATTGTTCTTTTAAATACAAATCTTATCATTGGTACCAAAAATGCTTAGAATATCAAGTTTTCAGATCAGAATATAAGGAAATTTCAGCTCACTCTCGGCACTCGTACTACCTGTGTAGTGAGATATGTATCCTCCTCATGAGTTACTACAAACAGTCCTAAACAGGCACGCTTTTCCTGTCAGTATACTAAAAAAAAAATCAGCTCGCGCTTCGCGCTCGCATTAATTTCTTTGTGAGATACGTGTATGGGTCTCATGAGTCATATATATATATATATATATATATATATATATATATATATATATATTTATATACAGTATATATATATGTATATATATATATATATATATATATATATATGCGTGTGTGTGTGGTGTGGGTGGGTGTTTTGTACGATCGAGCGCCTTTGGAACATTAATGATTTTGCCCCCCCAATCTGAAAAATGGATCGACGCCCTGCCCAGACAGATTACACGCAAAACACATGTGATATGAAAAAAAAATCAATTATAATCTGTTTTATCTTGCTAAATTTAAACATTTATACCTTTTAAATATCATAAAGGATCATGTAAGAAGTGGCAAAAAGAAAAAAAAAACTGAAAAAAAAATCATCTTGTTCACCCCAGGACTCGAACCCGCGCCCTTTAGAAAGCAGTCAAAGCCACGATATTCCCCATAGAGAATACACGTAAGCAATTTTGAGAATTACAAGTCCAATTTTGCAAGTGAAATACGGGCATGATCCCGGCATCTGATCAAAAAATGAAGGGCACACTTGCGAAAGCTTAGAATCTCAGCTACAACATACTAAAAGCCTAAAGAAAACTGACAAGAAAAAATGGAGATATGGCTCACGAAATAGAGGAATCTAGTTTTGAGAAAAAGTCATGTCCCATAGAGATTACACGCAAAACACATGTGATATGAAAAAAGCAATTATAATCTGTTTTATCTTGCTAAATTTTAACTTTTATACCTTTTAAATATCATAAAGGATCATGTAAGATGTTGCAAAAAGAAAAAAAAAACTGAAAAAAAAAAATCATCTTGTTCACCCCAGGACTCGAACCCGCGCCCTTTAGAAAGCAGTCAAAGCCACGATATTCCCCATAGAGAATACACGCAAGCAATTTTGAGAATTACAAGTCCAATTTTGCAAGTGAAATACGGGCATGATCCCGGCATCTGATCAAAAAATGAAGGGCACACTTGCGATAGCTTAGAATCTCAGCTACAACATACTAAAAGCTTAAAGAAAACTGACGAGAAAAAATGGAGATATGGCTCACGAAATAGCGGAATGTCGAATCTAGTTTTGAGAAAAAGTCAGGTCCCATAGAGATTACACGCAAAATGAGGAAAAATGACATGCCTCTTTTCATCGCTGTTTTACGCAATGATGCGTTTCTCAAAATGAAAATTCATGACAACTAAGAGAAAGAGTACATTCTAAACTACAACATATCGAAATCTGGGCGAAAAATGATCTATATTTGAGAAGTTACAACCAAATTTGCATAAATTTGATGACGTCATTTTTGAAAAAATGAAATTTTTAGTTTAGGCGCCATTTTGATGACGTCACGATATAATTTAGGGACAATGGTGACATGAAATCAAATCTACAACTCATACTCTATCGATATATGAAAAAAAAATTGGGGGTCAACGGACTATTTAAAGAGCTACAGTGAATTTTCAATAGGCATGTTTTTGCCCATATATGGCCTATAGTGAGAGCTCGCGCGCACACGTGCTGCAGACTTTAACGGGTGTTAATTTCGTCATTAATGGTCGTAGAAGGTTGATCAAGGTATCGAATTGTTCAGAATTTTATTATCAATGCAATGATGTAAAAAAAACGGTGTTTCTGCGTTGCGTTGAGGTGTTACGTGCGGAAACGCGCACGCATGCGTGCGCGCGCGCAAATTCTTGAAATGCTTAGAATGACCTGAAACGTACTCTCGTTTGGTCAAAAAGTGATTTTGAGCATTTTTAAATTTTGACGCGCGCGTACGCGCGCGTACGCGCGCGTCGTGACCTCCAGGTGACCTTTGATGACATGACCTGATGACTCTTGACCTGAAGTTGATGTGATGTAAATTTGATTGATTTTTGATAATTGATAATGGAGATGTGATTGATAATGTGATTTTACAAAATGGCGCCTAGATGACGTCATCATGACCTGATGACCTTGAAAAGCTTCACTGCACGTGTCCATGACAGATCCTATAGATGACATGAAATTCAATGAAATTGAGCAAGTCCATTTTGAGATAACTTGGCGACAAGAAAAATCCGTAAAAATAAATAAATAAACTAGATTTTAATTCGTCATGAGGACGAATTAGGTGGTCTGTCATGAATTTTCATTCAGTGTCGGCTAATGTTTTATGAAATGAATTACTTAGATATGATTGATAATCTTGATCATACACATCATAGGACTAAATTTAGACCATTCCTATATGTGATTATTAATGTGGGGATGACAATCGTGATGAGTATAATGATGGTGGTGATAATACAATACGGTAAATATGAAATGAAGTTTGGAGTACGTAAAACGCCTTAAAAACTCAAAAATTTCAGACGATTTTTACCAAAATTGACATTCTAAAATTGTGCAACGAAAGGCGCCTTAATCTTAATTTCCACAGCAGCTAATTTTTAATCAACAGTTTTATGTTTTTTTTGTGCAAAATCTTTTTAAAAACCCTTTGTACTGTTAGTACTTTTTTTTCAAGATTTCAAGCAAGAATTTTACAATTTTAGTGGGTATAAATTTCACAGAATACATGAAAATTCATGGGTGATACTTTTTTAAAACTAAAATATGTTTAAAACTTTTGTTCAAAATTTCTTCTAAATTTCTATCATTTTAATTAGAAATTTCTGAATCACAATGCTTCAGTTTCCCAGCAATCACTTAAAAACTGATCAGCGATGTTTTGTATCATAGAATGACGAAGAATTTTGTTGTAAAAGTTTGCACAATTCTGAAAATTTCTAAAAATTTCACATTTTTACCATCAAGAATTTTCAATATCCATTGATTAATTGAGTATGACTGAAATTTACTTGAAAATTCTTTCGTGATGATTTTTAGTGAAAAAGGGTAAGGTAAAAGATTAAAATACAAGCAATTTTCCCGCAAAATTAACAAATTTGCACAATTTTTTAAAATTTCATATAAGGTACCTGCAAATTTGTTATACATTATATTCAATAGAAATCGACCACAACAAAAAAATCCGGGAATTTCCACAAAATGTCTGGAATGAAATTTTTCCAGCAAATAGCGTTTCAATATTGTAGCGTTTACTCAGAAAATACATAAATGATGTTTTACAATGTTAAAATTACCCCTTAAAGAGTTCCGAAAAAATACGGAAAATGTCGTACATGAAAAAGTGCAAAACCAGGGGCCCGTTTCATAAAACTTTTGACTTGCAACTGTAACATCTCCCATATCTATGGCAAATCTTGTTATTGCAATGGCAACTTGTCATAGTTGCAAATATCCGTTTCATAAAAGCAATGACAAATTGTTATCGTAAATAAAAATAATTAAATGAAAAATAGTTCGTGAACGAGCCTGATATGCAGCTAACAGCCGTTTTTTTTCTTCACACACGTCGTCTGCGATAAAATTTTGATGGTGACAGAATTTACGGAAAATTTGAATCGGAGATGTAAGTACTTTCTAATTATCGTATTTATTCAATTATTACATCATTTGATAAAGTAATAAATAAATCACTTCCGAAAGAATGACATTGATAATACATATCATATTTCCACCGTTTTCTACGAGGTAAACATGCATTTTGCCCGGGGATATCGTGGAGGCATCATCGAGATGCCGAGTGGTCGCTATCCCGGAGCTTCCGCGTAGTAGTGTTGGTGTGTGTGGGGTGGAGCTCGAATGAGCGGCGTTGCGACTGTACTGTCATGACTGTCTTGACTCTGAGAGTTGCATCTGTCTTTCTTTCTGACTTTAGTCTTTAATTACCTAATTCAGTGCGATATGTGAAAAGCTGTGTGAGAGTGAGCCTTTATTTTTTGTGGCTTGGGTTGTTGTGGGCGACAAAAATACAGTCAAGTCTCGAGAATCATGAATGGGTTTCGATTGGTGTTCACGCTCAAGTTTGGCCTCGGCTTGGGCATGTTTTTTTTTTTTTTTTGGGGGGGGGGTAACTAACACAAACATTTACTCTGTAACTGTGAGGGATTGTTTTTCTTATAGTTTTCAGGAGGGGGGGGGGCTTGCGAGTATAAAAAAGTTTGGTGGCCAGACAGTAATAAAAAAAGGCAAAATTTTTTTTTTTTGAAAGCTGTGACTGTGAGTTAGCAAAAATTTGACCGGCAGGAAGTTGGTTGGATATTCGATATTCAAACTGTGAAGTTGGTTTGACATTCAGGTTCGATATTCAAACGCGTGTGAAGTTGGACGGATATTCAATATTCTAAAATTAGGGGTTTTGAAAGCTAGCTAGGGGGTTTAAAAGGTGCAGCACGTCTCGGGCAACCATAAAATCACTGGCTTGCCCTAATACGAGGACTTTCAGGGGACAAAAGTCAGTGAAAAAAAGGGTATGAATTTTTTTTTTTGTTGAGAGGCCTGAAGGGTATTCCGACGGCCTAGCTGGGGTAATCACATGTCCTAACTTGTAGAACTTGACTCGGGCAACAAGATAAGCCCTAACTTGACCCGGCGCATGCACATTTAGGGGGCTCAAATTAACAAAATTAAAGGGAATAAAGGGCTATATAGAGCATTTTTTTAATTTAAAAAAAGTATTTTTTTCAAGGGGCCCCAAGGGATATCCCAACGGCCTAGCCAGGGTAACCACCTATCTTAACTTGTAGAACTCGACTGGGGCAACAAGATAAGCACTAGCTTGACCCGGCGCATGCACATTTAGGGGGCTCAAATAACAAAAATTAAAGGGAATAAAGGGCTATTTAGAGCATTTTTTTAATTTAAAAAAAGTATTTTTTTCAAGGGGCCCCAAGGGATATCCCAACGGCCTAGCCAGGGTAACCACCTATCTTAACTTGTAGAACTCGACTGGGGCAACAAGATAAGCACTAGCTTGACCCGGCGCATGCACATTTAGGGGGCTCAAATAAAATTTAAAGGGAATAAAGGGCTATTTAGAGCACTGTTTAATTAAAAAAAAGTATTTTTTCAAGGGGCCCCCAGGGATATCCCGACGGTCTAGCCAGGGTAACCACCTATCCGAACTTGTAGAATTCGACTCGGGCAACAAGATAAGCACTAGCTCGACCCGGCGGATGCACATTTAGCGGGCTCAAATTAACAAAAATGAAGGGAATAAAGGGCTATTTAGAGCATTATTTGCATGTTTTTTGTTGAATTCAATTGACCATTGACCCCCCCTCAAGAAAAAAATAAATGAATAAATGAAATAAAAATATTGAAAATAGAATAAATAAAAAAAAAACAGGCAAAATATATTACCGTATATATAATCTATAGAGGGGGGTAATCTAGATCTAATAATGTGTGCATTAGAAATTGCACATTACGTTGATAATGGACACAATTTATGTGCTGGAAATGACCACATTTGTCAAGCCTCATAGCTGAAATATCAAGACAGAGCGACCGAGGCCGAGACATCAGGCTTCGAGGATGCAAATTCTGGTCCCGAGGCCAGCCTCGGTATACAACACTGATAACTATAGCATCAGCATGCACTCTATACCCTACAAGATTGATAACAAAGACATGTGTTTCAACAAGAAATAATTGGTCAACATATATCTAAATGGGGTATTATACAGTACAATTGATCAACCAATGATACCAGGGGCCCGTTGCAGAAAGAGTTTTAATCAATCGCATCTCTAAAAATCATGCGTAACTTGATTTTCAACCAATCAACAGCGCGCATTTGGGACTTGCGATTGATTTTTTGACTTGCGTTTTAACTCAACTCTTTCTGCAACGGGCCCCAGTTCTTGTATTCTGACATTTAAATCCATGTTCCTCTGACCAATGTTGTCAAATAAGAACCTTGCTTTGAGCATAATATCCTCAAGGTGGTCTGAAATTCTATTAGAGGAAGGTGCAAGTACTCTTCTGTGGAAGTTCATTTTATGCTTTGACTGCTATATCTACAAGTTTTATTATCAATATGCTAGTGTTCTGAAGTTGATGTGTTAATAATCAAATGTTTATTCTACTTAAAACATAATAGATGGAGACCAGCAGCGTGGCAGCAGGAGCTAATGTTGGTTGTGATAAGGCATATACCACCATCAACAATGCTGCAATTGCAGTCACCACCACCACTGCTGCCACCACCATCAGTGCTGCTAATGCCACCACCACCAAGTCTGCTTCTGCCACTGCCATCACCATTGCCACCGCCACTACCAAGACCACTCCTGACACAAAGCCCCCAAGTCCTCAACTGACCAGATATTGCAGCTGGAGAAGGATAGACCAGGAACTTCAAAGCCAGGGCTTGCCGGTCTCCTACAATAAGAAAAATGCCAAGGGCCCATCTAAAGAACTTCTAGCAGAATATTTGGCCACAGTTGTAGAAATGCAGAGACTAACAAACTACCACAGGTAATAGGCTTTGAAATATGGGTTGCAGAATGAATATCAGTAAAACCCATCATGATTTGCAATCTGATTTAACCCTATAAAGGTGGTGGGGGCCCAAAAATTTTCACGATTAATCAACAACGTGAAAGATGGTGCCGCATGATTATATGCCTTTTTTTAAAGATTCAGGAGTTTTCAGACAAAATTTTTGACACATGGGTACCCGGTCCTGAAATTACGCAACGTTGTGTAAGCACATGTCAGAATTGCTTTAAAATGTGATTTCATGAACAAATCCAATGGAAATTCGGTTTCTAGCCAAAATTCATAATTGCATCATACCGGTTAATAATTATTTTTACTGATTAAAATCAATTAATTTCATGGTGATTATTATGATAAGAAAATTTTGTCAACAATATAAAAAAAAGTATAAAAAAAAAGAAATACTTCAGAAAGGAAAAAAAAAAAATCGATTTTTATGTTTCTAAACAAAAAAAACTTCAAGGGGTTTGTTTATAAATTTCCAGCCAAATTCTAATTTCATGGATGATTTAGTAAAATATATTAATTGAAAATAATTTTAAATAATTTTAGAATGATCAAATATACAATTTTTTCATCTGTGGCTGGCATTTTGCATTCCTTCACAATTGCGCAATTAACTGTCAATCTTGAGGGCCCCACCCCCCTTCCACCCATCTTTCCTGCCTCCAAAATACCCTGGCAGTCTTATTAGGGTTAGATAAGCAAACAAAATTCTTACAATGGAGTGGCGTTATGAGCCAAATATTTTGAGAGGGCTAAATATGGCGGATGGAACAAAAGTTCTCCAAAGATGCGAGAGGGCGAAGGGAGTGAGCAAAATTTTTGAACTTTTTGATACAGAAATAAAATATTTGGAAAGATTTTGACGTAATAATGTTCAGTAAATACTTCTCTATTTCACCCTTTCCTGTTCTCTTTCTTTCTTTTCTTTTTTTTTCTTGGCCCCCCATCTATATGCCAGTGATGGATTTAATACTTTTTGCATGTACAATGACAATGCTCGCTCTCTCTCTCCATCACCCATCCTCACTATGTGTATATGTGTGTGCAAGATAAATTATGAGGAATAATTGCATGAAGTGACGTTTCTCAACCAGAGATTCCTTATATATTATTTACTGTTGCATTTTTGTTCATCATATTAAACCATCTTGACCCCTTTACCCCCCCCCCCTGACAAAAACCTAGTAGTCACATGAAGTTTCCTTTTATTTTCTTTGATATACATGCAATGTATCCATGTGAGAAAATAAATTATAGTGCCAAACATTTTTTGAAAATTTCAGTTTAATTTATTCCTTCAGGTGAGGCTTTGTCCACAGTTCCAGAAAGACACAAGATGGTATCAGAAAGCCATGCCAAAATCAATGACTGAAGGGTTTGGAGAGCCAGATAAAGAGCCTAGAAATGTGATTTAACAGTAAGTTAAACTTATTTATAATTCTGATTCATTTTGGCATAGGAAGTAAGTCACATGATAACAATTTGAATGATTTTTGTCTTCTTGATTTGCTCTTTGTCAAGAATCCAAATTTTAGAATTAAACTCTAAGTTTGAGATGTTGATGAATTTTTTTTCAGCTGCAAAAGTAACAAACCAATATCAATCATTGGTAGATAATGTGACTTGCTTTCTCTTGCCAAATTGGTACATGTACACAACCTGCATGTACATGAATATTCTGCATTTCTATAATGATTGACCGACACCACTACCACCTTAGATGTAACATGTCAAATTACTGTCAAACTCACTTCATCATGTTTTTAATTACCGGTATTAATTTTTCAGTAAAGGAGTAAAAGGACTCAGAAAGATTACCCGAAGAAGCTCACAATTTTTTTTTTACTGGTAGACCCTTTACATTCATTTGAAGAATTGAGTTCATGCAAAATCAACTGAATGTAATGAGTACAAAATCCTGTTAATACACCTTACTAGGTGAGGCTATTCTGGTAGGTCATCTCGGGGGTGCCTGAGGATCTTGTCCATTTGGATAAATCTTGCAAAGTATCAAAAGGTATCTATTAAGGGTTAACAATGAAAGTGAAATTAGAAATAACTTTAGTATCTTGCTTATATGCATTATAAATTAATTACTATTTCAGGTACTTCAATCACATGATCAGTAGCAGGAGCAAAAACAGCAGCAAACACACGGGAGATGTAACGACTACATTGACCAACAACTACAGCAGCTTCCCACAATTTCTGCAGGAGATGCAAAAACCACACTGGCAATCTCAACAACATCAAGATGTCCAACAACCCCTCCGGGAGCGTTAACAGCAACCACATCTTCTACTCGAGTTTCAACAAACACATCAGCAAAAACAGCACTTATGAAATGAATCTAATTGAAACTCAAAAGCCAATCTTTTACAAAATGAGACATCATTTATTCATTCTTTTACAGGATAAAGAAAAGGTTTTTTTGAAAGTGTAAATTTTGCAGGAACACAATGGATGTTCCTATATGTATCTATTTATTGAAATAAATGTGACTTTAATAGGAATGAATGATGATTCAATAAATATCTACTTTTTATTTGTCAATTAGTAAAAATACCTGTATTTTCTATTTAGAATGACAAAAGCAATTTATCAAATCAAAATCATCAAAAAATTTAGCAATATGGCTGTTAGGCCCTCAAAATTGTTGATATTTTGATAAAAAAGCTGTTTCTGCTGCAATATTTGACGCAACTCAAATAGCTGCGTCAAATATTTCCGCAGAAATTGTCATTTGCCGCTGAAAGTATCTGCGGCAAATATTTGACGCAGCTCAAGTAGCTGCGTCAAATATTGCCGCAGAAATTGTCATTTGCCGCTGAAAGTATCTGCGGCAAAGTTTTATGAAACGGAAACTTGCCGCTGTTTTGAGATTTGCCGCAGAAACACAGATTTGCCGCTGAAAATGGGAGTTGCCGCTGCGGCAAATGTTTTATGAAACGGGCCCCAGTGGGCTTGAAACTTACAGGAAGACCGTAAAATTGATTAATAAAACATTTTCTCTAAAAAATTCTCAAAAATTAGGCCGAGAAAAATTTTGCAAAAACTTAAACAGGTCTCAAAACATTGATGCTGCGGTCGAAAGTGAAAATTATTCACACGTTATTTGTAGAAAATTGTTTTGACTACATCATATCAAAATTTGAGAGAAAACTGACCACTAATAAAAAAGATACTGTCAAATATTTATAAATACGTTGACGTATATTGCGAAAATGTGTAAATTTCATTTTTAACGTAATTTTGTAGTAATAACAGTGAATTTTATATAGGCATATTTTTGGCCACTTTTGACTTATTTTGCGAGTTTGCACGCGCGTGTAAGGCACATTTGAATTGACGCGCATTTGCGTATTATTGGTTGTAAGAGGCTGAATGAGGTATCAAATTAATCAGAAGATCATGGACGATGGACAGACACAAAATAAATGACAACTCGAAGAGGCATAACGATGGTAGGAGCAAGAACGCGCACGCATACCTGTGCGCGCGCAAATTTTTGACATGCTCAAAATGGCCTGAAACGTACCCAAACTTGACCACGGTTGATTTGGAAAATTTTAAAATTTTGACGCGCGCGTACGTGCGCGTCGTGACCTTTGCATGACCTCTGTTGACATGTCCTGATGACCTGTCATCTGAACTTAATATGGTGCAAATATGAATGATTTATGATGATTAGTTGCGATGATATGATCAATAATTTAATTTTACAAAATGGCGCCTAGATGACGTCATCACGATTTGATGACCTTGAAAAGTTTCGTTTCGCGATTCCACAATAATATCCATACATGACATGAAAATCAAGAAATTTGACAGGCCCGATTTTGAGATAACCTGGCGACAAAATTTGGCAATAAAAATAAATAAAGTAAAATCTGACGAATATAATAATAAAGGAAAAAAAAAAAAAAAAAAAGAGAGTCAAGCGAGGTTTGAACCACCGACCCTAGCGTTACCAGGCAGATGCGTTATCCAGTCGACCACGATCTTCCGGACAGACAGGGAGCGCAGAACAGGAAACATATTGTCAATGTAAATTGTTGCAAGTAGAAAAATGTCATGATGACAAACCTAGTACAAATTCCAGTTTTGAGAATAGTACAAGCTTTAAAATGAAACAATGGACATATTGTCTAAAGGGTACATTCTAAGGTAAAACATATTTAAAATTTGGCGAGAAAAGACCAATATTTACGTAATTAGAATCAATTTACATGAGTGTTGTGACATCATGAAACAGAAAACACTAATTTTTAGTTCTGACGCCATGTTGATGACGTCACGATGTTTTTAAGGGTCAAATGTGGCATAAAATCATATCTCCAATTCATACTCTATTCGAATAGGAAAAATAAATTGGGGGTCAACGGACTCCTTGAAGAGCTACAGTGAATTTTATATAGGCATATTTTTGGCCACTTTTGACTTATTTTGCGAGTTTGCACGCGCGTGTAAGGCACATTTGAATTGACGCGCATTTGCGTATTATTGGTTGTAAGAGGCTGAATGAGGTATCAAATTAATCAGAAGATCATGGACGATGGACAGACACAAAATAAATGACAACTCGAAGAGGCATAACGATGGTAGGAGCAAGAACGCGCACGCATACCTGTGCGCGCGCAAATTTTTGACATGCTCAAAATGGCCTGAAACGTACCCAAACTTGACCACGGTTGATTTGGAAAATTTTAAAATTTTGACGCGCGCGTACGTGCGCGTCGTGACCTTTGCATGACCTCTGTTGACATGCCCTGATGACCTGTCATCTGAACTTAATATGGTGCAAATATGAATGATTTATGATGATTAGTTGCGATGATATGATCAATAATTTAATTTTACAAAATGGCGCCTAGATGACGTCATCACGATTTGATGACCTTGAAAAGTTTCGTTTCGCGATTCCACAATAATATCCATACATGACATGAAAATCAAGAAATTTGACAGGCCCGATTTTGAGATAACCTGGCGACAAAATTTGGCAATAAAAATAAATAAAGTAAAATCTGACGAATATAATAGGTGATCTGTCATATTCATGACAGACCACCTAATAATAAAGGAAAAAAAAAAAGAGAGTCAAGCGAGGTTTGAACCACCGACCCTACCGTTACCAGGCAGATGCGTTATCCAGTCGACCACGATCTTCCGGACAGACAGGGAGCGCAGAACAGGAAACATATTGTCAATGTAAATTGTTGCAAGTAGAAAAATGTCATGATGACAAACCTAGTACAAATTCCAGTTTTGAGAATAGTACAAGCTTTAAAATGAAACAATGGACATATTGTCTAAAGGGTACATTCTAAGGTAAAACATATTTAAAATTTGGCGAGAAAAGACCAATATTTACGTAATTAGAATCAATTTACATGAGTGTTGTGACATCATGAAACAGAAAACACTAATTTTTAGTTCCGACGCCATGTTGATGACGTCACGATGTTTTTAAGGGTCAAATGTGGCATAAAATCATATCTCCAATTCATACTCTATTCGAATAGGAAAAATAAATTGGGGGTCAACGGACTCCTTGAAGAGCTACAGTGAATTTTATATAGGCATATTTTTGGCCACTTTTGACTTATTTTGCGAGTTTGCACGCGCGTGTAAGGCACATTTGAATTGACGCGCATTTGCGTATTATTGGTTGTAAGAGGCTGAATGAGGTATCAAATTAATCAGAAGATCATGGACGATGGACAGACACAAAATAAATGACAACTCGAAGAGGCATAGCGATGGTAGGAGCAAGAACGCGCACGCATACCTGTGCGCGCGCAAATTTTTGACATGCTCAAAATGGCCTAAAACGTACCCAAACTTGACCACGGTTGATTTGGAAAATTTTAAAATTTTGACGCGCGCGTACGTGCGCGTCGTGACCTTTGCATGATCTCTGTTGACATGTCCTGATGACCTGTCATCTGAACTTAATATGGTGCAAATATGAATGATTTATGATGATTAGTTGCGATGATATGATCAATAATTTAATTTTACAAAATGGCGCCTAGATGACGTCATCACGATTTGATGACCTTGAAAAGTTTCGTTTCGCGATTCCACAATAATATCCATACATGACATGAAAATCAAGAAATTTGACAGGCCCGATTTTGAGATAACCTGGCGACAAAATTTGGCAATAAAAATAAATAAAGTAAAATCTGACGAATATAATAGGTGATCTGTCATATTCATGACAGACCACCTAATAAAGTAAAATCTGACGAATATAATAGGTGATCTGTCATATTCATGACAGACCACCTAATAATAAAGGAAAAAAAAAAAAAAAAAAAGAGAGTCAAGCGAGGTTTGAACCACCGACCCTAGCGTTACCAGGCAGATGCGTTATCCAGTCGACCACGATCTTCCGGACAGACAGGGAGCGCAGAACAGGAAACATATTGTCAATGTAAATTGTTGCAAGTAGAAAAATGTCATGATGACAAACCTAGTACAAATTCCAGTTTTGAGAATAGTACAAGCTTTAAAATGAAACAATGGACATATTGTCTAAAGGGTACATTCTAAGGTAAAACATATTTAAAATTTGGCGAGAAAAGACCAATATTTACGTAATTAGAATCAATTTACATGAGTGTTGTGACATCATGAAACAGAAAACACTAATTTTTAGTTCCGACGCCATGTTGATGACGTCACGATGTTTTTAAGGGTCAAATGTGACATAAAATCATATCTCCAATTCATACTCTATTCGAATAGGAAAAAAAAATTGGGGGTCAACGGACTCCTTGAAGAGCTACAGTGAATTTTATATAGGCATATTTTTGCCCACTTTTGACTTATTTTGCGAGTTTGCATGCGCGTGTAATGCACATTTGAATTGACGCGCATTTGCGTATTATTGGTCGTAAGAGGCTGAATGAGGTATCAAATTAATCAGAAGATCATGGACAGTGGACAGACATAAAATAAATGACGACTCGAAGAGGCATAGCGATGGTAGGAGCAAGAACGCGCACGCATACCTGTGCGCGCGCAAATTCGTGACATGCTCAAAATGGCCTGAAACGTACCCAAACTTGACCACGGTTGATTTGGGGAATTTTAAAATTTTGACGCGCGCGTACGTGCGCGTCGTGACCTTTGCATGACCTCTGTTGACATGTCCTGATGACCTGTCATCTGAACTTGATATGATGCAAATATGAATGATTTATGATGATTAGTTGCGATGATATGATCAATAATTTAATTTTACAAAATGGCGCCTAGATGACGTCATCAGGATTTGATGACCTTGAAAAGTTTCGTTTCGCGATTCCACAATAATATCCATACATGACATGAAAATCAGGAATTTGACAGGCCCGATTTTGAGATAACCTGGCGACAAAATTTGGCAATAAAAATAAATAAAGTAAAATCTGACGAATATAATAGGTGATCTGTCATATTCATGACAGACCACCTAAAAATCTGACGAATATAATAGGTGATCTGTCATATTCATGACAGACCACCTAAAAATAAAGTAAAATCTGACGAATATAATAGGTGATCTGTCATATTCATGACAGACCACCTAATAATAAAGGAAAAAAAAAAAAAAAAAAAAAGAGAGTCAAGCGAGGTTTGAACCACCGACCCTAGCGTTACCAGGCAGGTGCGTTATCCAGTCGACCACGATCTTCCGGACAGACAGGGAGCGCAAAACAGGAAACATATTGTCAATGTAAATTGTTGCAAGTAGAAAAATGTCATGATGACAAACCTAGTACAAATTCCAGTTTTGAGAATAGTACAAGCTTTAAAATGAAACAATGGACATATTGTCTAAAGGGTACATTCTAAGGTAAAACATATTGAAAATTTGGAGAGAAAAGACCAATATTTACGTAATTAGAATCAATTTACATTAGTGTTGTGACATCATGAAACAGAAAACACTAATTTTTAGTTCCGACGCCATGTTGATGACGTCACGATGTTTTTAAGGGTCAAATGTGGCATAAAATCATATCTCCAATTCATACTCTATTCGAATAGGAAAAAAAATTGGGGGTCAACGGACTCCTTTAAGAGCTACAGTGAATTTTATATAGGCATATTTTTGCCCACTTTTGACTTATTTTGCGAGTTTGCATGCGCGTGTAAAGCACATTTGAATTGACGCGCATTTGCGTATTATTGGTCGTAAGAGGCTGAATGAGGTATCAAATTAATCAGAAGATGATGGACGATAGACAGACACAAAATAAATGACGACTCGAAGAGGCATAGCGATGGTAGGAGCAAAAACGCGCACGCATACCTGTGTGCGCGCAAATTCGTGACATGCTCAAAATGGCCTGAAACGTACCCAAACTTGACCACGGTTGATTTGGAAAATTTTAAAATTTTGACGCGCGCGTACGTGCGCGTCGTGACCTTTGCATGACCTCTGTTGACATGTCCTGATGACCTGTCATCTGAACTTGATATGGTGCAAATATGAATGATTTATGATGATTAGTTGCGATGATATGATCAATAATTTAATTTTACAAAATGGCGCCTAGATGACGTCATCAGGATTTGATGACCTTGAAAAGTTTCGTTTCGCGATTCCACAATAATATCCATACATGACATGAAAATCAAGAAATTTGACAGGCCCGATTTTGAGATAACCTGGGAACAAAATTTGGCAATAAAAATAAAGTAAAATCTGACGAATATAATAGGTGATCTGTCATATTCATGACAGACCACCTAATAATAAAGGAAAAAAAAAAAAAAAAAAAAAAAAGAGAGTCAAGCGAGGTTTGAACCACCGACCCTAGCGTTACCAGGCAGGTGCGTTATCCAGTCGACCACGATCTTCCGGACAGACAGGGAGCGCAAAACAGGAAACATATTGTCAATGTAAATTGTTGCAAGTAGAAAAATGTCATGATGACAAACCTAGTACAAATTCCAGTTTTGAGAATAGTACAAGCTTTAAAATGAAACAATGGACATATTGTCTAAAGGGTACATTCTAAGGTAAAACATATTGAAAATTTGGAGAGAAAAGACCAATATTTACGTAATTAGAATCAATTTACATTAGTGTTGTGACATCATGAAACAGAAAACACTAATTTTTAGTTCCGACGCCATGTTGATGACGTCACGATGTTTTTAAGGGTCAAATGTGGCATAAAATCATATCTCCAATTCATACTCTATTCGAATAGGAAAAAAAAATTGGGGGTCAACGGACTCCTTTAAGAGCTACAGTGAATTTTATATAGGCATATTTTTGCCCACTTTTGACTTATTTTGCGAGTTTGCATGCGCGTGTAAAGCACATTTGAATTGACGCGCATTTGCGTATTATTGGTCGTAAGAGGCTGAATGAAGTATCAAATTAATCAGAAGATGATGGACGATAGACAGACACAAAATAAATGACGACTCGAAGAGGCATAGCGATTGTAGGAGCAAAAACGCGCACGCATACCTGTGTGCGCGCAAATTCGTGACATGCTCAAAATGGCCTGAAACGTACCCAAACTTGACCACGGTTGATTTGGAAAATTTTAAAATTTTGACGCGCGCGTACGTGCGCGTCGTGACCTTTGCATGACCTCTGTTGACATGTCCTGATGACCTGTCATCTGAACTTGATATGGTGCAAATATGAATGATTTATGATGATTAGTTGCGATGATATGATCAATAATTTAATTTTACAAAATGGCGCCTAGATGACGTCATCAGGATTTGATGACCTTGAAAAGTTTCGTTTCGCGATTCCACAATAATATCCATACATGACATGAAAATCAAGAAATTTGACAGGCCCGATTTTGAGATAACCTGGGAACAAAATTTGGCAATAAAAATAAAGTAAAATCTGACGAATATAATAGGTGATCTGTCATATTCATGACAGACCACCTAATAAAGAAAATTCTGACGAAATTAAGAGGTGATCTGTCATAGACAGACCACCTAATAAGATGTGTCGGGGATGATTTGGGACGGTTCATGGCTTACCGTCGCGATGAGCGCGTTCGATGCGTGGATTGATCCCGAATTTCTCGCTAATGATGTTCTGTACGATGCCGATGCAGTCCTCATCGGCGGTTTCGGGTTTTCCTACGAGGCGCACGTTGTTTCGGCGGGAGAAGCGCTCTGCCTTGTTGATGTCTGCCTTCTGCTCAGCCGAGTCGCGTAGTAGCGAGGACATCTGTGTCTCGTGTTTCCGGTTTCGCGGTCCCTGAATCATGTTGATACGATGCTTGAGACATCACACTCTTTGATTTGAACTGTCTCCAGTACCTGTTCGAAGAGAGTGTCAAACATTATGATTAAGAAGAAATTTCTTGCATTAATAATGTTAAATAATTCAGATGAAGCTATAGATTGAGTGTAATGTCATTTAACTAAATCTGTTTGATTTTACATTTAACTTGTTTAAACATATGTTTTTTGGATAAGGGGCAGGGTTTATTTTTCCATAAATAACGAATTTTTAAATACTCTCTCTTGTTACTGATGTGAATAAAAAAAATGACAGTCAATAAAATTCCTATTCCTTTTGGAATGCAACACATAACTAACAAATAATTGTTCATATAATCAATCAAATCTAAAAACAACTAGAATTTTAATTCGTCTTACGGACGAATTAGGTGATCTGTCTGTGAATCTCATGATTATGATCTATTTTTTTATAATGATCACCGTGTCAATGCAGATCAATATGAGCATCATGATATTAAGCGCAGTTTTATTAATGAAAGGACATGTTGAATACTGTTGAAAGACATTATTTGAAAGAAAAGGTTGTAAAAAAAACTTGCTTTTCTAAAGAATGACAATTCAAATTTAGCAAGTGATAACACGAAATAGTGAGCAGTGGTGATGAAAGCAAGAATCTAGAATCCAGTTTTGAAAAATTTCAATCAGTATCCATAGACTAGATTTTTGGTTACCTCATGAACAATCATGACCAAATGACCTTTCATTTCTTACATTACGATAGGTAGATTTCATTGCAAGCATGTCTTACATAGCAGGATGGAGAAATTGCATAGACCAAGTGAATAGAAAGCAAAGCAGTGAACACTGATGGAGGTATTTGGAATGCGTTCAGCATGTTCTTATAACAATACTTGGCCAACTCTGAAATACCAGTTGCTAGTACACGCATTGTTGTTTTTATGCGTGTATTGAAACGCACAATTCAAAAGAAAACTCAAGGCATCAAGGTTGTTGCTAATATCTCATTAAATATAAAACAATCATGTCACTTTAGTACAAATGAACTTATTATGCGCAGAATGAAACCACAAACTGGCTTATAGGGGTTACACGCAAAATGAGACAAAATTTAATAAATGAAAAAAAATAGATCCTGATGGGTTTTGATCCAGGAACCCTCGCATTACAGGGCAGATGCACTAACCATTCGACCACAGTAACTGCCATACACTTTCTAGGCAACTATGAAATTTAACCTCAAATTGAATTTTTCAAGTGCAAGTTTTATCATAATGATATACTTTTATACATTGTTAATATTTATGATGATCTCTTGCTTAAAATGATAAGATTGTAAAATAATTTGGAAGAATATAAAACCAGCTACAATATGTAGAAAACCGGGCCCAAAACGACCAATGATTACGGAGTTATAGTCATATTTCCAAAATTATCAAAACGTCATAAAACAAAAATGGAAAATTTTAGTTCTGACGAAAATTTGATGACGTTATGATAAAATTTATTGTCAAATGTGACATGAAATCACATCTACAAGTCCTACTCTATCCGAATATAAAAGAAAATTTGGGGGTCAACGGACTATCTGAAGAGTTATATAGAATTTTGTAAAAGCATGTTTTTGCACATTTTTGGCCTATTGTGAACGCGCGCTTGCGCGCGTAATTCAAACTTTGACGGAGGCGCATTCCTTTATTACTGGTCGTAGAAGGTCGGTTAAGGTATCAAATTATTGGGAATTTCATAAAAAATGCATTGATGTAAAATAAAGTGCAGTTGTGCGTTGTGTAAGGACGTTACGCGCGTAAACGCGCGCGAAAACCTGTGAGCGCGCAAATTCCTGAAATGCTTAGAATGACCTGAAACGTACTCTACTTTGATCAAAAAGTGATTTTGAGCATTTTAAAATTTTGACGCGCGCGTACATGCGCGTCGTGACCTGTAAATGACCTTTGATGACATGGACAGTTGACCCTTGATCTGAAGTTAATTTGATGTTAATATTGTTAATTTTTGATGATTGATAATGGAGATATTGTTGATAATGTGATTTTACAAAATGGCGCGTAGATGACGTCACGATGACCATTTGACGTTGAACTTGTTTCGTACACATTGTATGATAACTGTCCATAATTGATAATATTTTGATGAAAATTGATTGAATAGTTTTGATGATTTTGGTGGAACAAGAAAAGGGTGGAAAAAGAAAAATAAATAAAAAGAATAAAGAAACTAGAATTTTAATTCGTCTTACGGACGAATTAGGTGATCTGTCTGTGAATCTCATGATCACGATCACGATCTATTTTTTTAATCATGATCATCATTTCAATGCAGATCAATATGAATATCATCACAATAAACGTAGTTTTATCAATGAAAGGACCTGTTAAATACTGTTGAAAGACATTAAAATAAAAGGTTTTATAAATCTTGTTTTTCTAAAGAATGTCAATTCCAATTAAGCAAGTAATAACACGAAATAGTGAGCATAGTGTTGACGAAAGCAAGATTCTAGAATCCAGTTTTGAAAAAAAAATTAAACCAGTATGCATCGACCAGTATTTAGTTGCCTCATGAGCAGTAATGACTAAATGACATTTAATTTCTTACATTACGATATGTAGATTTCATTGCAAGATATTATACAAGCATGTCTTACATAGCAGGTTGGAGCAATTGCATAGACCAGGTGAATAGAATAGCAAAGCAATGAACACTGACGGAGGCATTTGTTGCATTTCTTTCTGGAGTGCAGCGTTAGCCGTGTTCTTATAACAATACATAGCCAACTCTGAAATACCAGTTGCTAGTACACGCATTGTTGTTTTTTTGCATGTATTGAATCGCACAATCTAAAAGAATAACCAAGACATCAAGGTTGTTACTAATATCTCATTAAATATAAAACAATCATGTCACTTTAGTACCAATGAACTTTTTCTTATCATTTGCAGAATGAACCCAAAACTGGCTTATAGGGGTTACACGCAAAATGAGACAAAATTTAATTAAAAAAAAATAATAGATGCTGATGGGTTTCGATCCAGGGACCCTCGCATTACAAGGCAGATGCACTAACCATCAGACCATAGTAACTGCCATACACTTCCAAGGCAACGATAAAATATAACCTCAAATTGAATTTTTAAGGTGAAAGTTATATCATAAATTATACTTCTATACATTGTTAATTTTTATGATGATCTCCTGCTCAAAATGATACAAATGTAACATAATTTGGAAGAATATATAATTAACTACAATATGTCGAAAACCGGGCGAAAAACGACCAATGATTACGGAGTTATAGTCATATTTGCAAAATTATTAAAACGACATGAAACAAAAATTGAAAATTTTAGTTTTGACGCCAATTTGAAGACGTTATGATAAAATGTATTGTCAAATGTGACATGAAATCACATCTACAAGTCCTACTCTATCCGAATATAAAAGAAAATTTGGGGGTCAACGGACTATCTGAAGAGTTATATAGAATTTTGTAAAAGCATGTTTTTGCACATTTTTGGCCTATTGTGAACGCGCGCTTGCGCGCGTAATTCAAACTTTGACGGAGGCGCATTCCTTCATTACTGGTCGTAGAAGGTCGGTTAAGGTATCAAATTATTGGAAATTTCATAAAGAATGCATTGATGTAAAATAAAGTGCAGTTGTGTGTTGCGTAAGGACGTTACGCGCGTAAACGCGCGCGAAAACCTGTGAGCGCGCAAATTCCTGAAATGCTTAGAATGACCTGAAACGTACTCTACTTTGATCAAAAAGTGATTTTGAGCATTTTAAAATTTTGACGCGCGCGTACATGCGCGTCGTGACCTGTAAATGACCTTTGATGACATGGACAGTTGACCCTTGATCTGAAGTTAATTTGATGTTAATATTGTTAATTTTTGATGATTGATAATGGAGATATTGTTGATAATGTGATTTTACAAAATGGCGCGTAGATGACGTCACGATGACAATTTGACGTTGAACTTGTTTCGTACACATTGTATGATAACTGTCCATAATTGATGATATTTTGATGAAAATTGATTGAATAGTTTTGATGATTTTGGTGGAACAAGAAAAGGGTGGAAAAAGAAAAATAAATAAAAAGAATAAATAAATAAAGAAATAAATAAAAAAGAAAATTCGTAGAAACACAAGAGGTGATCTGTCAATTGACAGATCACCTAATAAATAAAAAAGAAAATTCGTAAAAACATAAGAGGTGATCTGTCAAATTTGACAGATCACCTAACTAGAATTTTAATTCGTCTTACGGACGAATTAGGTGATCTGTCTGTGAATCTCATGATCACGATCACGATCTATTTTTTTAATCATGATCATCATTTCAATGCAGATCAATATGAATATCATCACAATAAACGTAGTTTTATCAATGAAAGGACCTGTTAAATACTGTTGAAAGACATTGAAATAAAAGGTTGTATAAATCTTGTTTTTCTGAAGAATGTCAATTCCAATTAAGCAAGTAATAACACGAAATAGTGAGCATAGTGTTGACGAAAGCAAGATTCTAGAATCCAGTTTTGAAAAAAAATTAAACCAGTATGCATTGACCAGTATTTAGTTGCCTCATGAGCAGTAATGACTAAATGACATTTAATTTCTTACATTACGATATGTAGATTTCATTGCAAGATATTATACAAGCATGCCTTACAGAGCAGGTTGGAGCAATTGCATAGACCAGGTGAATAGAATAGCAAAGCAATGAACACTGACGGAGGCATTTGTTGCATTTCTTTCTGGAATGCAGCGTTAGCCGTGTTCTTATAACAATACATAGCCAACTCTGAAACACCAGTTGCTAGTACACGCATTGTTGTTTTTTGCATGTATTGAATCGCACAATCTAAAAGAATAATCAAGACATCAAGGTTATTACTAATATTTCATTAAATATAAAACAATCATGTCACTTTAGTACCAATGAACTTTTTCTTATCATTTGCAGAATGAACCCCAAACTGGCTTATAGGGGTTACACGCAAAATGAGACAAAATTTAATAAAAAAAAATAATAGATGCTGATGGGTTTCGATCCAGGGACCCTCGCATTACAAGGCAGATGCACTAACCATCAGACCATAGTAACTGCCATACACTTGCAAGGCAACGATAAAATATAACCTCAAATTGAATTTTTAAGGTGAAAGTTTTATCATAAATTATACTTCTATACATTCTTGATATTTATGATGATGTTTTGCTTAAAATGATAAGATTGTAAAATAATTTGGAAGAATGTAAAACCAGCTACAATATGTAGAAAACCGGGCCAAAAACGACCAATGATTACGGAGTTATAGTCATATTTCCAAAATTATTAAAACGTCAAAAAACAAAATTGGAAAATTTTAGTTCTGACGAAAATTTGATGACGTTATGATAAAATTTATTGTCAAATGTGACATGAAATCACATCTACAAGTCCTATTCTATCCGAATATAAAAGAAAATTTGGGGGTCAACGGACTATCTGAAGAGTTATATAGAATTTTGTAAAAGCATGTTTTTGCACATTTTTGGCCTATTGTGAGCGCGCGCTTGCGCGCGTAATTCAAACTTTGACGGAGGCGCATTCCTTTATTACTGGTCGTAGAAGGTCGGTTAAGGTATCAAATTATTGGGAATTTTATAAAGAATGCATAGATGTAAAATAAAGTGCAGTTGTGCGTTGCGTAAGGATGCTACGCGCGTAAACGCGCGCGAAAACCTGTGAGCGCGCAAATTCCTGAAATGCTTAGAATGACCTGAAACGTACTCTACTTTGATCAAAAAGTGATTTTGAGCATTTTAAAATTTTGACGCGCGCGTACATGCGCGTCGTGACCTGTAAATGACCTTTGATGACATGGACAGTTGACCCTTGATCTGAAGTTAATTTGATGTTAATATTGTTAATTTTTGATGATTGATAATGGAGATATTGTTGATAATGTGATTTTACAAAATGGCGCGTAGATGACGTCACGATGACCATTTGACGTTGAACTTGTTTCGTACACATCGTATGATAACTGTCCATAATTGATAATATTTTGATGAAAATTGATTGAATAGTTTTGATGATTTTGGTGGAACAAGAAAAGGGTGGAAAAAGAAAAATAAACTAGAATTTTAATTCGTCTTACGGACGAATTAGGTGATCTGTCTGTAAATTTCATGATTATGATCTATTTTTTTATAATGATCACCATGTCAATGCAGATCAATATGAGCATCATCATATAAAAGAGCAGTTTTATTAATGAAAGGACATGTTTAATACTTTTGAAATACATTATTTCAAAGAAAAGTTTGTAAAAAAAACTTCTTTTCTAAAGAATGACAATTCAAATTTAGCAAGTGATAACACGAAATAGTGAGCAGTGGTGATGAAAGCAAGAATCTAGAATCCAGTTTTGAAAAATTTAAATCAGTATCCATAGACTAGATTTTTGGTTACCTCATGAACAATCATGACCAAATGACCTTTTATTTCTTACATTACGATAGGTAGATTTCATTGCAAGATATTATGCAAGCATGTCTTACATAGCAGGATGGAGAAATTGCATAGACCAAGTGAATAGAAAGCAAAGCAATGAACACTGATGGAGGTATTTGGAATGCGTTCAGCATGTTTTTATAACAATACTTGGCCAACTCTGAAATACCAGTTGCTAGTACACGTATTGTTGTTTTTATGCGTGTATTAAAACGCACAATTCAAAAGAAAAATCAAGACATCAAGGTTGTTGCTAATATCTCATTAAATATAAAACAGTCATGTCACTTTAGTACGAATGAACTTCTTATCATGCGCAGAATGGAACCCCAAACTGGCTTATGGGGGTTACACGCAAAATAAGACAAAACTTAATAAATAAAAAAATAGATCCTGATGGGTTTCGATCCAGGGACCCTCGCATTACAAGGCAGATGCACTAACCATTCGACCACAGTAACTGCCATGCGCTTTCAAGGCAACGATGAAATATAACCTCAAATTGAATTTTTCAAGTGCAAGTTTTATCATAATGATATACTTTTATACATTGTTAATATTTATGATGATCTCTTGCTTAAAATGATAAGATTGTATAATAATTTGGAAGAATATAAAACCAGCTACAATATGTAGAAAACCAGGCTTAAAAACGACCAATGATTACGGAGTTATAGTCATATTTCCAAAATAATAAAACGTCATAAAACAAAAATGGAAAATTTTAGTTCTGACGCAAATTTGATGACGTTATGATAAAATTTATTGTCAAATGTGACATGAAATCACATCTACAAGTCCTATTCTATCCGAATATAAAAGAAAATTTGGGGGTCAACGGACTATCTGAAGAGTTATATAGAATTTTGTAAAAGCATGTTTTTGCACATTTTTGGCCTATTGTGAACGCGCGCTTGCGCGCGTAATTCAAACTTTGACGGAGGCGCATTCCTTTATTACTGGTCGTAGAAGGTGGGTTAAGATATCAAATTATTGGGAATTTCATAAAGAATGCATTGATGTAAAATAAAGTGCAGTTGTGCGTTGCGTAAGGACGTTACGCGCGTAAACGCGCGCGAAAACCTGTGAGCGCGCAAATTCCTGAAATGCTTAGAATGACCCGAAACGTACTCTACTTTGATCAAAAAGTGATTTTGAGCATTTTAAAATTTTGACGCGCGCGTACATGCGCGTCGTGACCTGTAAAATGACCTTTGATGACATGGACAGTTGACCCTTGATCTGAAGTTAATTTCATGTTAATATTGTTAACTTTTGATGACTGATAATGAAGATATGATTGATAATGTGATTTTACAAAATGGCGCGTAGATGACGTCACGATGACCATTTGACGTTGAACTTGTTTCGTACACATCGTATGATAACTGTCCATAATTGATAACATTTTGATGAAAATTGATTGATTAGTTTTGATGATTTTGGTGGAACAAGAAAAGGGTGGAAAAAGAAAAATAAATAAAAAGAATAAATAAATAAAGAAATAAATAAAAAAGAAAATTCGTAGAAACATAAGAGGTGATCTGTCAATTGACAGATCACCTAACTAGAATTTTAATTCGTCTTACGGACGAATTAGGTGATCTGTCTGTGAATCTCATGATCACGATCACGATCTATTTTTTTAATCATGATCATCATTTCAATGCAGATCAATATGAATATCATCACAATAAACGTAGTTTTATCAATGAAAGGACCTGTTAAATACTGTTGAAAAACATTAAAATAAAAGGTTTTATAAATCTTGTTTTTCTAAAGAATGTCAATTCCAATTTAGCAAGTAATAACACGAAATAGTGAGCATAGTGTTGACGAAAGCAAGATTCTAGAATCCAGTTTTGAAAAGAAAATTAAACCAGTATGCATTGACCAGTATTTAGTTGCCTCATGAGCAGTAATGACTAAATGACATTTAATTTCTTACATGACGATATGTAGATTTCATTGCAAGATATTATACAAGCATGCCTTACAGAGCAGGTTGGAGCAATTGCATAGACCAGGTGAATAGAATAGCAAAGCAATGAACACTGACGGAGGCATTTGTTGCATTTTTTCTGGAGTGCAGCGTTAGCCGTGTTCTTATAACAATACATAGCCAACTCTGAAATACCAGTTGCTAGTACACGCATTGTTGTTTTTTTGCATGTATTGAATCGCACAATCTAAAAGAATAATCAAGACATCAAGGTTGTTACTAATATCTCATTAAATATAAAACAATCATGTCACTTTAGTACCAATGAACTTTTTCTTATCATTTGCAGAATGAACCCCAAACTGGCTTATAGGGGTTACACGCAAAATGAGACAAAATTTAATTAAAAAAAATAATAGATGCTGATGGGTTTCGATCCAGGGACCCTCGCATTACAAGGCAGATGCACTAACCATCAGACCATAGTAACTGCCATACACTTGCAAGGCAACGATAAAATATAACCTCAAATTGAATTTTTAAGGTGAAAGTTATATCATAAATTATACTTCTATACATTGTTAATATTTATGATGATCTCCTGCTCAAAATGATACAAATGTAACATAATTTGGAAGAATATATAATTAACTACAATATGTGGAAAACCGGGCGAAAAACGACCAATGATTACGGAGTTATAGTCATATTTGCAAAATTATTAAAACGACATGAAACAAAAATTGAAAATTTTAGTTTTGACGCCAATTTGAAGACGTTATGATAAAATGTATTGTCAAATGTGACATGAAATCACATCTACAAGTCCTACTCTATCCGAATATAAAAGAAAATTTGGGGGTCAACGGACTATCTGAAGAGTTATATAGAATTTTGTAAAAGCATGTTTTTGCACATTTTTGGCCTATTGTGAACGCGCGCTTGCGCGCGTAATTCAAACTTTGGCGGAGGCGCATTCCTTTATTACTGGTCGTAGAAGGTCGGTTAAGGTATCAAATTATTGGGAATTTTATAAAGAATGCATAGATGTAAAATAAAGTGCAGTTGTGCGTTGCGTAAGGATGTTACGCGCGTAAACGCGCGCGAAAACCTGTGAGCGCGCAAATTCCTGAAATGCTTAGAATGACCTGATTCGTACTCTACTTTGATCAAAAGTGATTTTGAGCATTTTAAAATTTTGACGCGCGCGTACATGCGCGTCGTGACCTGTAAATGACCTTTGATGACATGGACAGTTGACCCTTGATCTGAAGTTAATTTGATGTTAATATTGTTAATTTTTGATGATTGATAATGGAGATATTGTTGATAATGTGATTTTACAAAATGGCGCGTAGATGACGTCACGATGACCATTTGACGTTGAACTTGTTTCGTACACATTGTATGATAACTGTCCATAATTGATAATATTTTGATGAAAATTGATTGAATAGTTTTGATGATTTTGGTGGAACAAGAAAAGGGTGGAAAAAGAAAAATAAATAAAAAGAATAAAGAAATAAATAAAAAAGAAAATTCGTAGAAACACAAGAGGTGATCTGTCAATAATTGACAGATCACCTAAATATATAAATAACTGTGACACTAAACTAAACAGGTAAACATGCTCGATCAGCATGTCGCGATTCTGTTGGCTCAAATTTCCATGTTAAATGTATTATGTAACATTGATAAAAGTGTATGTTAGTGACATTGAGTAATAAATTCAATTCAAATTATAATTCATTCGAAACAGCTACTTCCCGATTTCGACGACATCCTTTGTAACTTCAACCAACCAGATAGCCACAACAAATAACGGTGATAGAATTTCATCAACATCATCATCACCACAAGCACCAACATCATCGTCCTCTCCATCTTCATCTCCGCCGTCATCATCACCATCATCATCATCACCATCGCCACCACCACCGTCATCTTCACCATTATTTTCATCATCTCTTGAACCTCAAGGGACATTCAATCTTCATACGGCGGGACATAGCACAGGTAATTAAAAAAAAAAAAAACCCTGACAAATGTTGTACACCATATATCTTTAGTAAACCCAAAGCTTATAATTATCCTTTCATTATTTTTATATTTTACTTTCTCTTAGGATAGCAATACGACTCATATTTACAAAAAATGGTGACAGTGACAGTAACAGTACTGAAAATGTAATCAATTTTGGTAATAATGCAAATTTGACGATGAAGGCAGCTAATGCGTATGAAATTAATAGTGATCAAATGATGTTGTTTCATCGTCGGGGACAATAAATTCCAATTCATAGTGCAACACCCATCCGTTAAGACAAGCAAGTTAATAACAGAAAATGAGTGACTTCTCCTATATACAACGTTGTAAAATTAAAATAAATTAATCAATAAATGAAATTAAATTAAAAAAAAATGTAGAAAACTCCCAATGCAACCACCATGACCGCAGTACTGCAATAAGAGTGAAAATTACATGTTGCCGGTCAATCTAACTGAATCAAAAAGCATACTAAGGAACCCGTTACCATAGACTCACGCAACTTTATCACTTTGAAATTGTTCTTGACGCTTTCGCATTAAACATAGTTATATGATCATTTCAAAGTATAATCTCATGAAATAATTGGCAATCGTGATTCACACAGGCTTGTATGCAGGGATTGGGGGAGGTGTGGCTGCTGTTCTGATCATCATCATAGTCATGATCGTCGTCATTTATTTTATGAAGAGAAGGTTTGTAGCAACCTCATTTATTATATGGTAGTGCACATGTGTAGAAATTATGACGTTTGGAAATTATTCCACGAGAGTAACTTAATGTTGACGATTGTAATTCTTCTGAAATTTTTTCGTTATAAAATAATTGAGAAAATCGAGGATAACAGCTCTTGAAGACGCTTTATGACTATAAATCTTTTCTTGTCATAACAACTCGTTCTTGAATGGAGAATGAAGCCACCGAATATTCTCCAGTATTGTTATTAGAATTGACCAATGGTCGTATTAAAATATAGCTAGGGGATGTGTAAGTATTGAAATAACTGAATCTTTAGAATACATAGAGCCTTTATATACCAGGGATGATTTCTTAAGATGAAAAAAGTAATACTCTATTCGTCTTTTTCCATTTTCATTTTTGTCTTAAATTTCGCACTCTATAGGATGATGAGAGACCTTACCAAGGATCAGAATACTCCTCATATCGATTTGGTGCAGTCATCAGGTTCGTCTGAAAAAGACACAGGTTTTTATTATGATATTCAGGATGTCAGGAAATCGGATCCATCGGCAACATCTGATGGCGATGTTCACTACTCCTCTCAGATATACGAGCATAAACGTGCCACCGTATTGGATCCTGATGACACCAGTGCACCATACCACTCTTATATGATCTAAGGAAGGAATACACACACACACACACACACACACCCTCCCACAGGGACAACCCACCTTACACACACATACCCTCCCCAATACGCCCATACAGTATACACACGCGTGTGTGCGGTGTATGTACCGCCATACATACCCATTTATTTAAAGTGAAACAAGAGTTTATGTCTAAGTATTAAGGAAAGTCTATTATATTTACTTCTCTGACCACTTTTTAAACAAAGCAAATATTTTACTCGGGGAGCATTGACCAATGGTCGTATTGAAATGTAGCTTACAACTCTTATGGTTATTATATACAAAGCTTTAGATCCAGTCCAACACTGCCCATTTTTTTTATTAAAAAAAACTATGTCGAAAATATTTATTAGAAAGATTATAAAGTGTCTTTAATTGAATCTTGACAAACCATGTGGGTCCGTGTGTATATGAGTAAGGGTGTGTATGTGTGTGGATTTTTGTATATATATTATCACTGTATATATTTTTGATCTCATTCTTGCTGTAATGTTCTGTATATGGGGCCTCTCTCACAAGCTCTGCTTCTATCTGGTCCCAAACCAATCATGTATTCTCATTTCATGTTAAATTATGTAATATGTGTCTTGTTTTGATTCGTTTCAACAAACTTGAACTTAAATAGACAAGGATCCTTATGATTTATTCTGATTTTGATGGTGTGTACACAAAGTGCGATTTTCAATCCAGTTTTTCAGATTCATTTAACAGCTAAAATTTCATGGCATGTAATTATGATTTATTGTTTATATAATACTTTAATATCATACATACTAGTATACCCTTAGTCATCTTTCAACCTTGCAAATGAGGATTGACCATTTGTCCTGGGATGAATTATGCTATTTCTGATAAAAAGCAATTTACACATACTGCCAAGAATAAAGAGTATGATAGAGAGGGAGAGAGGGAGAGAGAGAGAGAAGGGGGACCCATATTTGGTTTCATCCATTGGGTCAATGTCAACATATAACGAAAAAATACTTTTATTATTTGTTTCTTCGAAAGAAATTAATGAATTTAAAATCGAATAATAAAATTAGCTAGATAGAAATGTTTGCAATTTCAGTTATTGCAAATTGAACACTATATTATTCGTTTATTTTATTGAACTCTGCTTTCCTTGTGACTGTATTGCAAAATTAATGCGAACTAGATTTTAATTCGTCATGAGGACGAATTAGGTGGTCTGTCATGAATTTTCATTCAGTGTCGGCTAATGTTGTATGAAATGAATTACTTAGATATGATTGATAATCTTGATCATACACATCATAGGACTAAATTTAGACCATTCCTATATGTGATTATTAATGTGGGGATGACAATCGTGATTAGTATAATGATGGTGGTTATAATACAATACGGTAAATATGAAATGAAGTTTGGAGCACGTAAAACGCCTTAAAAACTCCTCAAAAATTTCAGACGATTTTTACCAAAATTGACATTCTAAAATTGTGCAACGAAAGGCGCCTTAATCTTAATTTCCACAGCAGCTAATTTTTAATCAACAGTTTTATTTTTTTTGTGCAAAATCTTTTTAAAAACCCTTTGTACTGTTAGCACTTTTTTTCAAGATTTCAAGCAAGAATTTTTACAATTTTAGTGGGTATAAATTTCACAGAATACATGAAAATTCATAGGTGATACTTTTTAAAACTAAAATATGTTTAAAACTTTTGTTCAAAATTTCTTCTAAATTTCTATCATTTTAATTAGAAATTTCTGAATCACAATGCTTCAGTTTCCCAGCATTCACTTAAAAACTGATCAGCGATGTTTTCTATGAAAAAATGACGTAGAATTTTGTTGTAAAAGTTTGCAAAATTCTGAAAATTTCTAAAAATTTCACATTTTAACCATCAAGAATTTTCAATATTCATTGATTAATTAATTGAGTATGACTGAAATTTACTTGAAACTTCTTTCGTGATGATTTTTAGTGAAAAAAGGTAAGGTAAAAGATCAAAATACAAGCAATTTTCCCGCAAAATTAACGAATTTGCAAAATTTTTAAAAATTTCATATAAGGTACCTGCAAATTTGTTATACATTATATTCAATAGAAATGACCACAAAAAAAAAATCTGGGAATTTCCACAAAATGTCTGGAATAAAATTTTTCCACCAAATAGCGTTTCAATATTGTAGCGTTTACTCAGAAAATACATAAATGATGTTTTACAATGTTAAAATTACCTCTTAAAGAGTTCCGGAAAATATACGAAAAATGTCGTACATGAAAAAGTGCAAAACCAGTGGGCTTGAAACTTACAGGAAGACCGTAAAATTGATTAATAAAACATTTTCTCTAAAAAATTCTCAAAAATTAGGCCGAGAAAAATTTTGCAAAAACTTAAACAGGTCACAAAACATTGATGCTGCGGTCGAAAGTGAAAATTATTCACACGTTATTTGTAGAGAATCGTTTTGACTACATCATATCAAAATTTGAGAGAAAACTGAGCACTAATAAAAAAGATACGGTCAAATATCTATAAATACATTGACGTATATTGCGAAAATGTGTAATTTTCATTTTTAACGTAATTTTGTAGTAATAACGTAGTCTCCAGATGAGATATTCACTTTATCCAAGAGTGAGGAAAAATTTGGGGTCAACGGACTCCTTGAAGAGCTACAGTGAATTTTATATAGGCATATTTTGGGCCACTTTTGACTTATTTTGCGAGTTTGCACGCGCGTGTAAGGCACATTTGAATTGACGCGCATTTGCGTATTATTGGTCGTAAGAGGTTGAATGAGGTATCAAATTAATCAGAAGATCATGGATGATGGACAGACACAAAATAAATGACGACTCGAAGAGGCATAGCGATGGTAGGAGCAAGAACGCGCACGCATACCTGTGCGCGCGCAAATTCTTGACATGCTCAAAATGGCCTGAAACGTACCCAAACTTGACCACGGTTGATTTGGAAAATTTTTAAAATTTGACGCGCGCGTACGTGCGCGTCGTGACCTTTGCATGACCTTTGTTGACATGTCCTGATGACTTGTCACCTGAACTTGATATGATGCAAATATGGATGATTTTTTATGATTAGTTGCGATGATATGATCAATCATTTAATTTTACAAAATGGCGCCTAGATGACGTCATCATGATTTGATAACCTTGAAAAGTTTCGTTTCGCATGTCCATAATGATTGCCATACATGACATGAAAATCAAGAAAATTGACATGCCCGATATTGAGATAAAGTGGTTACTAGCTTTGGCAATAAAAATAAAGAAAATTCTGACGAATATAATAGGTGATCTGTCATATTCATGACAGACCACCTAATAATAAAGGAAAAAAAAAAAAAAAAAAAAAAAAAGAGTCAAGCGAGGTTTGAACCACCGACCCTAGCGTTACCAGGCAGATGCGTTATCCAGTCGACCACGATCTTCCGGACAGACAGGGAGCGCAAAACAGGAAACATATTGTCAATGTAAATTGTTGCAAGTACAAAAATGTCATGATGACAAACCTAGTACAAATTCCAGTTTTGAGAATAGTACAAGCTTTAAAATGAAACAATGGACATATTGTCTAAAGGGTACATTCTAAGGTAAAACATATTGAAAATTTGGAGAGAAAAGACCAATATTTACGTAATTAGAATCAATTTACATGAGTGTTGTGACATCATGAAACAGAAAACACTAATTTTTAGTTCCGACGCCATGTTGATGACGTCACGATGTTTTTAAGGGTCAAATGTGGCATAAAATCATATCTCCAATTCATACTCTATTCGAATAGGAAAAAAAAATTGGGTCAACGGACTCCTTGAAGAGCTACAGTGAATTTTATATAGGCATATTTTGGGCCACTTTTGACTTATTTTGCGAGTTTGCACGCGCGTGTAAGGCACATTTGAATTGACGCGCATTTGCGTATTATTGGTCGTAAGAGGCTGAATGAGGTATCAAATTAATCAGAAGATCATGGACGATGGACAGACACAAAATAAATGACGACTCGAAGAGGCATAGCGATGGTAGGAGCAAGAACGCGCACGCATACCTGTGCGCGCGCAAATTCTTGACATGCTCAAAATGGCCTGAAACGTACCCAAACTTGACCACGGTTGATTTGGAAAATTTTTAAAATTTGACGCGCGCGTACGTGCGCGTCGTGACCTTTGCATGACCTTTGTTGACATGTCCTGATGACTTGTCACCTGAACTTGATATGATGCAAATATGGATGATTTTTTATGATTAGTTGCGATGATATGATCAATCATTTAATTTTACAAAATGGCGCCTAGATGACGTCATCATGATTTGATAACCTTGAAAAGTTTCGTTTCGCATGTCCATAATGATTGCCATACATGACATGAAAATCAAGAAAATTGACATGCCCGATATTGAGATAAAGTGGTTACTAGCTTTGGCAATAAAAATAAAGAAAATTCTGACGAATATAATAGGTGATCTGTCATATTCATGACAGACCACCTAATAATAAAGGAAAACTAGATTTTAATTCGTCATGAGGACGAATTAGGTGGTCTGTCATGAAATTTCATTATGTGTCGGCTAATGTATGAAATGAATCAGTAGACAATCTTGATGATAGACATCATGGGAGTAAATTTTGACCATTGCTAAATACTCACTCTTTAATGTGGTGATGATAAACGTGATGGTTATAAATATGTTGGTGATAATGCAATACGGTAAATACGAAATGAAGTGTTGAGCACGTAATATGCCATAAAAACTCCTCAAAAAATAAGAGACGGGGCGATTTACCGAAATTGGCTTCCCAAAAATGCGCTATGAAAGGAGCCTTCATTTTCAGAGCAGCTAATTTTTAATCTACAGTTTCATATTTTTGTATGTAAAATATTTTTAAAAATTCTTTATTCTGTCAGCAATTTTTCTTTTCAGATTTCAAGCAAGAATTTTCACAATGTCAGTGGGTATCAGTTTCACAGAATGCTTGAAAATTCACAGGTGATACTTTTTGATAACTAAAATGTCTTAAAAATTTTTATTCAAAACTTCTGCTAAATTTGAATTATTTTTAATGGGAAATTTCACAATGCTACAATTTTACAGCATTCACTTCAAAACTCATTAGTGATGTATTTGATGAAAGAATTAAGTAGATTTTTTTTTTTTTTGGGGGGGAATGTTTGCAAAATTTCTGCAAATTCCTAAACATTTCACATTATATTTTCCGTCAAGAATTTTCAATATCCATTTATTAATTGTGTATGACTTTAACATTTGCTTGAAAATTCTTTCTTGATGATTTTACTGAAAAAAGTCAGGTGAAAGATTCAAATCCAGGTAATTTTCCCCGCAGAATTTCGGGAAAATTTGTATTTAAGTAAGTCGCGTAATTCTTAATTTCACAGAAGGTATCTGAAAATTTGTTATATGTTATATTTAGTGAAAATAACCAAATAAAAAAAATTTGGAAAATTCCCAAAATGTCCGGAATGAAATTTTTCAACACAATAGCGTTTCAATATTGTAGCGTTTACTAAGAAAATACATAAATGATGTTTTACAATGTTAAAATTACCTCTTAAAAAGTTCCGGAAAAACTACGAAAAGAGTCCTACATGAAAAACCGGAAAACCAGTTGGCTTGAAATTTACAGGAAGACCGTAAAATTGATTGATAAGACATTTTCTTTAAAAAATTCTCAAAAATTAGGCCCAGAAAAAATTTGCAAAAATTTAAACAGGTCACAACACAATGATGCTGTGGTCAAAAGTGAAAATTATTCTTACGTTATTTGTAGAAAATTTTTTCGACTACAACATATCAAAATTTGAGAGAAAACTGACCACTAATAATGAAAATACGGTCAAATATGCATAAATACGTTGACGTATGTTGCGAAAATGTGTAATTTTTATTTTTTTTAGGTTATTTTGTGGTATTTATGCAATTTCCAGATGAGATATTGACTATATCGACGAGTGAGGAAAAATTGGGGGTCAACGGACTCCCTGAAGAGCTACAGTGAATTTTATATAGGCATATTTTTGCCCACTTATGACTTATTTTGCGAGTTTGCACGCGCGTGCAATGCAAATTTGAATGGACGCGCATTCCGGTATTATTGGTCGTAAGAGGCTGAATGAGGTATCAAATTAATCAGAAGATAATGGACAATGGACAGACATAAAATAAATGACGACTCGAAGAGGCATACCGATGGTAGGAGCAAGAACGCGCATGCATACCTGCGCGCGCGCAAATTCTTGACATGCTCAAAATGGCCTGAAACGTACCCAAACTTGACCACGGTTGATTTGGAGAATTTTCAAATTTTGACGCGCGCGTACGTGCGCGTCGTGACCTTTGCATGACCTTTGTTGACATGTCCTGATGACTTGTCACCTGAACTTGATATGATGCAAATATGGATGATTTTTTATGATTAGTTGCGATGATATGATCAATCATTTAATTTCACAAAATGGCGCCTAGATGACGTCATCATGATTTGATAAGCTTGAAAAGTTTTGTTTCGCATGTCCATAATGATTGCCATACATGACATGAAAATCAAGGAAATTGACATGCCCGATATTGAGATAAAGTGGTTACTAGCTTTGGCAATAAAAATAAAGAAAATTCTGACGAATATAATAGGTGATCTGTCATATTCATGACAGACCACCTAAAAAGGGTTAAAAAAAAAAAAAAAAAAGAGTCGAGCGAGGTTTGAACCACCGACCCCTGCATTACCAGTCAGGTGCGTTATCCAGTCGACCACAATTGTTTTCGACGGACTGCTTGTGCAAAACGGGAAACTTATTGTCAATGTAAATTTTTCCAAGTCGAAAATTGGCATGATGACAAACCTCTACAAATTCTAGTTTTGAGAGTAGTACAAGCTTTAAAATAAACCAATGGACATATTACCTAAAGGATACATTTTAAGCTAAAACATATTGAAAATTTGGCGAGAAAAGACCAATATTTACGGAATTAGAATCAATTTACATGAGTGTGGTGACATCATGAAACAGAAAACGTTAATTTTTAGTTCCGACGCCATCTTGATGACGTCACGATGTTTTTATGGGTCAAATGTGTCATGAAATCATATCTCCCATTCATACTCTATTCGAATAGGAAAAAAAAATTGGGGGTCAACGGACTCCCTGAAGAGCTACAGTGAATTTTATATAGGCATATTTTTGCCCACTTATGACTTATTTTGCGAGTTTGCACGCGCGTGCAATGCAAATTTGAATGGACGCGCATTCCGGTATTATTGGTCGTAACAGGCTGAATGAGGTATCAAATTAATCAGAAGATAATGGACAATGGACAGACATAAAATAAATGACGACTCGAAGAGGCATACCGATGGTAGGAGCAAGAACGCGCATGCATACCTGCGCGCGCGCAAATTCTTGACATGCTCAAAATGGCCTGAAACGTACCCAAACTTGACCACGGTTGATTTGGAGAATTTTCAAATTTTGACGCGCGCGTACGTGCGCGTCGTGACCTTTGCATGACCTTTGTTGACATGTCCTGATGACTTGTCACCTGAACTTGATATGATGCAAATATGGATGATTTTTTATGATTAGTTGCGATGATATGATCAATCATTTAATTTCACAAAATGGCGCCTAGATGACGTCATCATGATTTGATAAGCTTGAAAAGTTTCGTTTCGCATGTCCATAATGATTGCCATACATGACATGAAAATCAAGGAAATTGACATGCCCGATATTGAGATAAAGTGGTTACTAGCTTTGGCAATAAAAATAAAGAAAATTCTGACGAATATAATAGGTGATCTGTCATATTCATGACAGACCACCTAATAAAGGAAAAAAAAAAAAAAAAAAAAGAGAGTCAAGCGAGGTTTGAACCACCGACCCTAGCGTTACCAGGCAGATGCGTTATCCAGTCGACCACGATCTTCCGGACAGACAGGGAGCGCAAAACAGGAAACATATTGTCAATGTAAATTGTTGCAAGTACAAAAATGTCATGATGACAAACCTAGTACAAATTCCAGTTTTGAGAATAGTACAAGCTTTAAAATGAAACACAATGGGCATATTGTCTAAAGGGTACATTCTAAGGTAAAACATATTGAAAATTTGGCGAGAAAAGACCAATATTTACGTAATTAGAATCAATTTACATGAGTGTTGTGACATCATGAAACAGAAAACACTAATTTTTAGTTCCGACGCCATGTTGATGACGTCACGATGTTTTTAAGGGTCAAATGTGGCATAAAATCATATCTCCAATTCATACTCTATTCGAATAGGAAAAAAAAATTGGGGTCAACGGACTCCTTGAAGAGCTACAGTGAATTTTATATAGGCATATTTTGGGCCACTTTTGACTTATTTTGCGAGTTTGCACGCGCGTGTAAGGCACATTTGAATTGACGCGCATTTGCGTATTATTGGTCGTAAGAGGCTGAATGAGGTATCAAATTAATCAGAAGATCATGGACGATGGACAGACACAAAATAAATGACGACTCGAAGAGGCATAGCGATGGTAGGAGCAAGAACGCGCACGCATACCTGTGCGCGCGCAAATTCTTGACATGCTCAAAATGGCCTGAAACGTACCCAAACTTGACCACGGTTGATTTGGAAAATTTTTAGAATTTGACGCGCGCGTACGTGCGCGTCGTGACCTTTGCATGACCTTTGTTGACATGTCCTGATGACTTGTCACCTGAACTTGATATGATGCAAATATGGATGATTTTTTATGATTAGTTGCGATGATATGATCAATCATTTAATTTTACAAAATGGCGCCTAGATGACGTCATCATGATTTGATAACCTTGAAAAGTTTCGTTTCGCATGTCCATAATGATTGCCATACATGACATGAAAATCAAGAAAATTGACATGCCCGATATTGAGATAAAGTGGTTACTAGCTTTGGCAATAAAAATAAAGAAAATTCTGACGAATATAATAGGTGATCTGTCATATTCATGACAGACCACCTAATAATGCTGCCGGAAAGCAGTAGATGGCAGGTTCGAATCCCGCTGGTTCCAATTTTTTCTGACTTATGAATTATGATTTTCATACAGATCGAGCATACTGATCTTATGATTTTCATTACAGATCGAGCATACTGATCTTAAACAAATAGGAGTAATGTCGAAAATTTGTTAAACAAATTATAATCTCCTCCTATAAAAGCCTCTTAATTTACTATCTATTGTCCACGGCGGACGGCATTTGAATAGTAATGAGTCAGAAAGAAGAGGATCGAGGGTATTTGAATTCCAGTTCATCGTGGCTTAACCGTGAACCAGAATAGCCTGGTGGTTGAGTCGCTGCCCGGAAAGCAGTAGATGGCAGGTTCGAATCCCGCTGGTTCCAATTTTTTCTGACTTATGAATTATGATTTTCATACAGATCGAGCATACTGATCTTATGATTTTCATTACAGATCGAGCATACTGATCTTAAACAAATAGGAGTAATGTCGAAAATTTGTTAAACAAATTATAATGCGAATAAATGAAAAAAAAATCTTCTTATAAGGTAGGGTAATAGATTTTTAATTGGATTTTCAGACATTCTATAAATAGGCTAAGCACATTATAAATGCGTCTCCGTCAAAGAGGAACTTGACTCTGAAAATAATTATGTTTGCCTATTATTCAGATATTTGATCGGTAATCAAGAGCAGACTCAATAGAAAGCAAATAAAAGACTGTTCCTTTGTGAGAAAAAAAGGAGTGTCAGAATAAATAGTGTTTTCAGCCACGTTTCCCGAAATGTGATTCCTGCGAACGGTGCACTAGCAGCTAAAAGTATGTAACATTTAAAATTTGATTGGTACAGCATACCTTCGAAGCTACAGTTTCCCACGCTCAGTTGTGGTTGTCATTTTGTGAAACCAGGTCCTGTCCCATATTCTTTACGGGGTAAAATAGGGGAATTCCTGAAGGTTCGTCATCACTTGTGAACCTGCATGTCAAAGTATTCGTAATCACAGTGCTGCACATTATCATGATTATTCTGACAGGCAACTGTGATAGCACTATTTGTCATCATACATAATACTGTGGTTTTATTATAAGCTGATTATTATTCAGCTCCTAACTAGTCACATGATTGAGTGGATCGAGCCAAAATACCCCTTGAGAACTCATCAAAAATTATGGTAATTATATTTTCACTATTTCGTTTGTCATTTTAGAGTAAGACGATAAAAACATATTATCGTTGTCATCAAAACAATATAATTGTTTATACCTGTACAGGTGTATAGGAAAAATAACACGATTGGTAGGACCTGTTCAAAATTTTAAGGTGAAAACCACGAAATACTGGAAATAAAATCGAACAAGCATCTAAATATTTTTGGCTGTTTCAGAAACATGATCAATCATTCTAAATTGGAGATTGAGAAGTGACAAGTAATAAAGACAACTCACCCTTAATTGTGAATTTAATTATCTTGACTTCCTAGGCTATATTTTGCACCTTACCCCTACCACGTTTATTCGTTTAACCTCCTATATTGTTCCTCAAATATTGAAATGACCTTCAAATGACCTTCGCCTCTCTGATATTCTGATTTGTCTTTTTCCCCTAATATAATATATTTATTTTTCTTGTTTAATTTATTCCATTTCATTCCATTTTATTTCATCGTATTTCATTTCATTGTATGTTTTTCATTTTATTAGATTTTATTTGTTTTCGATTCAATTTCATCTTTCAATTTACCTAAAGGAGAATCGAGGTTTGGGCTTAAATTAATTTATGTGCGAGTGGAAAAAATTAGAAGTGAATTATCATAAGAGTTTCATAAGAATCAAACAATAATTTTTACAAGATAATGACTATGATTATTCTATTTTGTCTTTACCCAAAGATCCATTCATGCTTTCGATAAAAATCCCCTTTATGTCATTTTTAATTGGATCAAATAAAAAAGTTGTTCCTTCCTTACATCACAACATTATCTTATTGTTTGTCCAATTCCTTCAAACTTGTACGTATATTTTGATATCATTTTCCTATGCAAAAATCCACTTTTATTAGATCGAAACGGGGGGGGGGGGGAGGAGGGTTGGATGGGACATTGAGAAGGAAAAAAAAGGAACATAGTCATCACATGGTTAATTGAGATAAACTACAAGGTTGTATTTTTAAGGTTTTTGTTTAATAACTAAGATCTATTTAAACGCTATAGGTCTATTCCGATAATCAGAATATTCTCTCCAATGATCATTAGATCCATAGACATCATTTTTTTTTTAAAAATCTAGATCTAAGGAGTGTGCTCGCAGACATTGAAAGGGGGGGGGGGTCTGCCTCTGCAGGTGTTGTTCATTATTTTCACAATTGTTCCAGAATATCGAACAAAACTTTGGTTCAAAGAAATATATAATTTCCTTTTCTTTTTAGGAGTATAATTGGGATTAAAACAGTATTAGACTTTTCGGGACATTAATCATGGAAGTTTACTGAGCTTGGAATATTCTGATCGGGCAAACGATTGGAGAAGAACCACTGATAAATGGTTTGTGACTAAATTATATTTATACCTTTCTGCTCAGAACGTCCAGGCATCATTGTACAAGTTATTTCTTTGGTATTCACCCCAAATTTCAATTTATCTGCAGATTCATGGCTGATTGTATATGATTTAGAGATGGATTGGTATTGGATCAACTTTGGGTTCCTGATAACTCTTCTGGTGCAGTATGGTAATCATATGGTCAAATGCGACATAACAGGTAAATATTACCAGACTATCGTCTGTATCGTGAGTTTTATAGATGTTTAATTACTTAGGGCACCGTTAATTGACGAGTTGGTGTCCGTCTGCCATATTGATTTGAGGGATCTTGAAAAGTACTTTGAAGGAATGAAAGAATTAGTTTACACGCACTGAAAAGAAAGACATATCATAACCTAGATAACCACAATATATAAATCCATCTCTCAATCGAAATCCATATAAAGGTAAAACTCGCAATAGTGATCAGTTTCTGTGTTTTTCTACAAAAATCTAATAGTCTAATGTGTGTAGAGAATCGGGTGATAGGGATGATAGTTGAACCTGGAAGAAGTAGTTCCCCTTTGCATTTAAAAAAAAACTAATCCTAGCCGTAGAGTTTGAACTCTTCTAGTTTCATATTCATTAACACACGTTGCCCTTTCTTGATAGATGTACAACTGGTTGGTGGTCCATCATCTAATAAAGGTACAGTAGAGATCAAGCAAGATGGCGGTGATTGGGAGACGACATGTGGAACAAATCTTGACATCAATGACGTCATCGTCATCTGCAGACAGTTAGGATTCAAAGGAGCAAGCCTAGCAAAGACGAACACACCTTACGGACAGAATTCAACACCTTCCATAGGGTTAGGTTGCGACGGAAGTAAACACATACATTTAATATTTCTTTCACAAAATACTCTCGCATACTTTCCTAAACTAGTATATTTATATTCTGTATTGAACAAAATTAAAAAAAAATTGTAATTTACTGTTTTGGCGTCACCCATGCATAGGAAGCGAAAAGCGAACTAACTCACTATGACCCGCAGGTCTCTCTTTTCGAACTGACTGGGAGAGTGCAGGTGGACCACTCCACCGGGGTTCCCCTACAGATGTGTGTTTGATTTCACAACTCTTAAGTAGATATAAAAAATTGGCCGACAAAATTGTCCGTGAATAGCGTTCGCGGTTCATGGAGGATTTCAAACCGCTGTGAAGAGCGCATCGCCAACGCGGATCAAAGCTATGGAAGCTTAACTCTTCATGCGTTACGTTCGCATTATTGCACATCCGTAGGCGTGTTTCGTTCGCATTTTTGCACAACCACACATTTCCCATAGACGTCCCCTGTCCCATTGTTTTTCGAACAAATGCATGCCCCGGAGTGTGCCTAGCTACAATGTATAGCCTGACGCTTTTGTATACCGTACATGTGTACCGATCGATCGCGCGTGCGACATTGCTTTAGCGTTCTACGGATTATCCGGGGATTATCGCAGTTTACAAATTACAGAATCGTTGAGTTTTCTATGGAAGCTTAAAAGTGCCACCGAGATGTTGAGATAATTATCTCATCATGTTGACATCTTGTAGAAGAGATGATGAGATGACAAGATCCCGGATCTCATCATGTCAACATCTTTTAGAAGAGATGATGAGATGACAAGATCCCGGATCTCATCATGTCAACATCTTTTAGAGGAGATGATGAGATGACAAGATCCCGGATCTCATCATGTCAACATCTTTTAGAAGAGATGATGAGATGACAAGATCCCGGATCTCATCATGTCAACTTTTTTTAGAAGAGATGATGAGATGACAAGATCCCGAAACTCATCATGTCAACATCTTTTAGAAGAGATGATGAGATGACAAGATCTTGGATCTCGTCATGTCTACATCTTTAAGAAGAGATGTTGAGATGACAAGATCCGGGATCTCGTCATGTCGTCATCTTTTAGTAGAGATGATGAGATGACAAGATCTCGGATCTCTTCATGTCGACATCTTGTAGAAGAGATGATTAGATGACATGATCATGGATCGAAGATCTTGTCATCTGACAATTTCTTCTAAAAGATGTCGACATGACGAGATCCGAGATCTTGTCATCTCATCATCTCTACTAAAAGATGACAACATGACGAGATCCCGGGATCTTGTCATCTCAACATCTCTTCTAAAAGAAGTCAACATGATGAGATCCGAGATCTTGTCATCTCAACATCTCTTCTACAAGATGTCAACATGATGAGATCCGGGATCTTGTCATCTCAACATCTCTTCTACAAGATGTCAACATGATGAGATCCGGGATCTTGTCATCTCAACATCTCTTCTAAAAGATGTCAACATGATGAGATCCGGGATCTTGTCATCTCAACATCTCTTCCAAAAGATGTCAACATGATGAGATCCGGGATCTTGTCATCTCATCATCTCTTCTACAAGATGTCAACATGATGAGATCCGGGATCTTGTCATCTCATCATCTCTTCTTAAAGATGTTGACATGATGAGATCCAGGATCTTGTCATCTCATCATCTCTTCTTAAAGATGTCGACATGATGAGATCTGGGATCTCGTCATCTTATCCTTTGCTATCAGGATGTCGACTTCCCGAGATAATTATCTCAACATCTCGGTGGCACTTTTAACTCTTCATGCGTTCACCTGTAAACCCCCTGTGTGTTGCATTATTTTATGGTCTCATTCACATACGTGCCATGAGTCACAGACTCCTAACAATAAACCTGGCCATGGTATTGTTTGTGAGGAGGGTTTTGATTTTCTCCTCTCCTTTTTCAGTGAACTTCCTGGCTGTGATCAGGATGTATTGATTTTTTGGGGAAAACTATGGAAGCTTAAAAGTGCCACCGAGATGTTGAGATAATTATCTCGGGAAGTCGACATCCTGATAGCAAAGGATAAGATAACGAGATCCCAGATCTCATCATGTCGACATCTTTAAGAAGAGATGATGAGATGACAAGATCCTGGATCTCATCATGTCAACATCTTTAAGAAGAGATGATGAGATGACAAGATCCCGGATCTCATCATGTTGACATCTTGTAGAAGAGATGATGAGATGACAAGATCCCGGATCTCATCATGTTGACATCTTTTGGAAGAGATGTTGAGATGACAAGATCCCGGATCTCATCATGTTGACATCTTTTAGAAGAGATGTTGAGATGACAAGATCCCGGATCTCATCATGTTGACATCTTGTAGAAGAGATGTTGAGATGACAAGATCCCGGATCTCATCATGTTGACATCTTGTAGAAGAGATGTTGAGATGACAAGATCTCGGATCTCATCATGTTGACTTCTTTTAGAAGAGATGTTGAGATGACAAGATCCCGGGATCCCGTCATGTTGTCATCTTTTAGTAGAGATGATGAGACGACAAGATCTCGGATCTCGTCATGTCGACATCTTTTAGAAGAAATGGTCAGATGACAAGATCTTCGATCCATGATCATGTCATCTAATCATCTCTTTTACAAGATGTCGACATGAAGAGATCCGAGATCTTGTCATCTCATCATCTCTACTAAAAGATGACAACATGACGGGATCCCGGGATCTTGTCATCTCAACATCTCTTCTAAAAGAAGTCAACATGATGAGATCCGAGATCTTGTCATCTCATCATCTCTTCTACAAGATGTCAACATGATGAGATCCGGGATCTTGTCATCTCATCATCTCTTCTACAAGATGTCAACATGATGAGATCCGGGATCTTGTCATCTCATCATCTCTTCTGAAAGATGTTGACATGATGAGATCCGGGATCTTGTCATCTCATCATCTCTTCTAAAAGATGTTGACATGATGAGATCCGGGATCTTGTCATCTCATCATCTCCTCTAAAAGATGTTGACATGATGAGATCCGGGATCTTGTCATCTCATCATCTCTTCTAAAAGATGTTGACATGATGAGATCCGGGATCTTGTCATCTCATCATCTCTTCTACAAGATGTCAACATGTTGAGATAATTATCTCAACATCTCGGTGGCACTTTTAAGCTTCCATACAAAGCTGCAATGGCACTGATCTGTTTTGTGGCGGCAAAGTTCATTTGCGCCCACTACTCTGTATAAACCCGGGGGGGGGGGGGGCACTCGACCCAAAAAGTGGTAGGGGTGTGCCGCGGGCGAGACAAAAAACGGGGGCCTTGGAGCGGGCTTATTGTAAAAAGGAGGGTCCTCGGAACGGGCTTCGGAACGACAAATGTTTGTGAAAACGGGGGTCCTTGGAACGGATCTCCAGCGTGTGAGTGCGTATGCATCCCTATGGAACGGTCATGCGTGCATGATGCAGCTAGCGCATAGAGATGTATATTATACATCTTTATGAGCTAGCGCTGCCTCCGCCGGGGGAGCTCTGCGGCCGCTTTTCACCAAAATTGCAGCTCATTCAATGCGATCGGAGCGGCGTATCGAAAAATATGCGAAGCTTTGGAGCGGATTTCTTTCTCCTTTTTTTCCGATAAGAAGAAAATGCTATGCCTTGGAGCGGCTTTCGTTGTTTTTTTTCTCAACAAGGCAAAAATGCTATGCCTTGGAGTGTGAAAATCGGGGTCCCCTCCGCGGCACATACCCACTATGCATTATATACTGAGTGCCCCCCCCCCCCCGGGTATAAACCACAGTGCCATTGTGTAGCTTCTTGCTTTGGGCAGGGAACTGCCTACAGTGATTGGGCCTTTATGTCCGTTTCATTCCAAACTACTAATACTATCTCTAGAAAAAAAATTACTGATGCCACAGTCAAACTGGCCAAAACGAATCAAAACAAACCAAATTAAAAAATCAACAACCATGTGAATGTAGATGTAATAATTTATCTTCCAATTTACATGATTTAAACTGTCTAGAACCGCGATCTTATTTTACAACGTCGATTTTCATCTACAAGTATGAAGAAGAATTAATCGATTTACGTCGATGTTCCAGCAGCTTCCCATCGGAAATAAAGTCAATGTGGATATAAGATGGAGAGGGTATATCATACCATCATTGTCTTTGTTATACAGTCCAAAGCTTTGAATTCTACTTTCCAGATGTTTACAAATTCTATATGTGGCTGAATATTCACTACTTATCCATCGCAAATCTACTCTCAAAGAAACGAATGCAGGGATGACATGCTGTCTTTTCAATCACCCCTTAATCCTTCATTATGCCTGCATTGAATAGTAAACATGTTTGAAGAAAAATGCAGACGAAAATCAACAGAATGTTGTTTATCATGTTCATGTTTAATTTCTAGGTGAAGATAGCCTGTCAGAATGTTCTACAATGCCAACTACATCCGTGTGTTCAGCAGGATCAGCATCTTGCCATGGTAATCAAAGACAACAGTAAAATTAGCTCTTGAATATCCTGAAATATTTAGTTTGAATATCATAATGTGATTATGTTTAACGATAGATGAACGAATAAATTGGAAATGCAGACTATATTGAATCTGAATCAATTATTTTGATTGAATATGGAGTACAGTTCGGGTACATGATGAAGAGTCATAACTCAGCCTTGTAAATTTGATAGGCAAGTACAACTTCTGCTACAAGAAGTGAAAAGATTTTCACACATGCGATATTGACTGTGACTTGTTAGTCATTCTAACAACGATCGTTAAATACCACAGGCTCAATAGCCAATAATGCTCTATAGCAATGTTATGCCATAAGTATCTGGCCAATGCCGATAAAGGTTTGATCGTGTTTCTACAGGATCGTTCAAGGAAAATATGCAGAAAGAGACAGGGGGGGGGGGGAAGTAAAAAAATATTAAACAAAAATTTGAAACCCCCTTTTTGCATAAAAAAAGTTAATTTCGGCACTGAAGTGCCGCAGGTATTGCTTTTGCAAAAGTGAATTTGCAGTTCTTTACTCTGTATGTGGCATATTTGGGCGCACTGTCCTCTCAATTCAATTAAATTTAATCAAACACTTGTCTTCTGATTTCATCCTGTTTTAGATAAAATGTATAAATCAATGTCAATGATGTCCAATTAATACAATACAAATACTTAAAAAAAATACCGCAAAACATGTATATACGGATTTATTCAAATATGCAACAATAACAAAATACATATATCTTTGCGTACACAATAACATTGATTTGAATAAATCGAGAAAAATAAAACTAGCCAAACGCTGAAAATTTCATCAAAATCGGATCTTAAATAAAAAAAATATGGCATTTTAAGGTTCTGTTTGTTTTTAACAAAAACAGTTGTTTTTGCAAACTGGGGCATATAGGCACAGCGGCTATTAGGAACACATAATGGTCACTGCTGGGTGGTAGGCCAGCTAGGAGTAATAAATCATTAATTCACTAGCACTGACTAGTATTAAGAATATAGCTCAAGAAAAAAAGCAAGAAGTTCATAATAATTAGGATATTTACAATGTTTGAGGTAATGTACATATAATTCATATTTTGGGCAACATTGAATATCATTGTGATCATTATGATTGTAGGAACTCTTTTTTGTATACACTGTTATAATCCCAAAGTTTCTAAGTGTAATCCTTAAATTCATTACTTTATTGTGCATCTTTTATAGTTGAGGGATATCTTGGCTGTTTCAAGGATAACACAACTGACAGAGTGTTATCTAGCAAGGTCACACTTTCTAGTGAAGCGATGAGTATTTCCTATTGCATCTGGTTTTGTCGAGATTATACCACATCTTATTATACATACCTTGGTGTTGAAAATGGAAATGAATGTTACTGTGGGGTAGCCAGTGATAACTATGCGAGACATGGAGTGGGAGTTGATTCGGACTGTTCTGTTCCTTGCCACGGAGACCGAACTGACAGCTGCGGTGCTTCAGGATACATAGCTGTCTTTGAAGGTGAGTATCAATTCTAAATTCGATGATTTTGATTTCCCACTCAATGGCTAATCGTTACCCTTATTTCATTGAAAGAGGTACACCTCATATTATTCGTTTAAACTGAAATATGGTATAATCAAAGGAGAGGGATGTCTAGTTAGACATAAAAAAAATTTGTTAATGAATTTTTATAGGCAAATCCATTTATAAGTACATCATGTATTATGAAAAATTGAGAGTTGAAAAAATGTGGCAAACATCGCCTTAAAACTTTATATTCACTATATTTTAGCCTATCAACAGATTAAAGAAGGGTAATTATTTACTAGGTTCTGCTTTTGTTTTCTTACTTATTTTTTTCTATAAGCTCTGTTTTATATAGCTTAGTTCAAAATACCGTTATTTGTGATAATTCCCTTAAGTTTTTAAAGTTCAGTTGAATCTACGCATTTGTTTTGATATTAACAAGATGTATACCTTCATTCAGAAAAAGATAAATGGTCTTGCCTTTCGGCACAAAACGAAAGTTACATGATGCCCAATTCACGATCAAACTATATGGTAACAATGTGCAAGGGTTTGATAAAAAATAAGGTATCTTGGGGTTATACCTGACTCACTTTTGGCGTAGTGTGAGCATAATTATAAAACATATAAGTTTTTTACCTACAATAATATTGAAGGTATTCGCCGCATAAAGCACCCAATACCGTAAAATATTCTTATACCTTTGTTTTGTTTTGATTTTACCACATATCGATTGTGAGAAGAAATACTACACGATATACCAGATATTTCCATATTCTCAACTTTTCATTTCCGTTCGGGAATTGTTACCCAATACACCAATGCTTCACAAACATGTGTATCGCAGTAATATCAATAAATGTCAATGCCTGCAGAGGAAGGAGAGAGTAAGGCTAAGAAAACCACATAGGGGGAACCGGGTCACGAGTCACGTGACCAGCTGGGAGGATGGTGGCTCCACCCAGTGTTCCAGTTGCCTGGGACGGTGATCCCCCTACGAAATATCCGATAATCTTGGCCTTTCCCCGCCATTGGCTCACAGAGCTCTTGGTCATTCCATCCCCTGCATGCTTCGAGAAATGATAATGAAATTGCCAAGTACTAAAAAACACCCAAGATGCATGTCGTTTACAGGTTACAACGTCCTGTTAATAACAACCCCAACCATCCAGCCAAATATTTAACAACCCCAACCAGCCATCCATTTCTTTACAAAACCATATATCAGCCTATGAAGATACATAAATGAATCTTACTAAGCAACAAGACATGCAAACTCATTTAGCCACCCCATTGACAACTGAAAGTCCAAACTTCCTCTAGAGTATAACCATGAGGTAATAGCTTTGTACCAACCATCTGTTGGCCTAAAGTCTTGTTGATAACAACCCCAACCATCCAGCCAAATATTTAACAACCCCAACCAGCCAACCAAAATATGTGTATACAACCAAGGAGTTACTCCTTGGTACAACCCCAACCAGCCATCCATTTCTTTACCAAACCATAAAATCAGCCTATGAAGATACATAAATGAATCTTACTAAGCAACAAGACATGCAAACTAATTTAGCCACCCCATGGACAACTGAAAGTCCAAATTTCCTCTAGAGTATAACCACGAGGTAATAGCTTTGTACCAACCATCTGTTGGCCTAAAGTCTTGTTGATAACAACCCCAACCATCCAGCCAAATATTTAACAACCCCAACCAGCCAACCAAAATATGTATACAACCAAGGAGTTACTCCTTGGTACAACCCCAACCAGCCATCCATTTCTTTACAAAACCATAAAATCAGCCTATGAAGATACATAAATGAATCTTACTAAGCAACAAGACATGCAAACTCATTTAGCCACCCCATGGACAACTGAAAGTCCAAACTTCCTCTAGAGTATAACCATGAGGTAATAGCTTTGTACCAACCATCTGTTGGCCAATAGTCCCGGTTTTCTACCAATTACATGGTTATGTGTCATAGTAATCATATTTTACCATTACTAGCACATTGAATGCTAATTGTTTCATTCATGCTACCCATTTGTGCCCGTCTCGCATGTAATACTGATAAGATATATATATACATTATTTTTTTTTCTCTCTTTCTTTTTTCAACCCTTGGGCTAAAAAGAAAATCGACTGATTAAATATATCGACGGAATCCGTAAATGCACTTTAAGGAACATCAATACAGAGGAATGGGGGGGGGGGGGGTGGGAGGTGGGAAAATGTCTTTCCGGACGGAAATTAGAAAGTGAATGACTCGATTTCATCCGCGCTCATCGCGCATTCAGAGCATTAGCGCATTTCGGATGTGTAAAATTACCGCGCACGCTTTAATGTGATACAATCCTTCCGGGTGCGCGTTTTGACCGACTTCCCCCAACAGAAGTACACGTGAACTTGACCTCCTTCTGAAGGGGAGTGAACTGGTTCATAGTCAATATTTGTTTACATACTCAAACTTGTATTCTCTCCCAATAGAATTTATTCGATAATCGAATAAACATATTATTGTTGTACGGCATGAGGCTCTTAAAAAATATATCCAATCTACAAAAATAAACAATAGATATGCAGGATTAATATCAAATAAAGATTATTACACACCACAGTGTACACTTCTTACAACCCTAAATTGGCAATTTGTTGAACAAAACATCACTATTGTTTTATTAGTATTCAAAATATTTCATGTAAAAACCTTTAAGTACTTCAAATCGCTAATTACTCATTTAACCTTTAAAATATTGCATCCGCTCTCCCCGACATTCTATTCCCTAAAACAGTTCAATCCACCAATTCTATCAATACTTTTAAACGATGATACAAATTGGTCAAACATTTACTGTATTATACCATTTGTTCTAGTATTCCTTCTTTGTTTGCCTTTTTTTTTAACTTTATATTATTTTTTTTTATATGTATTCATGTTTATATTATCACGTTTAAGTTCTACCATAGCAATATATCTGGTTGTAAAGATGGAGGGCTCTTTTGTAACGCGATACACTCACTAACGTGATTTGTAACTGAGCTAGACTACCCTCCATCTCATTCAATCATCTGTATTGAATGAAACATGAATAACAAATAACTAACAATACGCAATATATCATTATATGTTCCTATGCATTATAATGATTTACATGCTTTGTGATATTTCTGACTTTCTAATGTAATGTTATTTTGTTTGTGTGAACTGAAATTCAATAAATACCATTACAATACAATATTTGCTTCGGAGACGAAATCTCAACACAGGCACACGGCAATTTAAAAATCGCTTCAACCGATAGTTGGTTCCCATATTTTTTATCATTATATATGTTTGGTATTTGTATGTTATTATTTTGTTTTGATCGTGCACTCTGATTTTTTATCATGTTTCCAGTTCATTTTGATTAAGAAGTGCGAACCTGACTTTCTTTATTTGTTTCGCTCTCTAATTTCTTTAAAAATGCAATTGCAGTACGAGCCGCCATGGTGCCAACGACGAATACGCCACCTGAATCAATGAGTATGTTCCCTACTTATCATGCTTATAATGAAATGCATTGTGATTATTATACTATATACTTATTTCGTTGGATAAGATAGGACTATGAGCAAATGAATTCAATATACGTTAAAGCAATCCATTGTTACCATTGATTGATCGACTGATTGAGTCTATTATATTTTTTTTTCATTTACACTTTAAACAAAAATCACAATATAAAGTAGGGGTCTGATCCTGTAAAAAAAATCATGATCAGATAGTCACTTTTACTCTTTTTTTTACACGGTTTTGGCAAAAAGTTTTTTCTGGTTTCGCGGTCCCTGAATCATGTTGATACGATGCTTGAGACATCACACTCTTTGATTTGAACTATCTCCAGTACCTGTTCGAAGAAAGTGTCAAACATTATGATTAAGAAAAAAAAATTCTTGCATTAATAATGTTAAATAATTTAGATAAAGCTACAGATTGAGTGTGATATTTAACTCAATCTGTTAAATGTAGATGATTTTACATTTAACTTGTTTAAACATACGTTTTTTGGATAAGGGGCAGGGTTTACTTTTCCATAAATAACGACTTTTTAATACTCTCTCTTCTTACTGATGTAAATTAAAAAATTGACCGTCAATGAAATTCCTATTCCTTTTGGAATGCAACACATAACTAACAAATAATTGTTAATATAATCAATCAATCTTAAGACGAAGATATAAAATAATTGTGAGACTATACTAAACAGGTAAACATGCTCGATGAGCATGTCGCTATTCTGTTGGCTCAAATTTCCATGTTTAATGTATTATGTAACATTGATAAAAATGTATGTTAAGTGACATCGAGTAATAAATTCAATTCAAATTATAATCCATTCGAAACAGCTACTTCCTCGAATTCGACGACATCCATTGTAGCTTCAACCAACCAGATAGCCACAGCAAATAACGGCGATAGAATTTCATCAACATCATCATCCTCACCATCTTCATCTTCTTCGTCGTCATCATCATTATCATCACCACCACCAGCACCGTCATCATCACCAATACTTTCATCATCTCTTAAACCTCAAGGTACATCCAATCCTCATTCGGCAGGAAATAGCACAGGTAATTTAAAGAACTCCTGACAAATGATGTACACCATATACTTTCAGTAAAACCCTAAGCTTACAATTACCCTTTCATTATTTTTCTATTTTACTTTCTCCTAGGATATCAATACGACTCATATTTACAACAAATGATGACAGTGATAATAAAAGTAATACAACTGTAATTAATTTTGGTAATAATGCAATTTTGACGATGAAAGCAGCTAATGCGTATGAAATTGATAGTGATCAAATTATGTTATGTTTCACCGTCGGGACACAATAAATTCCAATTCAAAATGCAACACGCGTCCGTTAAGACAAGCAAGTTAGTACAGAAAAATGAGTGACTTCTCCTATATACAACGTTGTAAAATGAAAATAAATGAATCAATAAATGAAATGAAATAAAAAATGTAGAAAACTCCCAATGCAACCACCATGACCGCACCGCAGTACTGCAATAAGAGTGAAAAATTACATGTCGCAGGTCAATCTAACTGAATTAAAACGCATGAAATATGCCATACTAAAGAGCCGGTTACCAAAGACTCACGCAACTCTATCACTTTGAAATTGTTCTTGACAATTTCGGATTAAACATAGTTATATGATCAATTTAAAAGTATAATATCATGGAATAATTGGTAATCGTGATTCACACAGGCTTATATGCAGGGATCGGGGGAGGTGTGGCTGCTGTTGTGATCATCATCATAGTCATGATCGTCGTCATCGTTTATTTCAGGAAGAGAAGGTTTGTAGCAACCTCATTTATTATAAGGAAGTGTAAATGTGTAGAATATAATACATTTGGAAATTATTCCACGAGAGTAAACGAGTTGACGACTGTAATTCAACTTACATTTGTTTCGTTATTAAATAATAGAGAAAATAGAGGATATTACAGCTCTCGAAGACGCTTTATAACTATAAATCTTTGCTTTTCCTTAAACACTCGTTCTTGAATGGAGAATTAAGCCACCGAATATTGTCCAATATTGTTTAATCGAATTTAGATCCTGAGTGTTTACCAATGTGTCGCTAAGATTCACAGCAAAAATAAAGTGTTAGGAACCCTCTAAGAACAGTATACATCAATATTTCTACCCAATTGTATCTAACAATCAATTAAAGGTCACATCAGAGGACAAAGGGTATTGTCTCTCCACAAAGGGCAACCCTGTCTCCAGCCAGCAGGCCTCCAGCATACGATGAGATATATGACTTCGGTATCCCCAACGGTGCAATGGCAGATTCATCTTCTGCCAGAGGCTTCCAACCTGGGGCACAAGCACACAGTAGCGCGAAATCAAGAGGACATAATGAAGTTCTCCTTGTAAATTTGAATCCCAGGAAATCATCGAATATATATGAGGGGACAATGGAGGAATCCCCAGACACAGATCTGAGGTCACATGCTTCACGCGGCGCCACTGCGGTGAAGCAGAACAGCGTCCTTTACGCCACGCCTGACAAGAACGGAAACGGAGCACAGGACGGCTACGACGAAATTAATCTTGGAATTGCACCCTATTCTTCTTTTGAAAATCCTAAGCAGCCAACCGCCCCGGCGAAGATGGTCGACAGAATGAGCGTTGATTACGCCGCGCCCGACAAGAACGGCGGACGAAACGTCACCTCGGATGATATGGACAGTCTGTATGCCATGCCAGACAAGAATGGAAACCGGAACCCTTCGGATGATACTTCGGAAGATGTCGGCAGTTTGTACGTGATGCCCGATAAATCCCGAGGAAAGCCAGATGGACGTGATGGCGACCAGGATCCATACGCAAAATATAATGATTCATTTTCTGGTGATCAATATAATGAAATGGAGATGGTTGAAAATGAACTTTATACTATGTAAGAGGTGTCAGATTGAAGTAACAGTAAACATGGTAAGTAAATGGGGATTTTTTTTTTCAGTTTTATTTGAAATGTCATAAAAATGCCATTATTAAATCATTCCATAATTACAATTTCGTACACAATCATCCACACATCTTATTTTTATGCCCTTTACACTATCATGTCCACTCAATTAATGCGTTCCTTCAAGACATACAATAAATGTAACATGTGGAGATGTTGATTTGTCGTATTGGAAATTATGTGCAAATTAAAATATATTCATCATCACACAAGAATTTCATGCTAAACGGAAATGAATTCATCTTAAAAGCTATGCCACCTTTATTATTTGCTGACATAGCGATAAATTTTCTTTGATGATACAGCTAAGGAAAGAGAATTTCTTACCAACATATGGATAATTTCACCTTCATTATAATTACAATAATGAATCACCTAATGTAGTTGACAAAGTATAACAACCAAAACTACGGCAAAGAATGTAAATAATGGTAGAGATACAGGGGTCCATTGACTACATTTTTTTTATACTAATCTGGTAATCATGACAAATTAATAACCACTTTTGAATACTGTAGAAAATTTGGAATCTTGATATGTTATGTAAGCTCGCTGAAATACGAAAATATGTTGAATGTAGGTAACTGATGATTTTGATATACCAAATGTCAAAGGTAATTGTACTTGATCAATTATCTGATTGTGCAGTAGATTTATGTAACTATGCGATATTACAGAAACACATAGCAAATGCAAAATAGACTTAATAGTGTTTTAGATTTACATTGAACTAATTGTGTTCTTACCTGCTGTTTATTAAATGTGTATAGGGTGATGTAATAACATTTGGTGAACGGGTACCGATGCAATCAGGTAGTTATCAGTACTACGTAATAGTGTCGTATAACATTACTTACTACGCATGTTATTCAGAATCGATACCTAATTTGTTTTTATATATATATATATATATACATTCTTTTTATAATAAAGATTGTACAATACATTATTTAAAAAGATGACATGTTTTTATGTACAGTAATTCAGGTAAAAATCAGTACTACGTAATATCAACGTTATTATATTGCTTATAAACCTATGTTATTCAGACATTTTCATGCTAAGTTTTTTTTATATATTTTTTATACCTTTATTTCATAATCAAGATTGTAAACTGTACATATACAAATGGGGAAAATGAAAGAGCTTTGTTCACGAAAATGACATGTTACTTATGCAGAGTACGAGTATTTCTATCATTCAATGATTCTTGTAATTTCTTGTTTTGAATCATTGCACTCAAAATCTAACTCCGACCCGCTGCCAATAGGGAGTATTTAATTACTGAATATTAATAGATTAAATCTGAACATATTGGAATCTAAATCCTTTGAGATTAAGAAATATAGCTTTTCCATTGAAATTGTATCCAGAGTTTGACTGCATTTAACAAAGGCTCATGTAATTTATGGTACATGCATGACAACGGGAAATATCAATAAGTATGATTTACCCCATTCATTCTTTATTTTTTCATGAAGAGAAAATAAAGTTTTTACAATGATTTTCTGTCAGAGTTACTGTGTTTCATATCGGCATCGTATTCTAGTGTATTTGGACTGACAAATTCGTAGCCAATGTAAAGTCATAGCTATTGATATTGAGTTTACATTACGTTTACGGTATGTGCTTCTAATTGTGCATATATATATATATATATATATATATATATATATATATATATATATATATATATATATATATATATGCATCCAAACAGCAAACCATCCATCTCCAATTATATTTGCTGTTTGGATGCTTATACAACAAGTCATGTTTACTTTGGTTTGGTATAATTTCTCACTATCCTGATTATTACGTGAGAAATTTTTATTTTGCAATACGTATAATCAACAACAACAACAACAATAATAATTAGAATAGATATATAATTACATGAATAATAGGATATATATATATATATATATATATATATATATATATATATATATATATATATATATATATATATATATAGGTCAGAGCTGATTTCTAAGTGCAGACACCGAACGAGACCAAACCGGACACCACCGAAGCGTCAAATTGACCCGCCGCACCACACAAATAGCCAATAACGTCAGTCTGCCTGAAGATCGCCTCAAGTCCGGGCGTGAAACCGCCGGTAGCAGACGTTTAATAGGCATGAATATGGATATATATATATATATATATATAACGGATATGAAATTTTTACAAAACTGATAAATGAAAGGAGCTTAGAAGTTGGTCGAAATGGTGTATAGTATCCCGATATGATAAAGAAGTTAGGTTAAGATATCTCTATCTTGTCATTATTATTATTTTATTCACTTTTATCAATATTTCTATTCTTAATAAAAGTTTCCATGATGAAAAACGTTTATTTGTGTGACGTTTTTTAAGATTAATAATGTATGTATTCGTTTCTTGTGTATGAGGGTTTGAATATGAACTGCCATGAAATAATTGTTTAAAAAATATGCATGGACTGTTATTTATGGTCGACAGTTTGATGTTTATTTATTTCAAATGAATAATTATATTTACTACAAATCTTTACTACTGATGCACTATTTTATTGCAAATTCTACTACTACTACTACTACTTCTACTACTACTACTACTACTACTACTACTACTACTACTACTACTACTACTACTACTACCTCTACAACTTCTACTACTACTACTACTACTACTACTAATAGTTCTGTACTACTACTACTTCTACTACTACTACTACTACTTCTTCTACTACTACTACAACTACTATTTCTACTACTGCTACTACTACTATTACTACTACTACTTGTATTACTTCTGCTTCTTAATGTAATAATAACACATGATGATAATAAGACGCTTTAGATATACGGATGACGTAGTAGATTTTTATGCACTTTTTGTGTAAACAAGTTATTATATGAACAATTGTCAATTCATGATTTCACAAAAGTTTTAAAAATACGATATGAACATTATGTTGAATGCGTGTTCCTGAAAGAGGAACGTGATTTGAAAATGACTCGGGTGGTCTATTGTTCAGTTATCGGCTCAATAATTTCAGGTAGACTGTATATAAATCAAACAAGAGGCTGCACCTTTATGAAACGAAAAGGAGTGCCGGAATGAACAATGTACTAGGCCATGTTTCTCAAAAACTGTGCTTTCAGTAAAAGTATGGAATACGTGTTAAAATGTATTTAAATGCGTGACTGGAATGTCGCATATTCAAATATTAGGTTAAGATGGTAATTTTGAGAAACCAGGTCTTATGCCATATCATTTACGAGGCGAAAATGTGGATTCTTGGAGGTGGGTTTTTTGACAGACACCCGCGAACCTGTAAATCAAAGATCCGACTGTTAATTTGTAGGATCCATAGTAATAATACTGTACAGTATTGCGAGAAGCAACTGTATTAATGCCAACAGTATCATAATACACGACATCTGTGTAAATTGTAAGCAGTTGGTTATTTACCTCATTGCTGGATTAAATGAAGGAGTCAAGATGGACCTGGAGAACTAATTAGGAATAAAGGTAAATATAATTATATTTTCATTATTTCGTCTGTCATTTTAGGGAAAGCCGTCACAAAAACATTCAAATTACTTGCATAATTGTCACTATCAAAATTATAAATATATTCATGCGTTAAAAATGAAAGAACAATTAATCTTTTTGATTAATAGCGGTGTTCGATCTGCAGTAAAAAAATGAGTTTTGCAATGGGATAATATAAAAGGTATATTAGTTGAAATAATAACAAAGAGGAAGAAGTTTGGCGGATTCTGGCAACGAATAAGAAATTTGTGGATATTTGAGATAGCAAATACTTAATTCTCAATGGCCAACTTGTTTTAATAGTGACAAGCTATTATTGTGAATTCAATTGTCAGGGGTTTATTCTCTTGTCCTGAATACCTTTTCTGTATACTTTTTGAATATATTTGACTTTCTTATTCTTTGTCTTTCACTGAAAAAAAAATCAAGTGTTCATCTAACTTTTTTTTGCTTGACATTTTTTTTTTTAAATCAACTTCCCCTTTCGTTTGTGTGTGTATGGGGGGGGGGGGCTCTAATAAAGCGTGATTTAGCCTTGGTAGTAAATTGAGTTGTGTGCAAGGAAGAGAAGGAAAAATATAAGAATAGAATCATGGTTAAGTATTGAAGTGAATAAACAAGAATTTTTTCTAAAAAATAACGACTATGTATATCTCAAATAATACGAGTGGATAATAATGATAATCATAATATAAGAGTAACAACACCAATAATGATAATGATAAAATAGTTAAGTTAAATGTTAATTGGTAAGGATTATTTTCCATTTGTACTTCGAACAGCAATCAAAAGAGATGAAATTAAATATAATGACTAAATTATTCCGAACAAATACATGTGGCTTTTATTTTATATGACATTTAGTCATGTTATGTATTAGAACAAATCGATGAGGTTTTGCTCTATATCACAACATAATATTACATTTTCGGTCATGCATGAAATTTCCTCGGATTATAAAACCTTTATTGTTACCAAAGATCAAAAATTCATTAGTTGTTCATGGTTTGTCGGATCGGATTTACATAAAATCCTCACACGTATTAGGATACAATTCTCTTATCCAAAATCCACTTTTAGATTAGATAGGCCAGCAGAAGGTTGTTTTGCTTGTGACGTGTCTCCCATAGAATTTCGAGTTTTGTAAACCATCCGATTAAGTTACGTCTTTTAAGCCTATCCAGGGGCGGAAATCTCTCCCAAAAGGTAGGAGGGACATGTGGCTGGAAAATTTGACTTGTACAAGGTTATCACCCCAAATTTAAGGTCATTTCGACGAAAATGAATTTGACAAGCCAAAGAAAGGGGGTTATCATCCCAAAATTAAAGCCATCTCGTTCTAAAAAAAAAACATTTTATACAGGGTTGGAACCAGCCTTCGCCAATGGGGGGGGGGGGGGTGAAATTTTTTCAGCCATATTTTCCCCGATCGGCCGCTCGAACATGATTTTTGTTTTGTTTCTTTGAAGTGGTAGTAATAATTAATTCTTAGCTTTACTCTTATAAATCAACATAAACATATAATATCATAATCATAATTTATATAATGCGAGCGCAAAGCGCGAGCAAACTTTTTTTTTGGAAATGTTATGTACAGCTTCCCTAAAATTGGGAGATTCTAGGCAATGCTTATTATCCTGAAAAGATGTCTATGCAACTATACTATGAACGCGAAGCGCGAGCGGAAATTTTTGATACACGTTTTGAACTGATCGAAAAGGTAGACCTACCTACTGCTTGCACTTAGCCATGAAGACGTTACATATTTCAACAATCAAATAATGCGAGCGTCATGCGCGAGCTGAATATTTTTACATACGTTTTCAACTGATTGAAAAGGCAGGCCCTACCTGTTAAGGACTACTTGCACTTAGCCATGAAGACGTTAAACATTTCAACAATCAAATAATACGAGCGCGAAGCGCGAGCTAAAATTTTTTGACATTTGTAGTACATAAAAATTGAAATTTTCAATCAATATTTGTAATCGTGACAACTAAACAATTGATGCGAGCGCAAAGCGCGAGCAAAAAATTCCAGATTTAGACACTCTATTCATGTTTTGTAAATCATGAAAATGATGAGTATTAAGGGGATCCATCTACATTAAAGGGATGATCCGGACTGAAAATATTTATATCTTAATACATAGAGTAGAATTCACTGAGCAAAATGCCGAAAATTTAACCAAAATCAGATAACAAAGTTATTGAAGTTTAAATTCAGCAATATATGGATATGGATTGCTCTTAATAAAGAGCTGATATTTTTCGTCATTATTACTTTGAGTTTTGACAAAGGACCGAGACATCCTTAGGACAGTCATCATACGAACATGAGGACTATCTTTCTATTCCTCTTGCTATGCGCGAGATGAAACAAAGGGACAATTTGATTAGTGAATTGATATCTTATTTATTGAGGGCGCGGGATTAACGTGAGTGCAAATTGCGAGCCGAAAATTTGTGATAAACAATCATGAACAAAGGATTTTAAGTAGTTTGTTGGGTTATCAATATTGACACATACCACATACATAACTCGAAAATCAAAGGCGAGCGTGCAGCGCTAGCTGATACGTTTTGACAATCAGACCTAAAAAGGGATATTTTTAAAACTTTATGGCATACACGAAAATGATAAGTACCTGATAAATCAAAATTTGCGAGCTCGTAGCGCGAGAAGATAATGTTAACATTCAGACCATAAAACTGACATTTGTACAGAGCACTTTATAAAAATCTATTTGTAAATCACACAAATTAATGAAAGTTTGATCTCCGAGGTGAAATATGTTTTGAATATTGACTTCCAAACTTGATATTTTAAGCTCAATATCGAATAAGTTATGTAAATCACCTAACGGTGCGAGCGCGGAGCGCGAGCGAAAATTTTATTTAGTGGCATGAAAGATTCTTTTTATTTTCCAAGTCTTCCCCTCATTTTATTTATTTTTTATTAGTCACAGGTCTTCCTCCTTTTCTTTTTTCTCCTCTCTTTCCCTTTTTTTCTCTCTTTATTTTTTTCCCTTTTTTGCTTTTTGCTCCAATAGATCCCCCTGGATCCGCCTACGTTATATATGTACAAATAGTAGGGGGGACATTTGATATTGTGTCCCCCTACTATTTTGAGAAGGGGGGACACGTCCCCCTGGGATTTCCGCCCATGCGTCTATTGAGGAACGAAAAGCATCACGAGTTAGTCGCCCCCTCTTGTCGGTATTGGTCACTAGTTTCAAATAAATAGAAGTTCTATAATTGGTAACTGGGTGTGCATTTGTTAAGAAAAAGAAGACAGGATGTACTTTTTTTTCTCTAAAGAATAAACACTCTATTTTTGTGAATAGAATTTGATGTAAAACCGAAATAAACTTTTGGGATATACTTACATTTTGATCAGGTAGAAAACCAGAAGGGAATCATGAACACATATTGGTTCGCCCCTAATATAATTTTTCGTATGCTCAGAACGTCCCGAAACCACTGTTAAGTTATACTTCTGATATTTGCCCCAAATTTCAATTGATCTGCAGATTTGCCACTGATTGTTGTACATGATTTAGAAATGGATTTGCATCGGATCACCCTCGTGTTTCTAACGGCTCTTCTAATGCAGTACAGTAACCACATGGTCAGATGCGTCATAACAGGTAAACGAATCCTGTTTGCGAAGTATCATGAGTTTTATTCATACAGAATAGATTGAGGCTAGGTTAATTACACGGCACCATGTATGTAAAAGATGTAGATCGCCGTAATTTGCTTGATTAGTTGTATCCATCTGCCTTATTGATTCGTGGGATCTTAGAAAGTACTTTGAAGTGATTTAAGAAAAAAAGTTTACAATCAAACGAAAGACAAATTATAATCTAAACAACGTCAATATAATATTATCGGAATTTCTTTAAAGGTAAAACTCGCTACAGTGATCAGATATATTTGCTGTCTTTATGAAAACCTAATATAAGTACATGTATATTGTCTGTAGAGGATCGGGTGACAGTTGGAACTTGGAAAAAGTTGTTCCCTTTTGAAGCTTATCCTGGCAGCAGATATTGTACTCTTCTCGATTCATATTGATTTACCAACGTTTCTCTTTATGATAGATGTACAACTGGTTGGTGGTCCATCATCTAATAAAGGTACAGTAGAGATCAAGCAAGATGGCGGCGATTGGGAGACGACATGTGGAATAAATCTTGACATAAATGACGTCATTGTCATCTGCAGACAGTTAGGATTCACTGGAGCAAGCATAGCAATGAAGACCATACCTTATGGACAGAATTCAACCCCCGCCATAGGTTTAGGTTGTGACGGAAGTAATTACATACCATTTAAATATTTATTTCACAAAATACCATCACATACCTTCCTAAGCTAGTATATTTATATTCTTTATTGAACAAAATTATAAATTTTGTATTTTTTTACCACAATCATGTTAAATTTAAAACTGTTTTGGCGTCCCCATGCATGGGAAGCGAAAAGCCAACTGACTCCCTATGACCCGCAGGTCTATCTTCCCGAACTGACTTGTAGTGTGCAGGTGGACCACTCCACCGGACTTCCCATATCAGATGTGTGTTTGATTTCACAACTCTTTAGTAGATATCACATATGGCCGAAAAGGTTGTTAGTGCATAGAGTTCGCGGTTCATGGAGGATTTCAAACCGCTGTGAAGAGTGCATCGCCAACGCGGATCAGGGCTGCAATGGCGCTGATCTGTCCGGTGACTGCAAAGTTCATGTGCACCCACTACTCCGTGTAAACCACAGTGTGCAGCTCCTTGCTTTGGGCAGGGAACTGCCTATAGTAGGTGGTTTCAGACCGCCTCGAAGTTCGCCAGTTCCAGGTATTCTCTGATCGGGAAATTTACCCCGATCAGAAAATACCAGGTATTTTGGTAATGTGAAAGCAAACTACGCGTAATTTCCCCGAAAGAAAATACCCGCTAAATAGTGGGTACTTGGCGAAATTACGAGAACTTTCATGGGGATTTTTCCAAGGTCGCAGGTATTTTGGCGATGTGAAAGCAAATTACGGGAACTTTTAGCCCAGCGTGTCGTTGGGCGCGGCGGCGTGGGTGGCTGCTGGGCTAGTGATTTTGAATCTCGCGCCTTGCCTGCTTATCAGACCATACTGCGCATGCTCGTAACTTCGGGAACTTATCCCGAAGGATGTGTTTCGAGGCGGTGTGAATGCAGGAATAATTAACAGGTATTTTTTAGCCTTAAAAAGTTCTCGTAATTTAACGGGGATTCTTGTGATCGAGGCGGTTTGAAACCGCCTACTAGTGATTGGGCATCGACGCCTGTTTCATTCCAAATTACCAATACTGTCTCTAGAAAAAAAGATTTACTGATGCCACAGTCAAACTGGCAAAAGAGAATAAAAATAAACCAAATTTGAAAATCAAATGACAACCAGCGGTCAGTTTGGAGGCAGAGTGAAACAATTTATCTGCCGATGTAAAGTGGCTCGAACTATCTAGAGCCGCCATCTAATTATACAACATTGATTTTCACTATAAAATAGAATTACTCAGGGGCTGCAGAACAGTTTTCAAAGTGGGGGGGGGGGGGGGCTGAGCCAAAAGTGGGGGCTGACCATGCTAAAATCACAATTATATGGTCATTTTTACAAAATAGGTCAAATATGGATATATGATGGAGGGGTATTGTTCGCCTATACCATCATTGTCTTTATTGTATAGTCCAAAGCTTTTAAGTTCTACTTGTCAGATATTTAAAAAATTCTATATGTGGCTTAATCTCTAATTATCTATCACATATCTACTCTCAACGATACGAATGCAGGGATGACATTCTGTCTTTTCAATAACCCCTGCATATATCCTTCATTATGCTTGCATTAAATGTTAAACATATTTCAAGATAGGGGGAAAAATGCAGACGTAAATCAGCAGACTGTTGTTTCTCATGTTCACGTTTCATTTCTAGATGAAGGTAACCTGTCAGCATGTCCTACATTACCAACTTTATCTTGGTGTTCTTCAGCAGGATCAGCATCTTGTCATGGTAATTACAAAGTTATAATTGATAATCATAATATGCAGACATCACTTAATTTTAATCAATTAAATTTGAGTCCAGTTGGGAGCACTATGATGAAGTATTACATAAGCCTTGTTAATTTGATAGGCAAATACAACTTCTGCTACAAAAAATAAAAATCTTTTAACACATGCGATATTGACTCTTCTTAGCCATTTTTACAAGGATTGGTGATACCATTGGCTTAATAGCTAATAATGTGATATAGCAATGAAATTGGTTATGTCATTTAATTTTCTTTTCCACTTGCAATATTTACAATTTGTTTCGTACATTTTGATACACAATTTAGAGCAGGAAAACATGTAACAAATTTCTATGTACATATACATGTATAATAATCATAATAATAAAAAAAATATGTCGTAAGTATACCGATAAAGGTAAGATCCCATTCACTAAGGCTCGTTCGAGGAAAATATTACAAGAATAAGGGACAAGGGATATGAAAATAAAAATGTAAAACAAAAACCTTTCTGCTTTAAAAAAAAAAAAAAAAAAAAACAGATTGTACTTTGGAGAAAGTGAATTTTCTGACCTTTACTCTTCATTTGGCATATTTTTGGTGTGCTTTGGCTAAATTATTTCATTTTACTAGTAATTCAGTTCAATTCAATTCTGGCTTTGGATGGTATGTCCATTTGAAGAAAATAAATGTTTATTGAATGACTATTCAATAAACATTTATTTTATTCAAATGGACATACCATCCAAAGCCGTATAAGATATACAAATCAATAACACAATAATAAAACAATGGATGGAAATACAATATGTTGTGCGCATGGAAGAAGGCGTATGATAAACCCAGAAAAGAAGTGAATGTGTCTCCAAAAAGACTGACCTTATAGCTCCAGTAGGACTGACGTTCTATCTACAAAAGTACTGACCTTTATAGGACTGACCTATCCCCAAAAGGACTGACCTTTTTTCATCAAAAAGATGCATACTTTTTCTCTTGATTTTATCTTGTATTTTATCTTGTGAATTACCTTAATTATTTTAAGGCTAGTACAGTGATACTCTTATCCTTTCTCTCTATCTCCTCGATTCGTTAATCCAATGCTTTCTTATCCCAATTTCCTATCCTGATGAATTTTATCATGTTATCATTTTTTTCAATGTACATGTATCGTTATGATATTTCAAATGATTATATCCTAAAAATGGTTTTAATGTTTTCGATATTAATTCCATTCTATGTTGGACTTCTAACTACCCCCCTTCTTTTTTTTCCGAACTCCAGTTACACCAGATTTGCTTAATCAAATATATTTGAATTTCCAATTTCTATTGCAAATTTATTACGAATGCCCCTCTCATATTACTGTTCAGCACCGACGTGTTGATTTTTCAGTATGTTATATTTCTACAATTTTGCAGTGGCATGTTTTTTTCTAATGCATCTCGAGACTGTCTAATTAATTATTTTGGCACCCTTTTTAGTATTCCCATTTTTAACGTGCGATATTTGGTGTAAGAGTATTTATATTATATTTATGTCTTGGGAGCGGCATGTGTGGGGGCTCATGTCTTCAGACAACAGTGATGTATTTCGCTTTTGTGCCCCCTGACCCAGGCGCGTAGCCAGGGGGGGGGGGGCGGTCGCCCCCAAAGAACGTCCCCAAAAAGAAAAAAAGAAGGGAAATAGAGAGGAGAAAAGGAAAAGGGAAGGGAGGAAAGGGAAGAAACGTAGCTTTTTTCCCCCCTTTTTATTCGTTTTTCTCTCAAAAGAGAAACTCCTTAATTCTTGCTTTATATTTTTATATGAATTTTGCTTCCGCGCTGCGTGCGGTTAAATGACAATATTGAAGTTCTCCATTGTTTCCCCCACCCTTTCTCTAACCCTATTTTTCCACCTCAGCTATATGTGTTTCTTGCCAGTTAAAGTTCAAATGTATATAGGGCATGGATTTAGAGTAAAGTTAGGCCGAAGTATATGAAGTTATCCTTTTTTTTATTGATCGCGTAACTTCTGGTCAGGTCGGTTCCGGGCGGGTAAAATCTTTACATCAGTTTCTGCCGTCACCTCTATAAAGTCAACTTCTCCCGCTTTTCAGCTCATTACTAAACAACCATAATTTTGGGGCAAACAGGTTCCTAATTTAAAAAGAGGAAGGTATAAAATTCGTGTCGTATTGAATAAAAAAGTACAATATTTTTTTATCAAATTCTATTAAATTTCATGTCATTTCCCTGCACATTCATCTCATGTCCTGTTTTGCGCCCTCAGTTTGAAATTTTGAATGACACTTACGTTTCTTTGATTCAAAATGAAGCGCTTCAGGATAAGTCAAAGAAATTAGGCATCCTTTTTTATATAATTTCAATAAATCACAGAAGTTTCAACTTTTTGCGCACTATTTTCCTTGTAATGAAGTTCAATAATCTTAGAAAATCAATTGAATTAGAGCCGATGGAGATACCTGCATTTGATGAAACGTCCGCCCTTTGAAATTTCAGAGTTTCATTGCTCTGCGCAGGAAGGAATATCTTCCTCCCGACAAATAAATTTCTTCTCCTCTGTTTTGTTAAAGATAAGTTAAAGATATGGACTGTCGCTAAATTGTTTGTAATCAATTCTGATCTTTCCAAGAGAGGTATTCAATATATCTTTGAGAATACCCTTTTCTCGGGACCCTTTCCATGGAAAAAAATTGATAAAACGCTTTAGCTTCCGCGGTTCGCTCGGGGTTATTAGTATTTTAATTTCCTCCATTGTATTCCTATTTTGTGCGTTCACAATCACTTCTGGAAACAAGGTTCATGAAAACAAGGTTCAAAAATCGTCAACTGAATTGGAGCTGATATAGGTACTAGAGACAAGAGAGATGGCTCCTTTTCATTTTAATTTATGAAACACCAAAAGCTTCGCGCGGGAGGGGAAACTCCCCCTCCCTGCACCCACCCCCTAGGGACCTCGCTTCGCGCGCGCTGTTAGTGTGGGCACGCTTCGCGTGCATTTTCCGCCCCCTCCAAAAGGAAATCCTGGCTACGCGGTTGCCCTGACCCAAATGCCGTTCCTGCATTTCTTTGCATGTTCATGTACTGTAATTTTTTTTTATTCTAGTGTAATGTGTATCTACTTTTTATATTGGTCAAATAAAGGATAATGATAATAATAATAGGACTGGCCTTCTTTTAATAGTTCGCATTTTTCTACAAAATAAATTTAAATGATTATATGAAATGAATTTAATTTATTACATAACGTCAATGGCAATTGCCAACATTTTGTTCAATTTGAACAAATTGTTGCAATGCAATGTCAATTATTTTCAATAAATAGAATGCAAATGCTTAAACAGAATACCTGTATACATGTATATGGATTTATTCATGTATGCAATAATAATATCGGTATATATTATGTGTACACAACAATATTTAAATAATTCATAATCCTACGTTTCCAAATGCAATACTGAAATGTTCTTACTTCATCATTTATCCATTTAGGTGAGGGATATCTCGGATGTTTTGTGGATGATGTGGGTAACAGAGTGTTTTCTGGCAATATGAATGTTAGTTCATCGATGAGTATTTCATATTGCATCCAGTTCTGTCAAGAGTCTACCACAGCTAACTATGCATACGCTGGTGTTGAAAATAGGGGTGAATGTTATTGTGGAGGAGCCAGTGATAACTATACTAGACACGGAGTGGGTGTAGATTCGGACTGTTCTGCTCCATGTCATGGAGACCCAACTGACAACTGTGGTAGTTCAGGATACATAGCTATCTTTATAAGTGAGTTCCGATCTTAGAAATAATCATTTCCTATAGACAATGATGTATCTAGTCCTAGCTGACATGGGATGACACACGAGTGAATAATTACTTTGTTTTTATATCCTCTGCATTCATGAATAATACAGAATTTTCAAAATAAAGTATTATACATGAAGTGTCAGTATGAATAAAAGAGGAAACAGACAATGAAATATTTTGATAGTAGGAGACTAATGAAAGATTAAACTTATTTGTACTTGTAGTAGTAGGATAGTTAAACGGCCATAAACGGCTAGGTTTTGTGAAGATGTGCGATGTATGCATTCATATATTTTATTCATATAAAACACTGTATTATTTTGTTATACTCTCATACCCCCTCGGGGGTGCTATACAGTTAATAAATATTATCTTGATAAGACTTTTGAAAATACAACCAAAAAGGTATCCTTAAGTAATATGCAGATATGATAAACAGAGTATATTGAGTTGAATGGAAATCAGTCAATAGATGTTCATGAAAAAAGAGAGGTTATAGAGAATGATGGCGATGGAGGTGATGACAATAATAATGAACACTATTAAAACAAATCTGTCAAATTGACTTAACTAGACCAGTACCCAGCTGGGTGCAACTGATATGTCTAGTCAAATTTCTTACATATATTAGAATATGTGTCAGAAAATAAAAATACGACTAGAAAATAGTTCAATATAAGTAGAATAACAGTTTTACCCAGCTGACCCTAATAACTAGTCATGTTTGACTGATTTGTTTCTAGATTAAAGGGTATGTTCCCTTAAAAACATGACACATTGAAAATTCTTCTTCGTTCTCTCTATATTTTCTTATTCTTTCTACTATTATTGCTATTATTATTATTCATAACATCATCATTATTTATATCATTAACAAAATCATCATCATTAATGTGTAAAACTCTCACAATTTACTATGTATGATAATAATAGTAATAATATTAATAATAGTAATGAATAATAACAATAATAATAATTAAAATAATACATGTGACTTATCCACCCTCCACAGTACTAGGCGCATAAAGATATAAAGAAGTAAAAAGAAAGGTTTCAAAAATATTTTCAAAGATTCAACAGAGACACAGTTATAGATTCCTAAAATACAATTTAAAATGGTATTCTTGAAAGACTCAACCAAAATACAATTTTAAATGGTATCCTTTACCAATAGTTCAGGTCCAGTTCAGTGAAGCCACATCTACTATTGCCTCAACCCGGTCGACTGAGGAGATACAAGATATAAGTACCCAAAAGAAACCGATGACCAATCAGCCAAGTTCTGAGATGACCAGTGGTCATAGTACCAGGAATAATCTTACGTCATCACCAATCGCCACAACTTTCTTCTCCACGCTCCAGCCAAATAGTCACAGTTCTTGTAATTATAGACAATTAAATATTAAACTCTCTGAGATTGGATACTGTATGTCACTCTTTGCTAATTTGAATGATTTCACACCGAATCAAAAAAAGATACTGAATGTGTTTTGTGGTGGAGAGAGAGAGAGATTAAGAATGCTTTTATTCATATATAGACTCTTTGGGGACCGGTAAGGAGAAGAATATGAAAATATCACAACCTGGCGCAATGAGATTATAACAGGCAGTTTCACATCCAGAATGCACGACTAAATCAAGAACACAGTAAATCTGTTGTAGATGCCTGACAAATGACAATGAACAGCTGGGAGGTCTTTGTCGAAAATTGGTGAACCGGAATAGCAGTTTCTTCGTAAATTTCGGAGCTGACGAAAATTTACAAATCTGTCGGTTGTTCAGAGGCCACGACGAAACTGTTGTTTTGATTCCTCATTTTCGACAAAGACTCCTTGGTTGTTTATTGTCATAAAGAGCATTTAACAGTACATGTTCTATGTTCTTGGATCCGTCCTGCGTCTGAAAGCAATAAAAAATCCCAAGCAACTCTAAATAAAACAATGGTAACAACTACAAAAAATTATATGGACTAATTCATATAGAATCATTTTTATGTACAAGCGATACCATTTCTGATGTGTGTATATCCAATTTAATCGCTACAGGTCTAGGCGTTGTACTTGGCGAAGGTGTTGTCATCATTACCCTTAGTGTACTCCTCATCGTCTTGGTAATATACAACTTTCGCATCCGAAGGTGAGTCCCATTTCTTATGAAAGGTCTTGTATTTTGAATAAATAAACATGGCGTGGGAAACTCCCAAAATAATACATTCCATTTGAATACAAACACCATACCTTAATATTTAAACATAATAATGTATCAAGGGTAGCAGAAAGTATATTCTGGTCAAGAGAAGCACGATCATCTCAACCCAGCAATTACCATATAATCAGGGGATGTCCAAGTATTGAAAGAACCGAATCTTTAGAATACATAGAGCCTTATATACCAGGAAATGACTTCTTAACGTTATAAGAGTAATAGGCCATTTGTCTAAAGTATTATATTCTCATTTTTTCTTAAATTTTGTACTCTATAGGATGATGAAAGACTCTAACAAGGATCAAAAGACACAGCATGTAGATTTGGTGGAATCATCAAGTTCGCCTAAAAAAGACACAGGTTTTTATCATGATATTCAGGATGTCATGATATCGGATCCATCGGCAACATCTGATGGAGACATTCACTACTCTTCTCAGATATACGAACATAAACGTGCCAATGTATTGAATCCTGACGACACCAGTGCACCACACTACTCCTATATGATCTAATGGAGGACTTTATAAATGGGTCTCTGCAAAGAGGAACTTGACTCTTACAAATAATTCTGTTCTCCTATGATTCAGTTATTTGATCGGTAATCAAGAGCAACTCAATAGAAATCAAACAATAGACTGTTCCTTTGTGCGATAAGTATGGGAAGGCGGGGTAAGTTGAGCATAGGTGCAAGTTGTGCCACCACCTCCAGGCCAATAATGAATAAGTCAGACATTGTGGTGGTGTCATGTATTGATTACCCATTACATAACCCTTTACTCAATCGTATTGTTTTTGACTTTGAAACAAAAAGTACTTTTTTTAGACGGAAAAATACAAATTTCAGCAAAAAAGTAAAAAGCGGTGTAAAATAGTGGAGTGCTGTTTCCCCATGCACGTCTTTAAATATGATAAAGAAATAATAACAATATTGTTAGACCAGGTATGGATCTTCATTCTTTTCATAGTGTTTTAAATGATGGATGCATAAGAATGAGTGGATGTGAAAATATCGCATTCAGTTCGGACTGGGGTACTTTGAGCCAGCCAACGTGGGGCAAGTTGAGCCATAGTAACTCTTATGGTAATAAGAGTGAAAAAAAAATAAAAAAAAAATGAAAAGCCATTGACATGCAGGCAGAAAGGTGTAAATTCACATGACAGTTCTTTTACTTTTAGCGGATGTTAGTATTTATAGAGAATTAGCAAGTGAAAAGACTTGAAATAAAAATTGTCATGCTGCTTCTTCCTGCATACATTTTGTACATAGTTTTTGTGGCCCAACTTACCCCAGAAGGTGGCACAACTTACCCCACATATGGGGCAAGTTGAGCCATTTGACATCGTTTTTTTCAAAGGTCACAACGAATTTCAGTGTTGGGCTAGAAAGTTATATATAGGTGAAAAATGTTTCCCAAGAAACAAATTTAAAGGCAATGTACTCATTTCTACAATATTATTAGTCATATCATTTCTAACATGTAAAATGCAAAAAGTTTCACAACTTACCCCGCCTCCCCCTACTTCATGACACAATTAAAGTATATGGGACCTTTTGAGTACTTGTATTTTTCTTCGCTTGCATAAAAAAGGCGTTGTTGTTCTATCTACGCTTATTTTATTTTTAAATATATTAATGACTGTGACTGAGCCAATTATTCATGCAAACAAAATCTCAAAACTTTACAGAAAGTCTTCCTCAACAAATGACGTTAAAATTGGATTCACAGACATTCTATAAATAGGCTATGAACATTATAAATGCGTCTCCGTCAAAGAGGAACTTGACTTTAAAAATAATTCCATTCGCCTATCATTCCGTTATTTGATCTGTAATAAAGAGCAAACTCGATAGAAATCAAACAAAAGACTGTACCCTTGTGAGAAAAAAAGAAGTGTCAGAATAAATAGTGTTCTCAACCATGTTTCCCGAAATGGGGTTTCTGAAAACGGTGCAATAGCAGCTACAAGTATATGAAATTCGAAATTTGACGCTCAGTTGTGGTTTTTCATTTGAGAAACCAGGTCCTGCCCAATATTTTTTACGGGGAAAAAAGGGATTCCTCAAGGTTGGTCATCACTTGTGAACCTGTATGTCAAAGTATTCATAAACACAGTGCTGCTCATTATTCTGACAGGTAACTGTGATAGCACCATGTATCATTAGACGTAATACTGTGGTTTTATTATAAGCAGACTATCATTCAGCTCCTAACTAGCCACACTCTGGATTGAGTGGATCGGGCAAAAAAGATCTCCTTGAGAACTCATTACTAATAATGGTAATTATACATTGTATTTTCATTATTTTCTTTGTCATTTTATGCTGAGACGATGGAAAAACAAATCATTATTTTCATTATAAAAAAATAAATATATATACACCTGTATAGGAATATATGCATATGTAGATTACTAGAGTTCGAACTGCAGTATGAAATTAAGTTAAAAGAGAGACCTATGTGAATAACACGATTAGTAACACCAGATAGGTTAAAGTTTGGCTGAAATCGGACAAGGAATTAGATATTTGTGACTGAAAAAAAAAATCCGATCGATAAGATTGCAGCAATATGAAATAGGTAATTTAGAAGTGAAAAGCGATATAGACAACTTACCTTTTAATTGTGAAATTAATTATCTTGAGTTCGTATGATATTTTGGGCACTTTTCCTCTACAACGTTTATTCATTTAACTTATAGATATTGTTGGTTGGATATTGAAATAACCTTAGCCTATAACTGATTTTCTGATTTTGTGTTTTTGTACTAATATAATATAGGTTTTTCCGTCCAATTTCGTACTTAGTGCATGAGAAAGTATAAATAGGCCATTCAATTTATTAGATAGGGTAGCTAAAATCACCAGTCGGCATTCAAATTCACTAAAGTGCAACCAAAATGGCCATTTGGCATTCATGATCGCATTAGAGCAACCAGGTCCGCCACTCGGCATATGAATTTGAACATAGTGCAACCAAGTTCGCCCGTGAAACCCCCTCGAGCTGTGTTAGGGCATTCAATTTCGCCGTTGTGCATCCAATTATACAATTTCAGCATGCAATTTAGCACACGTACTTTTTTCTATTTCTCTTATAACTTTCTCATGTTTATATTTTCTTCCATTTAATGAGCTTACTATAAGTCAGCGAAAAAAAAAAGAAATATCGGATGGCTAAAGGCATATGAATTAACATAGGGAAAATTTCCTGACATTTCTCTGTGTTAATTCATATGTCTTTTTTATCTTTGTAGTATTTTTTGTTCTTAATGTATATTTTCTTGTCATTTGCACCATCTCTTCGATATATGCATTGACTAGAGACGTAATCATAGAATGTATACAATGTCATGATTTTTTTCTTTCATATTTACGTTTAATATTGTTTTTATATTTCATGTGTTTTCATATGACTTTAATCCTTTACAACAATTATCTTTTCATCAAAACGTAAGACATTGACTTCGGTTTTCTTCCCATATATAATTCTTTTTTTAACCGTTTATATTCTTGAAAAAACAAAATTACTATATGTATATACTTTATGAAAAAATAGCTCCCTAAATAAGAAGGCCACTGCTTCTATGTAATTTACATTATTTTTTTTTACAAGCTTCTGTAAAGTATAATGCAAATTGTCCAGTGCAGTTTTATAAATGGTCACTGGTGGCACACATACTCCAGGTTGGGACAAACAAGCGAAGAATGTTTGAATATGTATTGCACGTCATGTAAATACAGTGCTAAATTGAATACACTAGTTATGAACATGGACACCCAAAAGCGAAATTGAATGCTCTGTCTTCAATCACGTGACCTCCGGTGTTAACTTGAGTGCAATATGGCGAATCTGATTGATGTTTTTACACTTTTGATTGCTCTGAGTAGTATGGCGGTACGTATAGCGTCATAACTAATCCCTATTGTTCTAAACAATAGAAATATGAATTATAATCCGATTATAAAAAAATTAATCCGATTATAAATATGAAATATGAAATATGGAAATATGAAATATGGAATATGGATTATAAATTATGGAAATATGAAATATGAATTATGGATTATAAATTATGGAAATATGGATTAAAATTAAAACAATAAGATTATAAATTATGGAAATATGGATTATAAATTAAAACAATAGGATTAAAAAAAAGATGGGCGGTCAAGTGACGTCACGAAGGTGTGACGTCATAGAGTGACGAAACCTGAAAAACAAATGACGTCATAGTGGATTGCACAACATCGATGACGTCATGTCCATACTCAAAAAACAAGAAGAAAGTAAATGGTGCACTGATCTCTCCCCTAACTGGATATGCGGGGAGGGTCCTTTGTTTGAAGCCCGCGAGTTCTATTGTCCGCCATACCAGTTCCCCCAAAAGGAACGCGATCGCTCCATTAGCATGTGCATTGTGAGCGATATGCTAGCTGTCTGCACACTGAAGCACTCATTGCTTTTTATACAAAACTTCATATATTTAAGGTGCCAGAATTCGCAATTTTCTTGAAACCATGGTACTTTCCCAGTATACAATTCGGAAACATAATTTTGAAGGGGTTGGTGTTTTTCTCACCTACGGAAGAATGGATGAAATCCTTGACTTGAATTCCAAATAACCATCTTAGGATCGATATGGCGAGGACTTTCTAGGTTATGAAGGCTTATAACACCGGGCTTGAACCCCCCCTTTAATTTAAGTCTACCCCACCCCCCCAAAAAAAAAATCAAACAAGTGTAACACCGAAAAATTATCGCTTAAGTGAAAATTTAAAAATATAACTTTCATATCTTATTTCTGATTTTGATTAAATTTTGAGTATTATTGTGTGTTTTTCTCTCTATTCAAATAATAATTTCATGAGGTGGACTCGCCCTTTAAAGAACAAGTCCACCCAACAAAAACTTGATTTGAATAAAAAGAAAAAAATTCAACAAGCATAACCCTGAAAATCATCAAAATCGGATGTAATATGAAAGTTATGGCATTTTAAAGTTTCGTTTCATTTAAAAAAACAGTTATATGCACATCTCGGTTGGTATTCCATTATTTTAACATTTTGTGCTTCCGGCAAGGAGGTCCTAAACGTCAAATTCGTAAAAATTGAAATATTGTATAATTCAAACTATAAAACACAAAAGAAATAGTGAGTAAAATCATTGACTCTCTCATTTGGATATATGGCTCGTTCATATCACTAGTTTTTTTTAAATAAGCGAAACTTTGAAATGTCATAACTTTTTATTTTACATCCGATTTTAATGAAATGTTCAGTATTGTGCTTGTCTGATTTTTCTCTATTGATTCAAATCAACATTTTTCTGAGGTGGACTTGACCTTCTCTCTCTCTCTTTCCTTCTGTCACATCGATCGACCCTCTTCAATTATCCTCTACCCAGTTTGTTCATATACACTGTAGGCAGCGGAAGCGGGGGGGGGGGGGGGGGTCCTGGTCCCCTAAATTTTAGGTGGGGGACAGACCCCCAAAAATTTATGTTGACAACTTTTTTTTTCTTTTTGCTTGTCAATTTTTTTCCTGCATCCCCCCTAAATTCAGGTGGACCCCCTAAAATCGTTGTGGTCCGCCCTGAAATTCTGGTTGATAACCCTTTTTTTGATACTTGTCAGATTATTTCTTTTGTTTTGCATCCCTTCCTAAATTTTGGGTTGATAACCTTTTTTTGCTTGTCAGATTATTTTCATTGCGTCACCCCCTAAATTTCTGGTTGATAACCCCCCTCTTTTTTTTTGCTCCACCGAGACATTTTTTCTTTGAAGACATTCGGCATCTCAAAATAAGTTCTGTGAAATTTCTGAAGTCTGTAAATCCGTCTCTGTAGCTTAATGTCTTTTTTACGTACTTAAAAAAAGAGTTCTTGGAAAAAATAATTTGATCTATTGTTGACAGAGAAATATCACAAATTCACATGCCACAAGTTACATAAGCCCCCTAAAGTCCTAGTCCTATACCGTACATGTACCTATAGCTTGTAAATTTTATTGTCCTAAATAAAAGATAAATAATTTTCAGGATACCTTGTAGATCCAGTCCTTGTCCCAAAAATCAGTCTATTTCGGTCAGGATCTATGCTTTGCAAAAAATATTTTTGATTAACTCCTCCGAAACGGCAGATTTTCAGTCTTAACTTAAGTTTCACAATACATGCTATACACGGTCAGTATTTTCGTGTCTCAGTCGTGATATTCTTCTGTCCAAACATGATTGATAAACTCATAAAACTTGGTGACATCTGTGAATATTAATAAACTGAATATTTATTTGAATCATGGTTTGAATTCATCACGCTTCCAGAGAAATCACAACAATCGATAACCCCCCCCGGAGTTTTAAAGTTTTGGAAACTTGCTCTGGTAATTTAGAATTACCACACATGTATTTGAGCACATGGGACTACATAAAGTCTACAACTATGCAGTTCACCAGCTTGTCTTATCTGTGAAAAGTAATCCCATTTTCTCTGTTTCCACGGTCGTCACAATAAGTGCAATTATACGTGGCACAGGACGACATCTTAAACTTTGTATCAGGTATAAATTCACATTGAAAAGTGCTGTTATAAGAGTTGATTTGGTAAGTATAATTAAGAATTCACACTATTGCTGTGTACCAGACTCTACTACGATTTTGGCTTTTTGGGGGAACTCAGCGTGCGGAGGTACCAACTTCCGGTGCTTCAAAACGGAATAGGCCAATCAGCGTTATTGTTCCCATCCAGGTAGGGGAGAGATCAGTGAAATGGTGACGTCATAGTGGATTGCACAACATCGATGACGTCATGCGCATACTCAAAAACAAGAAGAAAGTAAAGAAACAATAGACAAGTGTCGGACATGTCCAATGACCATACTCAAGAACAAGAAGAAAGTAAAGAAATTAAAAAACATGTCTTGGACATGTCCAAGGGTGACGTCAAGCAATAAAAATGACTTAACCTTGAATAAAAAAGGAAAGTAAAGAAATAAAAAAAACATGTCTTGGACATTCCAAGTGACGTAGCAAGGTTTGGTCAAACACAGAGAGAGTGAGAGAGAGAGAGGGGCTGAGAAAGAAAGAGAGAGTATGGGTTAATGATGAGAGAGGATGGGCAAATGATGACCACAAATACTAACGTTCACTAATTTGTTATGGGTGTGAAACAATAGAATTTTTAAATGGAGGGTAAATGTTTTTCACGATGCTGGGACCGTCAAGTCCAGCCTGACATGTTGACCTTTCCTCTTAGCACGATCCCATTTGGATCTATTCATGGTAGGTTCTAGTTTACCGATAGAACCGATGGAATCATTCTTTCTTTTGTCATCGGTATGAAACAATAGAATTTAAAATGGAGAGTAAACCATGGCGTCATGCATCTTGCGAAAAACCAGCACGCATATTACGTAATAGCTCTTTATTCCTATTTGAACTGTCATACATGTGAACGCGACTATCAACATATCACACTGATCAATCAACCAAGTGGGTGGTATATTTCGACTAATCATCACCGTTTATTAATCATGCTCGTTTAACCTCATTTTTTGTTGTATTACGTTGTTCAAAATTCGTAGAATTTATCCCTATTTTTACTTTCCGCTCTTTGATGCCTATTTTGTCACCCCCTAAATTTTATATTCTTCATATTTTTCATCTTAACTTTCTTTAATTACTTTCATTCGTTAAGTTTATTCCATTTCTTCCATTTTTTCCCCATATCTTCAATTTGTACAATTTCTTTCATATCTCCATTTTGTTCATATCTTCCAATATCTCCCTATTCTCCATTTTCTTCATATTCTCCCATTTCTTTATTTTCCTCTATCATTTTCTTCATTTCCTCCAGTTTCTTCATTTTCTTTATTTTGTTCATTCCGTCATACCGTCATACCACCATTCCCGTCATATCACCATTCATACCATCATTTCACCTACCCCTCATTCCATAATTTCTCTCATTTTTCATCTTCCTCGATCATTTTGTTCATTTCCTCCAGTTTGTTCATTTTCTTTATTTTGTTCATTCCGTCATACCGTCATACCACCATTCCCGTCATACCACCATTTCGTCATACCAACACATCGACCATAACGTCATACCATCATTCCGTCATCCCATAATTTATCCCATTTTTTCATTTTCCTCGATCATTTTGTTCATTTCCTCCAGTTTGTTCATTTTCTTTATTTTGTTCATTCCGTCATACCGTCACACCACCATTCCCGTCATACCACCATTTCGTCATAACAACACATCGACCATAACGTCATACCATCTTTCCGTCATCCCATAATTTATCCTATTTTTTCATTTTCCTCGATCATTTTGTTCATTTCCTCCAGTTTGTTCATTTTCTTTATTTTGTTCATTCCGTCATACCGTCACACCACCATTCCCGTTAAAATCACCACTCCCGTCATACCGCCATGTCACCAACCCGTCATTATCCAGTTTGTTCATTTTCTTTATTTTGTTCATTCCGTCATACCGTCATTTCAACCTTCCATCAATATATTTTGGGTGAGATTTTTTTTTCATTACACAGGGGATCGAGGGGCCGTGGTGTAGTGGTTCTGACTTTCGCCTTGTAAACAGAGAGTCGTGTACCACGATCTGGCGTTAATCCACACTTTGCCACTCTCGACCTAGGTGCTAAATAGGTACTGGTAGGATGTGAAAGTCATTGACGCTTGTACAGTACTGTGTGTATCTCACCAGCAACTTACTGGAATACTCCCAAGGGAGTGGATAATGTGCACACTTTGTGTGCGGGAGTGACAGATTGAATCCGATGACCAGGGTAATAACATATCTGTTAAGCGCTTAAATACGTCGTTTCAATGTATTAAACGCTTTATAATTGTGGATTATTCTTATTATTATGATAAACGAACTCCCTTCCAGGGATTGTTGTTAGAAATATGATATACACTGGTAGAATACAATAAAACGAATACCATGGTTGATGCATTGTGATTTCAATTTATCAAATATTTTAATAGTCCAAACCAATATGTTGTCTGCGAAATACATATGTAAAGGGTTTTACTTTTTCATTATATTATTCTTTAGCTCATGAGTCGGAAATACTGTAAACTGTTGTGTATTTTGAAATATATATAATTAAAACAAATTGCATTTATCACAAGGATATATGATTTATAAGTAGATCGCATACAGTAACACATTATTCGACTGTCTCTATGTCATGGTCTCAGTTATCGCTTGCTTCAGTCCCTTCCATATCTTCGTCACCATCATCATTCTCTTCAGGTTGATACTGGAACAGTCCATCGAATTTTGTCCCATGTCAGGCGAAGACTCTTTGAATTGCTTTCCGGATATTCATACCTTTCTCTACTCTTTCGTTGACATCGGATATGATTTCCTGATTGGTTTGGTCTTCTTCAAGAAAAAAGTTGTGCCTTAAGAAACTGGAGTAGCGGTCAAAAAAGATGCGTTTAATAGCCCACAGTACTTTCACGTGAGCCTTTTCTTTAGCTTCTTCATCACGCATGCCATTGGATATATATTTATCGTACTTTTCATCCCTCAGTTGTTCGGTAGCTGCCATCGCCTCCTCATACCATTCTTGATACGCCAGGTTGTCTGCTGGTTCGTCTTCGTCAGGAATCTCTGTATTTGTAGATTCCTCTTCTTCTTCCTCTGTATCAGAATCACTTGTGTCAGTGTTTTCATCATAGCTTTCTCCAACAATGCTGGAATCTTCATTGTTATCAGTTTCAGTCACATCTCCATCATCTTCCATTTCAGGGTGTACATCTCTTTGATGCCTCTTCAAGTCGTAGTTTCGACTATACGACCTATCACACATTGAACAACCGTATCGCTTTACTGTATCGCGATTGTTCATGTTGGCCCAGAGAATTCAAACTTACAAATGATGAGCTGGAAACAGAACTTTTGCCTTTTATTGCGTTTCAACCTGCAAATGTCAATTTTTATATCGAACGGCGCGTGTTGACGTGACATCTACTCCTCCGCTGACACCGTATACAGAATTGTGAACCGACCAGTGTGTTACACGGTATGACAGGATCGAAAAATGACAGAATGATGGAATGACGTGATGGTCGATATGTTGGTATGACGAAATGACGTAATGACGGGATGGCAAAATATTTGTGATATGACGAAATGATGGAATTGCGGATTGGCGGGATGACAGAATGACGAATGATGGTATGACGCAAGGTATGACATGATGGCGGAGTGATGAGATGGCTTGATGATGGTATGACGGAATGATGAGATGGGGGAATGATGGGATGACGGAATGATGGTATGACGGGAAGGGTGATTTGACGGTATGACGGGAATGGTGGTATGACGGTATGACGGAATGAACAAAATAAAGAAAATGAACAAACTGGATAATGACGGGTTGGTGACATGGCGGTATGACGGGAATGGTGGTGTGACGGTATGACGGAATGAACAAAATAAAGAAAATGAACAAACTGGAGGCAATGAACAAAATGATCGAGGAAAATGAAAAAATGGGATAAATTATGGGATGACGGAATGATGGTATGACGTTATGGTCGATGTGTTGGTATGACGAAATGGTGGTATGACGGGAATGGTGGTATGACGGTATGACGGAATGAACAAAATAAAGAAAATGAACAAACTGGATAATGACGGGTTGGTGACATGGCGGTATGACGGGAGTGGTGATTTTAACGGGAATGGTGGTGTGACGGTATGACGGAATGAACAAAATAAAGAAAATGAACAAACTGGAGGAAATGAACAAAATGATCGAGGAAAATGAAAAAATAGGATAAATTATGGGATGACGGAAAGATGGTATGACGTTATGGTCGATGTGTTGGTATGACGAAATGGTGGTATGACGGGAATGGTGGTGTGACGGTATGACGGAATGAACAAAATAAAGAAAATGAACAAACTGGAGGAAATGAACAAAATGATCGAGGAAAATGAAAAAATGGGATAAATTATGGGATGACGGAATGATGGTATGACGTTATGGTCGATGTGTTGGTATGACGAAATGGTGGTATGACGGGAATGGTGGTGTGACGGTATGACGGAATGAACAAAATAAAGAAAATGAACAAACTGGAGGAAATGAACAAAATGATCGAGGAAGATGAAAAATGAGAGAAATTATGGAATGAGGGGTAGGTGAAATGATGGTATGAATGGTGATATGACGGGAATGGTGGTATGACGGTATGACGGAATGAACAAAATAAAGAAAATGAAGAAACTGGAGGAAATGAAGAAAATGATAGAGGAAAATAAAGAAATGGGAGAATATGAAGAAAATGGAGAATAGGGAGATATTGGAAGATATGAACAAAATGGAGATATGAAAGAAATTGTACAAATTGAAGATATGGGGAAAAAATGGAAGAAATGGAATAAACTTAACGAATGAAAGTAATTAAAGAAAGTTAAGATGAAAAATATGAAGAATATAAAATTTAGGGGGTGACAAAATAGGCATCAAAGAGCGGAAAGTAAAAATAGGGATAAATTCTACGAATTTTGAACAAAGTAATACAACAAAAAATGAGGTTAAACGAGCATGATTAATAAACGGTGATGATTAGTCGAAATATACCACCCACTTGGTTGATTGATCAGTGTGATATGTTGATAGTCACGTTCACATGTATGACAGTTCAAATAGGAATAAAGAGCTATTACGTAATATGCGTGCTGGTTTTTCGCAAGATGCATGACGCCATGGTTTACTCTCCATTTTAAATTCTATTGTTTCATACCGATGACAAAAGAAAGAATGATTCCATCGGTTCTATCGGTAAACTAGAACCTACCATGAATAGATCCAAATGGGATCGTGCTAAGAGGAAAGGTCAACATGTCAGGCTGGACTTGACGGTCCCAGCATCGTGAAAAACATTTACCCTCCATTTAAAAATTCTATTGTTTCACACCCATAACAAATTAGTGAACGTTAGTATTTGTGGTCATCATTTGCCCATCCTCTCTCATCATTAACCCATACTCTCTCTTTCTTTCTCAGCCCCTCTCTCTCTCTCACTCTCTCTGTGTTTGACCAAACCTTGCTACGTCACTTGGAATGTCCAAGACATGTTTTTTTTATTTCTTTACTTTCCTTTTTTATTCAAGGTTAAGTCATTTTTATTGCTTGACGTCACCCTTGGACATGTCCAAGACATGTTTTTTAATTTCTTTACTTTCTTCTTGTTCTTGAGTATGGTCATTGGACATGTCCGACACTTGTCTATTGTTTCTTTACTTTCTTCTTGTTTTTGAGTATGCGCATGACGTCATCGATGTTGTGCAATCCACTATGACGTCACCATTTCACTGATCTCTCCCCTACCTGGATGGGAACAATAACGCTGATTGGCCTATTCCGTGTTGAAGCACCGGAAGTTGGTACCTCCGCACGCTGAGTTCCCCCAAAAAGCCAAAATCGTAGTAGAGTCTGGTACACAGCAATAGTGTGAATTCTTAATTATACTTACCAAATCAACTCTTATAACAGCACTTTTCAATGTGAATTTATACCTGATACAAAGTTTAAGATGTCGTCCTGTGCCACGTATAATTGCACTTATTGTGACGACCGTGGAAACAGAGAAAATGGGATTACTTTTCACAGATAAGACAAGCTGGTGAACTGCATAGTTGTAGACTTTATGTAGTCCCATGTGCTCAAATACATGTGTGGTAATTCTAAATTACCAGAGCAAGTTTCCAAAACTTTAAAACTCCGGGGGGGGGGGGGTTATCGATTGTTGTGATTTCTCTGGAAGCGTGATGAATTCAAACCATGATTCAAATAAATATTCAGTTTATTAATATTCACAGATGTCACCAAGTTTTATGAGTTTATCAATCATGTTTGGACAGAAGAATATCACGACTGAGACACGAAAATACTGACCGTGTATAGCATGTATTGTGAAACTTAAGTTAAGACTGAAAATCTGCCGTTTCGGAGGAGTTAATCAAAAATATTTTTTGCAAAGCATAGATCCTGACCGAAATAGACTGATTTTTGGGACAAGGACTGGATCTACAAGGTATCCTGAAAATTATTTATCTTTTATTTAGGACAATAAAATTTACAAGCTATAGGTACATGTACGGTATAGGACTAGGACTTTAGGGGGCTTATGTAACTTGTGGCATGTGAATTTGTGATATTTCTCTGTCAACAATAGATCAAATTATTTTTTCCAAGAACTCTTTTTTTAAGTACGTAAAAAAGACATTAAGCTACAGAGACGGATTTACAGACTTCAGAAATTTCACAGAACTTATTTTGAGATGCCGAATGTCTTCAAAGAAAAAATGTCTCGGTGGAGCAAAAAAAAAAGAGGGGGGTTATCAACCAGAAATTTAGGGGGTGACGCAATGAAAATAATCTGACAAGCAAAAAAAGGTTATCAACCCAAAATTTAGGAAGGGATGCAAAACAAAAGAAATAATCTGACAAGTATCAAAAAAAGGGTTATCAACCAGAATTTCAGGGCGGACCACAACGATTTTAGGGGGTCCACCTGAATTTAGGGGGGATGCAGGAAAAAAATTGACAAGCAAAAAGAAAAAAAAAGTTGTCAACATAAATTTTTGGGGGTCTGTCCCCCACCTAAAATTTAGGGGACCAGGACCCCCCCCCCCCGCTTCCGCTGCCTACAGTGTATATGAACAAACTGGGTAGAGGATAATTGAAGAGGGTCGATCGATGTGACAGAAGGAAAGAGAGAGAGAGAAGGTCAAGTCCACCTCAGAAAAATGTTGATTTGAATCAATAGAGAAAAATCAGACAAGCACAATACTGAACATTTCATTAAAATCGGATGTAAAATAAAAAGTTATGACATTTCAAAGTTTCGCTTATTTAAAAAAAACTAGTGATATGAACGAGCCATATATCCAAATGAGAGAGTCAATGATTTTACTCACTATTTCTTTTGTGTTTTATAGTTTGAATTATACAATATTTCAATTTTTACGAATTTGACGTTTTGGACCTCCTTGCCGGAAGCACAAAATGTTAAAATAATGGAATACCAACCGAGATGTGCATATAACTGTTTTTTTAAATGAAACGAAACTTTAAAATGCCATAACTTTCATATTACATCCGATTTTGATGATTTTCAGGGTTATGCTTGTTGAATTTTTTTCTTTTTATTCAAATCAAGTTTTTGTTGGGTGGACTTGTTCTTTAAAGGGCGAGTCCACCTCATGAAATTATTATTTGAATAGAGAGAAAAACACACAATAATACTCAAAATTTAATCAAAATCAGAAATAAGATATGAAAGTTATATTTTTAAATTTTCACTTAAGCGATAATTTTTCGGTGTTACACTTGTTTGATTTTTTTTTTGGGGGGGGGTGGGGTAGACTTAAATTAAAGGGGGGGTTCAAGCCCGGTGTTATAAGCCTTCATAACCTAGAAAGTCCTCGCCATATCGATCCTAAGATGGTTATTTGGAATTCAAGTCAAGGATTTCATCCATTCTTCCGTAGGTGAGAAAAACACCAACCCCTTCAAAATTATGTTTCCGAATTGTATACTGGGAAAGTACCATGGTTTCAAGAAAATTGCGAAATCTGGCACCTTAAATATATGAAGTTTTGTATAAAAAGCAATGAGTGCTTCAGTGTACAGACAGCTAGCATATCGCTCACAATGCACATGCTAATGGAGCGATCGCGTTCCTTTTGGGGGAACTGGTATGGCGGACAATAAAACTCGCGGGCTTCAAACAAAGGACCCTCCCCGCATATCCAGTTAGGGGAGAGATCAGTGCACCATTTACTTTCTTCTTGTTTTTTGAGTATGGACATGACGTCATCGATGTTGTGCAATCCACTATGACGTCATTTGTTTTTCAGGTTTCGTCACTCTATGACGTCACACCTTCGTGACGTCACTTGACCGCCCATCTTTTTTTAATCCTATTGTTTTAATTTATAATCCATATTTCCATAATTTATAATCTTATTGTTTTAATTTTAATCCATATTTCCATAATTTATAATCCATAATTCATATTTCATATTTCCATAATTTATAATCCATATTCCATATTTCATATTTCCATATTTCATATTTCATATTTATAATCGGATTAATTTTTTTATAATCGGATTATAATTCATATTTCTATTGTTTAGAACAATAGGGATTAGTTATGACGCTATACGTACCGCCATACTACTGCTCTGCTCTATAGCCAAACTGAATGCCCATTATGAATTTTTGGCGGCCCTATGGCGATTTTGAATGACTAGTTTGAATTCTTGGTTTCTCTTTAGCGAAATTGAATGAACTATTATACTCTTGCATGCACTAAGTGCGAAATTAAGCGGGAAACCTAATATAATCTAATTTCCTCATATCATTTATTTATTTTATTACATATTCATTTTATTTAATTTCGTTTCACAACATTTCATTTTATTTCAGATCAATTCAATTTAGTTTGTTTTCATTTTAATCTATTTTGATATTATTGTATTTCATTACATTATAATTCATATTAATTTTGCTCTTTGGATGAGAATCAAGCCTTAGTATTAATTGAATGTGCGCGAGTGACAAAGCAAGAAGTGGATTATGGGTGGATAATGGTAGCAATTTTAAATGAATCAAACAAGGATTTTTTAAAGATGAAGACTATGTCCATCAAAAATTGTAATAATGAAGTGAAAAGGACTATGGGTCGTGTTGTCGGTACTTAGGACAGGAAGGAAAATATACCCCAAAAGTGGACTGTGTTAAGGTAATCAAAAACCAAATGTGTGAAGAAACTTTTGATAGATATGTAATGCTTATCATTTGTGTATTAATGCTAATAGACAAGTTGTCCCTGCCTTGCACCAAAACAATATTAAATTTGCAAATATATGAAATTTTCGAGGTGATTATTGTTCTTTTTTACCGAAACTAAAACAATATAACGTTTTTATTTTTGTCTATTTCCTTCAAACTTTTGCGTATATTTGAATATATTTTCATAACGACAAAAACGTAACTCTTATTAGATCGGAAACTGAAGGTTCAAGACTGTTCGAATTACAGATGGGGGGGGGGGGCTGTAGGTCATTGATGAAAAAAAACAAAAAACAAAGCCACAAAATTTTAAAAGTGAAATTATATCTTTGATTAACGAATGCACCTTACAATCCTTCGTACTATTTACAAATTATTTTTATTCATTTATTTTATTGAATTGCCAAGCATAATTTGGTAAAAAAACTTAATAGATTTTGGGGATGATGCGATCAAAGTTTACTGAGCCTGGAATATTCCGATCGGGCAAAATATTAGAGAGGAACGATTGATAAATAGTTTGTCCCTGAAATACATATTCTTTTCTGCTCAGAACGTCGCGGCATCACTGTACAAGTTATTTCTGTGGTGTTCGCCCCAAATCTCAATTAATTCGCAGATTGAGGGGTGATTGTATATAATCTAGATATGGATTGGCATCGGATCATCCTCGTGTTCCTAATGACTCTTCTCATGCAGTACAGTAATCACATGGTTAGCTGCGTCATAACAGGTAAACAAGACTGCCCAATATCATGAGTTTTATCTTTATTAAAGGCTAAGTCCACCCCAGACATAAACGTTGACTTGAATTAAGTGAGCAAAATCAAACAAGCATAAAGCTGAAAATTTCATCAAAATCTGACGTAAAAAAGAAAGTTATGACATTTTAAAGTTTTGCTTATTTTTCACAAATAGTTATATGCACTATTCAGTGATATGCAAATGAGAGAGTCGATGATGTCCCTCTATTAATTTTTGCCTTTTATTGTTTGAATTACGCAACATTTCAATGTTTACAGATTTTACCTGAAGGACCAACTCGACTAAACCATTAAATGATAAAACAATAGTATTTGCCCATGCTCAGGGAGGATGAAAACTTGAGAAAAATAGAATATTTCATATTTTGAAATACAAAAGAAATAGTGAGTGAGTGACGTCATCACTCTCCTTATTTCCATACCGACCAAGATGTGCATATAACTGTTTTTTTGTGAAACTAAGCGAAACTTTTTTTACATCCGATTTTGATCAAAATTTTCAGTGTTATGCTTGTTGGATTTTTCTCTTTTTATTCACATCAACTTTTTGTGAGGTGGACTTGTCCTTTAATGACCTAAGGCTACGTTAATTCGTTAATTGCATGACACCATGTAGTACAAAGTCGTAGAACGCCTTCATTTGCTTAATTAATTTTTGTCCGTCTGCTCTATTGACTAGAGGGGTCTTGAAAAGCACTCTGAAGTGATGAAACAAAAAGTCTAAAAACAATCAAAAGAACGACAAATTTTTACATAAATAACCTCAATACATCGGAATCCATATAAGGATAAAGCTCGCAATTGTAATCAGATATTTTCTATGTTTATGAAAATGTGTAACTGTACAGTGCGTATCAAAAAAAAGTTTACACTTTGAAAAAGCCTTGGGAATTAAAAAATATACAATATGTGGGTAATTTTTTCACATATAATCTTCGGTTTGGGTCTCATTCATCTAATGAAAGTAAAAGTTTTGACAGAATGTTACACTTGAGAGAGCACTGTCCATTTTTGTAAAGCTCGCAGAAATCTGTTTGCGCAGAAATGCTTGTTTTCACGCTGTGTCAAGGGGAAAGGGTGAAATCAAACTTTCCCTGCTAAACATTTCTCATACATTTCCCTTGCACTTTAAGTCAATTAAAATAAAAGGGATACATTCAAGCATTTTGCAACAATTTTGCCACCCAAATTGAAATTTCAACACTTAGTAAGCACAACCTTTACCCTATTTGTGCCAGCTGGATCTGGGGGCATAACTGAATCAGAACAAAAGTTTACATCAGACATCTCCAGCAATTTTTCACTAAGTTCTTATCATTTAAAGTTGGTTTACATTTCATTTTTCATTTGATACTCGTTTCTCCACACTTTTCCCAAGCTTGACAATGATTAACGAAATAAAATCAAGCATAAGCCATTTCATGTAAATCACAGCTCTGTGTAAGCAAATATCGTCACAATGGCCTCGGTGTGTGGGGGAGTGGTGTGGGGCGCAATGCACTCTTTGAAGTATTTTGCGCAAGGAAACAATTTACAAAAAGGTAAAAGATATTCTCAAATCAATTTTACTATCTAAATTCAAAGTGTTCTTCATGATTAAGGTCTACTTTGATTCGCATAACCATTTCAAAGTTCTGCGCAAATCATTTTTCACTAACTTTTCAAAAATAAGTGGTGCTCACTCAAGCGGAAATATTTTTTGACAATTATAACGTCATTTGCTTAAATGGATCTGTACCAATGTTAAAATTTTGAAAAATCTACCCGATATTACAAATGCATAATTTTACAGGATTTTTTCTAAGTGTAAACTTTTTTTTGATACGCACTGTAGAGAATCGGGTGACAGTTGGAACTTGGAAAAAATTGTTCCCTTTTAAAGCTAATCTTAGCCACAGATGTTGTACTCTCCTAGATTCATGTTCATTTACCCACATTACCCTTTCTTGATAGATATACAACTGGTTGGAGGCCCATCATCTAATAAAGGTACAGTAGAGATCAAGCAAGATGGCGGCGATTGGGAGACGACATGTGGAATAAATCTTGACATCAATGACGTCATGGTCATCTGCAGACAGTTAGGATTCACAGGAGCAAGCATAGCAATGACGAATACAACTTATGGACAGAATTCAAATCCTGAAATCGGGTTGAATTGTAACGGAAGTAAACACATACCACTTAATATTTCTTTCATAAAATAATCTTACATACTTTCCTAAACTAGTGAATTCATATTCTGTATTGAACAAGATTAAAAAAATTGCAATTTACTGTTTTGGCGTCACCCATGCATGGGAAGTGAAAAGCGAACTGACTCACTATGAACCGCAGGTCTATCTTCCCGAACTGACCTGGAGAGTGCGGGTGGACCACTCCACCGGGGTTCCCCTACAGATGTGTGTTTGATTTTAACAACTCTTTAAATAGATATAAAACATGGCCGAAAAAGTTGTCAGTTTATAGAGTTCGCGGTTTATGGAGGATTTTAAACCGCTGTGAAGAGCGCATCGCCAACGCGGATTAGAGCTGTAATGGCGCTGATCTGTTCTGTGCCGGCAAATTTCATTTGCGCTCACTACTCCGTAAAAACCGCATTGTCAATGTGTAGCTCCCTGCTTTGACCAGGGAACTGCCTACATTGATTGGGCTTCGATGCCTGATTCATTCCAAATCACCATTACTGTCTCCAGAAAAATGAAAAGGTTTACTGATGCCACCGTCAAACCAGCCAACCCGAATCCAAAAAACAAAACCAAATTCGAAAAACAACCGGCGGACAGTTTGGAGGCCATTATCACAATTCATCCGCCAAATCACACTGTCTCGAACTGTCTAGAACCGCCAACTAATTTTGCAACGTTGATTCTCACCTATACAGTAGAATTAGTTGCTATACATAGATGTTCCACCAATTTTCCATTTGAAAAATAGTAATCATCTGTCTAAAAGAGGCAATTTGGACATTAGAGGTAGGCCCATAGCCTACAACGATCTTTATTTTTGTTATACAATCCAAATTTTGATCTTTACTTTTCAGATGTTTAAAAATTGTGGCTTAATATTCTCTACGTACTTCTCCACCATTTATATACTCTCAACAAAACGAATGCAGGGATGACATGATATCTTTTTAAGGAGCCCCATCAGGGGCGGATCCAGCCTTCACCAATGGGAGGGGGGCGCCGATTTTTTTTCACCCATATTTTCCCCGATCGGCAGCTCAAAGTTGATTTTTATTTGTTTCTTTAAGGGGATTGTCCCAGTGGAGTAAGGAGCCCAAAATTTTGAGGGGGCTCGAAATGGCATATCGCGTAGAATTAACAAATAGTTACGAGTGAGTGAAAAGAGCGAGCAAAAATTTTGACATTTTTATTACAGAAATCCAAGTTCGTGATAGATTTTGACATGATATTTGGAAAATAATATTTTATTTCACCCTTTTCCCTTTCCTTTTCTCTTTTATTTTCGTGATTTTTTTTTTTTTGGGGGGGGGCAAAACGCCCATGTCCTTACAGTAATTTCTTAGCTTGATTTCTATAACAACATAAATGTGTAAAAGCCCTATGAAAATAGTGTGAGCGCGAAGTGCGAGCTAAACAATTTTGAAATTTCATGTATTTTGTCCTGAAAATTCAGTTGAACATTCTGGACAATGTTCGTAAACCTGAAGACGATGCGTATGTAACTAGATAATTACTGCGAGCGCGAAGCGCGAGCAAAATTTTTATAATGCGTTCTGGCCTTGTCGGAAAGGGAAATGTTAAGGACGATTTGCATTTAGCCTTTAAGAAGATACATATTTCAATGATTGAATAATGCGAGCGCGAGGCGCAAGCTGAAATTTTTTTGACGTTCCGGCCTAAAAAAATTAACGTTCTAATCATGAACGGTATTGTTATTATTTTTATTATTATTTTATTCGGCATACAGAATCAAATAAAATATCACAAACTAGTGAATACAAAATGCAATAGAGTCATACAGATCATAATATAAAATTAAAGACAAAATTACGTTGTATCAGGTGCGTCTGGTCAAGCTGCCAGGGTATGGAAAAAGTTAACTTAATAACTATGGTCCGCAGACCTTCCTCCCCATACCTGACCAGACGCACCTGATATTGATTGAAATAATACATACATGTATATCATAGTAAAATACATACATTTGGTAATGGTCATGATGTAAAAACGAATGGAGAAAAATTATGAAAAATTATTAAATCATTGCATATAATCACTAATTCAAAAACATAAACATAACATATTCATTGTTTAACAGCCTTGTTTTATAATGCTTCCAGGATTACATGTACATCAATTGCTGTGATAGAGTGAGAAACAGTTTTATGTAAACGGAATGAAGATATGCTCAAAATATAAAGTGAGAAGTTTATACAGTTGTATTTTGACATAATCAAAATTTATATGAAATATTGCACCTTAGGGATATCCTTTGTTGTTTATTAGTATTGTTGTTATTGTTGTGATTGTTAATAGTGGTAATAGTAGTAGTAGTTATATTACTAGTAGTGTAGTAGTAGTAGTATAGTAGTAGTAGTAGGGGTAGTAATAGTAGTATTGGTATTATTAATAGTAATATTCATAGTGTATCACCATGGGTATTATAATTTATACATGTAACACAATTATTGCCCTTTGTTTGTTATTAAAATTATCACCAACTGTTCACAATCAGAATTTTAATCAATGTTATTACCGGTATTGATAGAATTAATAGCAGAAATGTAATTTTTATCAGCAACTCTTTGAGGAATAGATAGAGTCACAATGTGAATGTATTCATTAATTTAAATCATGTACATATAAAGGACTTCAAGTGTAAGCACCAAGTGCTGAATCGAATCAATAAAGCGTCATTACGTAGATCTCTAGGAAGAGTTTCCCACAATCTTGGGAATGAGTTTACGGCAAAAGATCGAAGTCTCTCAGTCCGAGCAAACATATGTTTAAACTGCAGATCAGAGGTGTATCGTGGGTTTACAACTATGAGGCTGTTTACACTATCACATGATATGTTCTGAAAAAGGCACTTCATTATAAATGATATCAATATGAACTTCCTTCGAGACTGCAAAGATGACCAGCGCAACTGTTGCAACCTATCGATGTATGACATTTCTCTCCGTCTTTGTTTCAGGACAATCCGTGTAGCTCTGCGTTGTATGGATTCAATTTTATCGATTGATTTTTGCGTGTAAGGGGTCCAAACAGGCAATCCATACTCAATTATAGGTAGAATGATGGATTTGTACAGGCAGAATGTGGCACGAGGGGAAAGGCCAGATGAAACATTAGAAAGAAGGCCAAGAAGCCGGTTTGCTCGTGATATAATGTAGGAAACATGACTATCCCAGGTTAAGCGACTGTTTATCATGACACCAAGATACTTTGTCTCATTGACAACCGCCAGTAGGATGTTGTTGATGCAATACTCTGGAATACCAGGATTCTTTGCACAAGATATCCTCATTACTTTAGATTTGGAAGCATTCAGACACATCCTGTTATCCTGGCACCACTGGTTAATGATATCAATGTCCCTTTGAAGGTTTTGTTGATCGATAGGAGCGTAAATGGGACGAGATATAACGGTATCGTCTGCAAAACAAAGCACATGCCGAATTGCCGAGACAATATAGCGAGGAAGGTCATTGATAAATATGTTGAATAGACAAGGACCCAATACGCTTCCCTGTGGAATACCAGATGTCGGTGAACTCCAAGTAGAGAAATGTTCTTTTTATGTATAAGTACATAAACAAACAATTGATGCGAGCGCGAGCGGAAAAACGAGATTTTAAAACTAAAAACGGGACAATCTCTTCATGTTTTGAAAATCATGAAAAAATTGGGTATTACTTGATATCTTCCTACATTAACAATGCGACCGCAAAGGGTGAGCAGAAAAACTGTGATATTCTGATCTGAAACTGGATTTATAGGCTCATAATGATTGAAATAGAGAACAAGCTGCGTATCTTGCGTTTAATGTTATTTATATTTTAAAGATTGAAAAGAAAATGCTGACGTAGATCAACAGATTTCAGATTGTAATGGGCTCATAATGATTGAAATAGAGAACAAGCTGCGTATCTTGCGTTTAATGTTATTTATATTTTAAAGATTGAAAAGAAAATGCTGACGTAGATCAACAGATTTCAGATTGTAATGGGCTCATAATGATTGAAATAGAGAACAAGCTGCGTATCTTGCGTTTAATGTTATTCATATTTTAAAGATTGAAAAGAAAATGCTGACGTAGATCAACAGATTTCAGATTGTAATGGGCTCATAATGATTGAAATAGAGAACAAGCTGCGTATCTTGCGTTTAATGTTATTCATATTTTAAAGATTGAAAAGAAAATGCTGACGTAGATCAACAGATTTCAGATTGTAATGGGCTCATAATGATTGAAATAGAGAACAAGCTGCGTATCTTGCGTTTAATGTTATTCATATTTTAAAGATTGAAAAGAAAATGCTGACGTAGATCAACAGATTTCAGATTGTAATGGGCTCATAATGATTGAAATAGAGAACAAGCTGCGTATCTTGCGTTTAATGTTATTCATATTTTAAAGATTGAAAAGAAAATGCTGACGTAGATCAACAGATTTCAGATTGTTGTTTAATATCATGTTTATATTTCATTTCTAGGTGAAGGTAGCCTGTCAGCATGCCCTCCGTTACTACCTACATCCGGGTGTTCTTCAGCAGGATCAGCATCTTGTCATGGTAATTAAAAGTAATAGTATTTAGCTCTTGAATATCTTGAAATATTTAGTTTTTGAGTATCATAATGTGATTGTGTTAAACGATCGATGAATGAAGAAATTGGAAAGGCAGACTACATTGAATCTGAATCAATTATTTTGATTGAATATGGAGTACAGTTGGGGTACATGATGAAGAATAATAACTCAGCCTTGTAAATCTGATAGGCAAGTACAACTTCTGCTACAAAAAGAAACGATTTAAACACATGCGATATTGACTCTTGTTAGCCTTTCTAACAACAATCGTTGATACCGCAGGCTTAATAGCCAATAATGCTTTATAGCAATGTTATGCCATAAGTGTCTGGCCAATGCCGATGAAGGTACGATCCCGTGCCTATAGGCTCGTTCAAGTAAAATATGATACAGAAAAGGACGAGGGAAAATAAATAAAAAAATGTTAACCAACCAAAAAAATTATGAACCCCTTTTTTTGCTTAAAAAATGAATTTCGACACTGACGTGCCGCAGGTATTACTTTGGCGACAGGCAATTTGCAGTCATTTACTCTCCATTTGCCATATTTGGGCGTACTGTAGCTTAATTCTCTTAATTCTATTCAATTAAACACTAACCTTATTGAGAAATAAAACAATGGATGTAAATACAATATGTAATTTTTGTACATGGAAGACTTGGAAGAAGGCGTAATAGACTGACTTTATTTCTCCTATAAGACTGACTTTCTCTGTCTTGTTATAATTCGCATTTTTCTAGGGAATGAATTTAAATGAACATCTACGAAAAAAAATTTTGCCATACAATATCAATGATGTTCAATTAATATTAAAAAAATACCTATGCAGGTATATACGGATTTATTCAAGAATATGCAACAATAAAATTTATAAGTATCTTTGCGTACACAACAATATTGATTTGAATGAATGGAGAAAAATAAAACTAGCAAAACGCTGAAAATTTGATCAAAATTGGATCTAAAGTAAAAAAAAATATGACAAATTTAAAGTTCGCTTATTTTCCACAAAAACAGTTGTTTTTTGCACCCTGTATATAGGCAGAGCGGCTATAAGGAACATATAGGGATGTTGCTGGGTGGTAAGCTAGATGTAATAAATAATCAATTAATTCACTAGCACTGACTAGTATTAAAATATAATGTTTTTAGGTTAATGTTATTCATATTGTGGCAACATTGAAGATCACTGACATTCATAATTTGTATTATGATTGTAGGAACCCCCTTTTGTATAATCCCAACGTTTACAAGTGCAATCCTGAAATTCATTACTTTATCGTGCATCTTTATAATAGGTGAGGGATATCTTGGATGTTTCAAGGATAACACAACTGACAGAGTGTTATCTAGCAACTTCAAACTGTATGGTTCAGCGGTGAGTATTTCATATTGCATCCAGTTCTGTAATGGGTCTACCACATATAACTTTACATACGCTGGTGTTGAAGGTGGAAATGAATGTTACTGTGGAGAAGTCAGTGATAACTATGCGAGACATGGAGTTGGAGTAGATTCGAACTGTTCTGTTCCATGCCAAGGAGACCGAACTGAGAGCTGTGGTGGAAATGGATACATAGCTGTCTTTAACAGTGAGTATTACTTTTAGATTAAATGATTCTGATTTTCCATACAGTGGTGAATTATTCCATTTCTTTCATTAAAGTAAATACATCTCATTTTGTTCGTTTTCAATCATTAATGGAGCATTAAATAAAAACAAAAAAGTACTTCTATAACAAAAATAAAAGTAAACAATACAATTACCGACGACAACATCTCAATAGCACAAGAATTTAATTCATATTTTGCAAACATTGGCAACAATCTGGCAAGCAAAGTCCCTCAAACTCATAAATCTTTCAACAGTTTTCTTGACAATCAAAATCCAAACTCTATATTTTTAATCCTACTAACACAAGAGAAATTATTAATATTGTTAATAATCTACAGACCAAGAAGAGCCCAGGTTTCGATGGTATTCCTAACTTCCTACTTAAAAATTATTTTAACTATCGTCGATCATCTGGTCCACATATTTAATGTTTCTATGAACACAGGGAAGGTACCTAACCTAATGAAAATAGCCAAAAGGCGGTTTTCCACTAGGGCGCGGACAAGACCATGTAGGGTTGCGGAAGCAACTTTTGTCATTTCGGCATGCTGTTCGCAATCAAATTCCGTGAAATATTATGCAAATGATCTTGTCCTTGGACACGACCAGGACTGTCTGCGTATTGTCCTAGTTAATTCAATTTGATTAAATTTTGATTTGTATATTTTCTAAATCGCAGGGCAGGGGTGTCTAAGATAAAATAAAAAAAAACATGTAACAGTACTTTTATAAACAAACCATTAGTAAGTACAACATGTACATTCATTTATGGAAAATCAAAACTAATGTTTTAAAAAACTGCCTATAAATTTCATGCTCACCATGTTTTTACGTTTATCCTGGCATATTAACATAGTAAAGCATGATATGTCCGTTTTTGTCTTTTGTTACCCATTTTGACAACGTCAGTTTTATCCAGCTACATGTATTAAGTTCGAATTCATTCTTTCTTCTATTTTGTTATGAATGATTGTGATTAACATGCTTTGTAATATATTTGACTTTGAAATGTTGTGTTATTTGTACATCTTAACGGAAAAAGCTCAATAAATACAAACACAATGCATTACATGTTTACGAGACGAAATGTAAACACAGACGTACGGCAATAACAAATCGTTTCAACAGATAACACATATCGGAAATTAGGTTTACAGATTCTTGTTTCTTTAAATATTTCATTTTTAAAATGTATTATCATTAAAAATTGTGATATTAAGACATGTTTTGTAACTGTCATTGTATTTTGTTGTATTTTTCTGAAGGGAAAATTGATAAATCCCAATCTATTTTATATTGTTTCTCCTTCTTTTTCTCTTTTTTATTATTGCATTATTAGTCGTCATGACAATAAATACACCGACTACGGTATTGGGTATGTTTCTCTTCTACTAATACTCCAAATATTTAGAATCTTGTTTTCATCAAAATAGAATTTGAAATCCAATATTATCATACAATGTGAGCTCACAATCGTGTTATAAACCTGTATTTATTAATACTGTACTATAAAAAATAATGTCCGTCGCTATGATTGAAAAATTAGCAAATGCAGCCACCATACATTATACACCCCAAACTTACCATTGCTTTGAATGAAGAAAATAATATTGATGATGTTTGAGGTTCTCGTTCAAATTGTGTATTTTTCATCATTTCAGAGATCGATTTGTTACCATATTTATTCGTCAAATTATTTGAGTAAATGCTTGAGACTTCACACTCTTTGAACTCCAGTACCTGTTCTGTAGCGGAGAAAAGTTATGATTACAAAGAAATTATGATTAAGAATCAAATAAATCATTGCAATAATAACTTTAAAAAATCAGATAAATTTACAGACTTGGTTTGGGCTGGTAAATGTAGTTGAGTTTACATTTAACGTGATAAAGAAGAATATGGTTTTAGGGTGAGGGGCAAGGTGTATTATTGCATTTTGCTTTTCAATATTTCCTATTGCTACTGTTGGAAGTAAGACTTGGCAGTCAATGGAATTCCTTTTACCTTCGAATTCAACAAATAATCAATGAAATCTTTGAGAATAAATGGGAATCTATACTAAAAGATTTTAAAAAATGCTCGATTTCAAAGCGTGTTACGATTGTGTTATCTCTAACTGCCATAAACAATGCCTTATGTAACATTCATAAAAATGTCAGTGACAAATTATTAATTGAGTTTAAATGCTCATTCATTCGAAACAGCTACTTTACCATTTCCGACGACATCAGTTGTAAATTCCACTATCCTGGTACCCACAACAAATAACGGTAGAATGTCCCCATTATCATCACCACCTCCACAATCAACATCATCATCACCATCACCACCATCATCACCACCGTCATCTTCACCATTACTTTCATCATCTTTGGAACCTCAAGGGACATCCAATCTTTCTACGGTGGGAAATAGCACAGGTAACTTGAATAACTCCTAACAGATGTTGAACTTTCAATAAACCCTAAGCTTACAATTATTCTTTATTTTCTAGTTAGTTATATATTCTTTTAGGATAGCGTCACAAATCATAATTACAACAAATTGTAATGGGTACCGGTAGGAAGTAATTCCTTAAAAAGTTGTGTGCGCTATGAACGCCTAGCTTAGCCGGGTAATATGGGTAATATAGGAGCACCTTGAGCACCTAACAAGGTGGATATGTGCGCAATATAAATACACTATATTATTATTATTATAGTGACAGTAATAAAGAAGATGATAACAATGATGAAAATACTGAAAATTCAATTAATTTCAATATAATGTAATATTGATGGTGAAGGGAGGTAATGCGTATCAAATTAACAGTGATCAAATGATGTAACATTCCGTCGTTGGGACTCGATAAATTCGAATTCAAATGCAACTTGCGTCCGGTAACACAAGCAAGATGATAACAGGAATATCAATGACTTCTTTTATGTACAACATTATGAAACGAAAGTCAATAAATGAAATGAAAACATGTAGAAAACTCCGAACGCAACGACTATGACAACAGTACTGCAATAAAAATGAAAGATTACAGGTCGCAGATCAATCAAACTGAACTGAAAAGCATACTAAGGAACCCGTTACTATTATAGTAATGCTACTTTTTTATCATTTTGAAGTGATTCTTGACACTTTCGTGATGAAATAAGTTATAATGATCATTTTGAACGTGTATAATCACGCAGAAGAATTGGTATTGTTGATTTCATCAGGCATATATGCAGGGATTGGTGGAGGTGTGGCTGCTGTTGTGATCATCATCTTAGTTATCGTCGCCATCGTTTGTTTCACAAGGAGGTTTGTAGCAACCGTATATTTTTGTAGATAGAATAGTAGTAAAGAAACTGTGAAATAGAAAGATAATTCCATAAATGTACAATGATTCAAAACGTGATTGCTGACTACAATTGTGACGATGTTTATGTTATAAAACACAGTTAAATTTGAAGATAATGTTTTTTCGAAGTTGCTCTGTCATGTCCTTGCCTTGCCGAAACACTGGTACATCAATGGGAAACTATAAAGCAATCAGATAAACTCCATCCTCGTATTAGAAGTTGGTATCCTGAGCGGTCATCAAAAATGTCATTAAGATTCACGGTAAAAGATACTTCAAGTGTACGATACCCGCTATGAAAGGTATAACATTTTTCATATTTCATCCTTATTGTATCGAAAATTCACTTACAGGTCACAAGGGAGGATAAAGGGTATCGCTTCTTCACAAATGGCGACTTTGACTCAAGCCAACAGGCCTCCAGAATATGAAGAAATAAATGACTTCGGTATCCCCAACGGTGTAATGACAGAGGCACCGTACGCCAGAGGCGTCCAACCTAGGGCACAAGCACAGAGTGACGCGAATTCTTTTAGAGGAGACAAGAACGTTCTCCTCGTAAATCTAAATCCCAATAAACCGTCGAATATATATGAGGGGACAATGGATGAAACCCTACACGATGAAATGACGCCATATACTTCACGTGGGACCACTGCCGTCCCACAGAACAGCAACGACCGATTAAGCGTCCTTTACGCCATGCCTGACAAGAACGGAAACGGAGCACAGGACGGCTACGACGAAATTAATCTCGGAATTGCACCCTATTCTTCTTTTAAAAATTCTGAGCAGCCAACCGCCTTGGCGAAGATGGCCGACAGAATGAGCGTTGTTTACGCCGCGCCCGATAAGAATCATGAACGAAACGTCACATCGGAAGATATGGACAGCCTGTATGCTGTGCCAGATAAGAATGGAACCTGGAACCCTTCGGATGATACTTCGGAAGATGTCGGCAGTTTGTACGTGATGCCCGATAAATCCCGAGGAAAGCCAGATGGACGTGATGGCGACCAGGATCCATACGCAAAATATAATGATTCATTTTCTGGTGATCAATATAATGAAATGGAGATGGTTGAAAATGAACTTTATACTATGTAAGAGGTGTCAGTTTGAAGTAACAGTAAACATGGTAAGTAAATAGGGAAAAATTGTTTTTTTTCAGTTTTATTTGAAATGTCATAAAAATGCCATTATTAAATCATTCCATAATTACAATTTCGTACACAATCATCCACACATCTTATTTTTATGCCCTTTACACTATCATGTCCACTCAATTAATGCGTTCCTTCAAGACATACAAATAATGTTACTGCGGAGATGTGGATGTGTCGTATTGGAAATTATGTGCAAATTAAAGTATATTCATCATCATACAAGAAATTAATGCTAAACGGAAATGAATTCATCTTAAAAGCTATGCCACCTTTATTATATGCTGACATAGTGATAAATTTTCTTTGATAATACGGCTGAGGAAAGAGAATTTCTTACCAACATATGGATAATTTCACTTTCATGATAATTACAATAATTAATCACCTAATGTACTTGACAAAGTATAACGACCAAATCTACGGCAAAGGATGAAAATAATGGTAGAGATACAGGGGTGCATTGACTACAATTTTTAAAATAGTAATCTGCTAATCATGACAAATTAATAACCACTTTTGAAAACTGTAGAAAATCTGGAACCTTGATATCTTATGTTAGCTCGCTGAAATACGAAAATGTGTTGAACGGTGAATGCAGTGAACTGATGATTTTGATATACCAAATGTCAAAGCTGATTGTACTGGATCAATTATCTGATTGTGCAGTAGATTAATGTAACTATGCGATATTACAGAAACACATAGCAAATGCAAAATAGACTTAATTGTGTTTTAGATTTACACTGAACTAATTGTGTTCTTACTTGCTGTATATTAAATGTGTATAGGGTGATGTAATAACACTTATTTTTGTTCGCGGTGAACGGGTACCGATGCAATCAGGTAGTTATTAGTACTGCGTAATAGTGTCGTATAACATTACTTACTACGCATGTTATTCAGAATTGATACTTAATTTGTTTATATATATATTTATACATTCTTTTTTATAATAAAGATTGTACAATACATTCTTTAAAATGATGACATGTTTTTATGTACAGAAATTCAGGTAAAAATCAGTACTACGTAATATCAACGTTATCATATTGCTTACAAACCTATGTTATTCAGACATTTTCATGCTAAGTTTTGATATATATTTTTTATACCTTTATTTCATAATCAAGATTGTAAACTGTATAAGATAGCTCAAAAAAAGAATAAGCTGAGTGCTCATTTTAAGAAATGGACCATACAGTTTTAAGGAAAATTTATCCTGTTTCAGTTGTTTTAATTATTTGATATAATTTGTACTTGTCATGCAGTAATGAGGGTCCTCTTTTATAACATAGGAAAGTATGAAGAAAGTTAAACTTTATACAAGCTTTTAACATTGGGAAGACGTGCGTGTGTGTGTGTGTGTGTGGGTCTGTGTATGTGTGAGTGGTATGCTATGAGGATGGATGTTTGTGGCTGATTATTAAGTTAACTTTAGATAATTTAACTTGTTACTGTGTTTAAATAGCCTTGAACTTATTGTCAGCCTATATTGTTTGTTACTGTTACTTTATGAAAACCAATAAAAACAGAAAAAAAAGATTGTAAACTGTATATACAAATGGGGAAAATGAAAGAGCTTTGTTCACGAAAATGACATGTTGCTTATGCACAGTACGAATATTTGTATCATTCAATGATTCTTGTAATTTCTTGTTTTGAATCATTGCACTCAAAATCTAATTCAGACCTGCTGCCAATAGGGAGTATTTAATTACTGAATGTTAATAGATTAAATCTGAACATATTGGAATCTAAATCCTTTGAGATTAAGGAATATAGCTTTTCCATTGAAATTGTATCCAGAATTTGACTGCAATCAATAAAGACTCATGTAATTTATGGTACATGTATGACAACGGGGAAATGTCAATAAGTATGAAATACCCGGATGCATTCTTTATTTTTTCATGAAGAGAAAATAAAGTTGTTACAATGATTTTCTGTCAGAGTTACTGTGTTTCATATCGGCATCGTATTCTAGTGTATTTGGACTGACAAAGTCGTAGCCAATGTAAAGTCATAGCTATTGATATTGAGTATTTTTGTCTTTTTAGGAACTAACGAAACGAATGAATATCCGCTTAGGAATCCCAGATCTCGGTTCATACCATCACCCTCAAAGCTCCTACATATAACAATTATTCGTAGTTCAGCGGTTCTTCTCTCGTCCGCTGATTTGCATCCTCCCCCAAATATGCACACTTTCACATCCGCTAACGAATGTCCAGGAAGGCAGAAATGTCTGGCAACAGGAAGGTCGGTACGTTTCTTCTGAATAGATGATTTGTGGTTATTGAAGCGCATTCGAAATTTCGTGCATATATATATATATAATATATATATATATATATATATATATATATATATATATATATATATATGCATCCAAACAGCAAACCACCCATCTCCAATTATATTTGCTGTTTGGATGCTTATACAACAAGTCATGTTTACTTTGGCTGGGTAATAATTTCTCACTATCCTGATTATTACGTGAGAGATTTTTATTTTGCAATAGTATAATCAACAACAACAATAATAATTAGAATACATGAATAAAAGAATATATATATAACTATATATATATATATATATATATATATATGCATATATATAGGTCAGAACTGATTTCTAAGTGCAGACACCGAACGAGACTAAACTGGAAACCACCGAAGCGTCAAATTGACCCGCCGCACCACACAAATAGCCAATAACGTCAGTCTGCCCGAAGATCGCCTCAAGTCCGGGCGTGAAACCGCCGGTAGCAGACGTTTAATAGGCATGAATATGGATATATATATATATATATATATATATATATATATTCATATATATATATATATATATATATATATATATATATATATATATATATATATATATATATATATATATATATATATATATATATATAACGGATATGAAATTTTTACAAAATTGATAAATGAAAGGAGCTTAGAAGTTGGTCGAAATGGTGTATAGTATCTCGATATGATAAAGCAGTTAAGATATCTCTATCTTGTCATTATTATTATTTTATTCACTTTTATCAATATTTCTATTCTTAATAAAAGTTTCCATGATGAAAAACGTTTATTTGTGTGACGTATTTTAAATTGATCATGTATGTATTCATTTCTTGTGTATGAGGGTTTGAATATGAACTGCCATGAAATAATTGTTTAAAAAAATATACATGGACTGGTATTTAGGGTCGACAGTTTGATGTTTATTTATTTCAAATGGATAATTATATTTACTACAAATCTTTACTACTGATGCACTATTTTATTGCAACTTCTACTATTACTACTACTACTGCTACTACTGCTACTAATACTACTACTACTACTACTACTACTACTACTACTACTACTACTACTACTACTACTACTACTACTACCTCTACTACTTCTACTACTACTACTAATACTAATAGTACTATACTCCTACTACTACTACTACTACTACTTCTACTACTACTACAACTACTACTTCTACTACTGCTACTACTACTACTACTACTACGACAGTTTGATGTTTATTTATTTCAAATGAATAATTATATTTACTACAAATCTTTACTACTGATGCACTATTTTATTGCAACTTCTACTATTACTACTACTACTGCTACTACTGCTACTAATACTACTACTACTACTACTACTACTACTACTACTACTACTACTACCTCTACTACTTCTACTACTACTACTAATACTAATAGTACTATACTCCTACTACTTCTACTACTAATACTACTACTACTACTACTTCTACTACTACTACTACTACTGCTTCTTAATGTAATAATAACACATGATGATAATAAGACGCTTTAGATATACGGATGACGTAGTAGATTTTTATGCACTTTTTGTGGAAACAAGTTATTATATGAACAATTGTCAATTCATGATTTCACAAAAGTTTTAAAAATACGATATGAACATTGTATTGAATGCGTGTTCCCGAAAGAGGAACTTGATTTTGAAAATGACTCGGGTGGTCTATTGTTCAGTTATCGGGTCAATAATTTCAGGTAGACTGTATATAAATCAAACAACAGGCTGCTCCTTTATGTAACGAAAAGGAGTGCCAGAATGAACAATGTACTAGGCCATGTTTCTCAAACTGTACTTTCAGTAAAACTATAGAATATGTGTTAAAATGTATTTAAATGCGTGACTGGAATGTCGCATATTCAAATATTAGGTTAAGATGGTAATTTTGAGAAACCAGGTCCTATGCCATATCATTTACGAGGCGAAAATGTGGATTCTTGGAGGTGGGTTTTCTGACAGACACCCGCGAACCTGTAAATCAAAGATCCAACTATTAATTTGTAGGATCCATTGTAATAATACTGTACAGTATTGCGAGAAGCAACTGTATTAATGCCAACAGTATCATCACACACGACATCTGTGTAAATTGTAAGCAGTTGGTTATTTACCTCATTGCTGCGTTAAATGAAGGAGTCAAGATAGACCTGGAGAACTAATTAGGAATAAAGGTAAATATAATTATATTTTCATTATTTCGTTTTTCATTTTAGGGAAAGCCGTCACAAAAACATTCAAATTACTTGCATAATTGTCACTATCAAAATTATAGATATATTCATGCGTTAAAAAATGAAAGAAAAAATAATTTTTGTGATTAATAGCGGTGTCCGATCTGCAGTAAAAAATTGAGTTTTAAAATGGGATAATATGAAAGGTATATTAGTTGAAATAATAACAAAGAGGAAGAAGTTTGGCGGAATCTGGCAACGAATAAGAAATTTGTGGATGTTTGAGATAGCAAATACTTAATTCTCAATTGCCAACTTTTTTTAATAGTGACAAGCTATTATTCTGAATTCAATTGTCAGGGGTTTATTGTCTTGTCCTGAATACCTTTTTCTGTATAGACCAATTTCACAACGTGAGAGGGCAGCAGACTGGTCGCCATGCTGCGGTGGGCGAATCAACTTTTATAGTACACAAGTCAATAGGGTATTTGGTACATTCGTTCGATTTTTTTTTTATTTTAGACCAATTGAGCAGATTTCTTGTAAGATTCACAATGAGCATTAATCGGAGAAGTTCAGGTCGCAGCTGTGCTGACGGTTCAATTGCCACAACAATTGGAGAAAGCTTCATGATTGGAAGCAAAGTGAATGTGAAATTCACTCGCCTTGGACTCATGAAGCCTGTTTGTGTGTGAAGCCGTACTCCCTGCATAGGTTTCCAGGCCGTGATGAAGGAATGCGTCGCCAGTGGATAAAAAACATCGACAGAAAGGACTTTAAACTCCTTTTGGATACTTATAATAAAATGTGGTGGTGATGGTTTTTTTGTGGGGGGGGGGAGGGGGGATTTATTTGATCATGCTTAGATGGAAATATCAGTCCCTCTTTCTCTCTCTCTCTCTCCCTCTCTATCTCACACTATCCCCCTCTCTCTCTCTCTCCCTCTCACTTGGCCTTCTCTGTATTACACTATCCCTCTCTCTCTCTCTCTCTCACACTCTCTCGCTTTCCCCTCTCTCTCCCTCTCTCACAACCCCCCTTCTCACTATTCCCCTCTCACTATCCCCCTCCTCTCACACATACTCTCTCCCCCCTCTCATCCTCTCTCTCTCTCTCACTCTATGTCTCGTTCATTCTCCCGCTACTCTAACACAATTTACTAGCAACAAGAAGTGAGCTCCCTGATGAAAACCAACAGCGATTCTTGGTCATCATCAACTCACTTTTACTGACAAAACTAAGGGGAAAAAGTAGCCAAAGTGCAAAAATTCATCATACCTTCATCGGTCAGATATGGCCATTGTCTTACATCGTCTACCCAGGTGTCCATGCTTTATTTTATTAACTTATGATGAAGTTAATGACACAATATCAGAGCTTATCTGTAATCTTTCATTGAATTTGTACACAGAGCCAATCGCGGTCAGCGCACTTGCCCACCGCAGCAATGGCGTCGCCGATAGAGGGCCAAATACATAAACCGGCCGTGAAATTGGTCTATACTTTTTGAATATATTTGACTTTCTTTTTCTTTGTCTTTTACTGAAAAAAAAATCAAGTGTTCACCTGACTTTTTTTTGCTTGACGATTTTTTTTTTATAAATCAACTTCCCCATTTGTTTGCGTGTGTGTATGGGGGGGGGGTTCTAATAAAGCGTGATTTAGCCTTGGTAGTAAATTGAGTTGTGTGCGAGGGAGAGAAGGATAAGATATAAGAATAGAATCATGGTTAAGTATTGAAGTGAATAAACAAAGATTTTTTCCCAAAAATAACGAGTATGTATATCTCAAATAATACGAGTGCAAAATAATAATAATCATAATATAAGAGTAACAACACCAATAATGATAATGATAAAATAGTTAAGTTAACTGTTAATTGGTAAGGATTATTTTCCATTTGTACTTCGGGCAGTAATCAAAAGAGGTGAAGCTAAATGTAATGAATTAATTATTCCGAGCAAATACATGTGGCTTTTGTTTTATTTGACATTTTAGTCATGTTATGTATTAGAACGAATCAATGAGGCTTTGCTCTAAATCACCACATAATATTACATTTTCGGTCATGCATGAAATTTCCTCGGATTATAAAACCTTTATTGTTACCAAAGATCACAAATTCATTAGTTGTTCATGGTTTGTCGGATAAGATTTACTTAAAATCCTCACACGTATTAGGATACAATTCTCTTATCCAAAATCCACTTTTACATTAGATAGGCCAGCAAAATTATGTTTTGGTTGTGACGTGTTTCACTTAGAATTTCGAGTTTTGTACACCATCCTATTAAGTTACGTCTTTTACGCCTATCGAGGAACGAAAAGCATCACGAATTCGTCGCCCCTGCTTGTGGGTATCGGTCAATAGTTTCAAATAAATGGAAATGCTATATGCATTTTTGGTAACTAGGTGTGGACTTGTTAAGAAAAAGAAGACAAGATGTATTTTTTTCTCTAAGGAATGAACACTATATTTTTGTGAATATAATTTGGTGTAAAACCGAAATAAACTTTTGGGATATTTTACATTTTGATCAGGTAGAAAACTAAAGGGGAATCATTAATTACACACATTTGTTCGCCCCTGAAATAATGTTTCGTATGCTCAGAACGTCCCGAACCCACTGTTTAAGTTATAATTCTAATATTCGCCCCAAATTTCAATTGATCTACAGATTTGCCGCTGATTGATTGTATATGATTTAGGAATGGATTTGCATAGGATTACCCTCGTGTTTCTAACGGCTCTTCTAAAGCAGTACAGTAACCACATGGTCCGATGCGTCATAACAGGTAAACGAATCCTGTTTGCGAAGTATCATGATTTTAATTCATACAGATTATCTAGGCTAGGTGTAATGGCACCATGTATGTAAAAGATGTAGATTGTCGTAATTTGATTGATTAGTTGGTCCTTTGAAGTGATCAAAGAAAAAGTTTACAAACAATGTAAAGAAAGACACATTATGACATAAATAACCTCAATGTATTTTTATAGGAATCTCTATAAATTTCAAACTCGCTAAAGTGTTCAGATTATTTCTGTGTTTATGAAAATCTAATACAATTCTATTGTCTGTATGGGATCGGATGATACTAGTATTTGGTATTTGGAAGAAGTAGTTCCCTTGGCATTTTCAAAGCTACTCCTGATACGTCTAATGTGTGTAGATAATTAGGTGATAGGGGTGATAGTTGGGACCTGGAAGAAGTTGTTCCTCTTTGCATTTTTAAAAGCTAATCCTATCCGCAGAGTTTGTTCTCTTCTAGATTCATATTTATTTACACACGTTACCCTTTCTTGATAGATTTACAACTGGTTGGTGGTCCATCATCTAATAAAGGTACAGTAGAGATCAGGCAAGATAGTGGCGATTGGGAGACGACATGTGGAACAAATCTTGGATTTACTGACGTCATCGTCATCTGCAGACAGTTAGGATTCACAGGAGCAAGCCTAGCAGTGACAGCCACACCTTATGGAATGAATTCAAGTCCTGACATCGGGTTAAATTGTAACGGAAGTAAACATATATCACTTTATATTTCTTTCATAAAATAATCTTACATAGTTTCCTAAGCTAGTGAATTCATATTCTATATTGAACAAGATTAAAATGTTGTAATTTACTGTTTTGGCGTCACCCATGCATGGGAAGCGAAAAGCAAAGTGACTCACTACGACCCGCAGGTCTCTCTTCCCGAACTGACTGGGAGAATGCAGGTGGACCACTCCACCGAGGTTCCCCTATACAGATGTGTGTTTGATTTCACAACTCTTAAGTAGATATAAAAAATGACCAAAAAATGGCAGTGCATAGAGTTTGCGGATCATGGACAATTTCAAACCCTTTTGAACATGGTGAAGAGCGCATCGCCAACGCGGATCAGGGCTGTCATAACGCTGATTTGTGCGGTGGCGGTAAATTCCATACACTGTTAAAAAGACAGTGATTTTACAGAAAAAATGAAGATTTTGCAGAAAGCAATAATAGAATCATTTTATAAATTCATAAAACAGGAATTTTCGGCAATTTAATAGAACAGGTCTGTTTAAAAAGGGGAAAATGGTGTTTTATTTAACTAAATTTGTAAAAAAAGATTCCATACACCAAATGCCAATTTCCTGTCAAATTACATGTACGCAAATCTGGTAAGATTACAGGTGTTCTCGAGACTCTGCTGCAGGAACTTCTTTTATTTTCAGGATAAATTCTCTAACAGTGAACGCACACGATACTCCTTATAAAACACGTGGCCGTTGTGTCGCTGCCCAAAACATGAATTGATTGGGCCTCGATGCCCGTTTCATTTCAAACCACCAATACTGTCTCTATAAAAATAAAAGGTTTACTGATGCCACATTCAAACTGGCCAAAACGAATCCAAACAAACAAAATCGAAAATTAACAACCAATGGTCAGTTTGAAGGCAGATGTAACAATTTATCTGCCAATTTAAACTGTCTAAAAATGCGATCTAATCTTACATCGTCGATTTGTATCTATGAAGTAGAATTAATGGTTATTCGTCGTTGTTCCAGCAGAATCCAATTGGAAAGAAGTCAATGTGGATACAAGATGAAGGGGATATAGTTCGCCTATACCATCATTGTCTTAGTTGTACAGTCCAAAGCTTTGAGTTCTACTTGTCAGATGTTTAAAAATTCTGTATGTAGCTTAATATTCTGTACTAATCCATCACATATCTACTGTCAACGATACGAGTGCAGGGATGACATTCTGTCTTTTCAATCATCCCCTAAATCCTTCATTATGCCTGCATTAAATGTTAAACATATTTCAAGATAGGGGAAAAATGCAGACGTAAATAAGCATACTATTGTTTATCATGTTCATGTTAAATTTCTAGGTGAAGGTAGCTTGTCAGCATGTCTTACATTACCACCTACATCCGGGTGTTCTTCAGCAGATCAGCATCTTGTCATGGTAATAAAAAAATATTCAGCTGTTAAATATCTTGAAAAAATATGATTGAATATTACAATATACAGACTAAACTAAATTTGAATCAGTTAAATTTGAGTCCAATTGGGAGCACTTTAATCAAGTATTAGGTCAATCTTGTAAATTTGATAGGCATATACAACTTCTGCTACAAAAAATGAAAATCTTTTAACACATGCGATATTGACGATTAACGTTACCATTGACTTTAAAGTAGCCAATGATGTTATATATCAATGAGATTTACATTTCGTTTATTTACATTTGCAACATTTACAATTTGTTTCGTACACTTTGATACACAAATTAGAGCAGGAAAAAATATGGCAAATTCCATGTATGATAATTATATAAAACATATGTCATAAGTATATCGATAAAGGTAGGATCCCATTCATAAAGGCTCGTTCAAGGTAAATAATACAGAAAGTAAGGGACAAGAGGAATGAAAAAAAAACAAAACAAATTTCAGTACTGAAGTGCCGCAGGTATTACTTTGGCGAAAGTGAGTTTGCAGTCCTTTACTCTTAATTTAGTATGCTTTTGGCGTACTTTGGCTTAATTCTCTCATAATACTAGCAATTCAGTTCAATATGATTCTATTCAATACACATTTTTTTTCTGCAGATGAACATTCCATCCAATGCCATATAAGATATACAAATCAATAACACAATAGTAAAATAATGGGTGGAAATACAATATGTTATGCACATGGAAGAAGGAGTATGATATACCCAGGAAAGAAGTGGATGTGTCGGGAATTTCTCCAAAAGGACTGAACTTATAGCTCCAATAGAAATAAACTTATGTGATATAAGTTCATACAAATCATTGGCATGTCTAGCGTGATGTGGCTGGATATCATTTGTTATTTGAAACATATCTTTAAAAATCTTTATCTCGAGCTATGAACCATTGTAAATGTTTTAATTGTTTGCACCCTTGAGCATGTAGGTAAAGCGGTTATTTAATAGGGTAATTTGATGTTACTGTTTGGTGGTATAGCCAGCTAAGGTGTAATAAATCACTAATACACTAGCACTGAATAGTAAACTCAAACAAACAAAAATATGAAATTCATAAGGATTAGTATATTTACAATGTCCTGCGGTAACATAATTCACATTTAGGCAACAGTGATCATCATTGACATCCATAATCATTATGATCGTAGGAACATAATATTTATAAAAAATTGTAATCCTACGTTTCCAGATGCAATACTGAAACTCCTTACTTTACTTTTATCCATTTAGGTGAGGGATATATCGGATGTTTTGTGGATGTTTCTGGTAACAGAGTGTTATCTGGCAATATGAATTTTAGTCAATCGATGAGTATTTCATATTGCATCCAGTTCTGTCAAGAGTCTACCACGGCTAACTATGTATACGCTGGTGTTGAAAGAGGAAATGAATGCTATTGTGGAGAAGCAAGTGATAACTATACTCGACACGGAGTGGGTGTAGATTCGGACTGTTCTGCTCCATGTCATGGAGACCGCACTGAGAGCTGTGGTAGTTCAGGATACATAGCTATCTTTATGAGTGAGTTCCGATCTTAAAAATAATCATTTCCTATAGACAATGATGTATCTAGTCCTAGCTGACATGCGATAACACACTCGTGAACGATTACTTAGTTTTTATATCCTCTGCATCCATGAATGATACAGAATTATCAACATATAGTATTATACATGAAGTGTCAGTATGAAGAAAAAATGGAAACAGACAATGAAATATTTTGATAGTAGGAGACTAATGAAAGATTAAACTTATTTGTACTTGTAGTAGTAGGATAGTTAAACGGCCATAAACGGCTAGGATTTATGCAGATGTAAGATGTTATGGATTCATATATTTTATGTATATAAAACACTGTATTATTTTGTAATACTCTCATACCCTCCTCGGGGGTGCTATACAGTTAATAAATATTATCTTGATAAGACTTTTGAAAATACAACCAAAAAGATATCCTTAAATAATATGCAGATATGATAAACAGAGTATATTGAGTTGAATGGAAATCAATCAATAAATGTTCATGAAAAAAGAGAGGTTATAGAGAATGATGGCGATGGAGGTGATGAAAATGATAATGAACACTCTTAAAACAAATCAGTCAAGCTGACTTAACTAGACCAGTAGCCTGCTGGGTGCAACTGATATGTCTAGTCGAATTTCTGACATATATTAGAATATATGTCAGAAATAACTCCTGTTTTTCGAGCAAAATACGACTAGAAAATAGTTCAATATAACTAGAATAACAGTTGCATCCAGCTGACCCTAATAACTAGTATAGTCATTTTTGACTGATTTGTTTCTAGAGTAAGGGGTATGTTCCCTTAAAAAACATGACACATTGACAATTTTTCTTCGTCCTCTTTTTATTCTTCTTATTCTTCCTATTATTATTGCTATTATTATTATATTATCATATCATTATTATTCATAACATCATCATCATTTATATCATTAAAAAAATCATCATCATTGATGTGTAAAACTCTCACAATTTATTATGTATGATAATAATAATGATAATAATAATGATAATATTGATAATGATAATGAAGATAATAATATTAATGATAATGATAATAATAATGATGAAAATAATACATGTGACTTATCCACTCTCCACATTACTCAAGCCGCATACAGAAATTAAAAAGATAAACAGAAAGGTTTTCAACATATTTTGCCAGACTCAACAGAGACACATTAGTAGATCCTTAAGATACGATTTCAAATGGTATCCTTGAAAGACTCAACTGAGATACAGTTTTAAATGGTATCCTTTACCAATAGTTCACGTCCAGATCAGTGAAACCACATCTACTATTGCCTCAACCTGGTCGACTGAGGAGATACAAGATATAAGCACCCAAAAGAAACCAATGACCAGTCAGCCAAGTTTTGAGATGACCAGTGGTCATAGTCCAAGGAACAATCTTACGTCATCACCACTGACCACAACCTTCTTCTTCACGCTCCAGCCAAAGAGTCACAGTTCTTGTAATTATAGACAATAGAATATTAAATTTTCGGAGATGGGATACTGTACGTCATTCTTTTCTAATTTGAATGATTTCATAACGAATCCCAAAACGATATTAGATGTGTTTTGTGGTCGATTTTGCCATAACACTAACATACAATTTATATGTATCATCTTTAACGAAATATGTTTAAGTAAATAATAATACCAAAATATACGGGGGCCGGAAAAATTAGAATTATAGAAAAAGAACACAACCTTGCGCAATGAGATTGTAATAGAGAGTTTTCAATTCACAATGCAAGACCAAATCAAGAACACGGTAAATGTGTTGAAGATCCCCGTCAAATGACAATGGACAGTTGGAAGGTCTTTGTCAAAAATTGGTGAACCGGGCGAGCAGTTTTGTCCTAAGTTTCGGAGCTGACGGATAATCGCAAATTTGTCGTTTGTAAAGAGTCCACCAGGAAACGGCTGTTTTGATTCCTCATTTTCGACAAAGACTCCTTGGATGTTTATTGTCATGAAGGGCATTTAACAATGCATGTTCTCTGTTCTTGAATCCGTTCGCGTCGTGGAAATCAAACAGTCCCAAGTAACTCATAATTGAACAGGAGTAACGGCAGGTAGAAAAATGATATTGCACTAATTTATATATTTTTAATGTACAAGCGATAACCTTTCTGATGTATGCATGTCCAATTTAATCGCTACAGGTCTAGGTGTTGGACTTGGCGAAGGTGTTGTTATTATCATCCTTAGTGTACTTCTCATCGTCTCGCTAATATACATCATTCAAATTCGGAGGTAAGTCCCATTTCTTGTGAAAGGTTTTGCAATTTGAATAAATAAACATGGCCTGGGAAACAATTAAAATCGTACATTAAATTTGAATATAAATACCCGACCTAATGTATCAAGGTTAACAGAAAGCATATTATGGTCAAGAGAAGCAAGATCATCGCAACCCAGCAATTACCATATAGTCAGGGGATGTCCAAGTATTGAAAGAACCGAATCATTAGAATACATAGAGCCTTATATACCAGGAAATGACATCCTAACATGAACAAAAGTAATACGCCATTTGTCTAAAGTATTATATTCTAATTTTTGTCTTAAATTTTATACTCTATAGGATGATGAAAGACTCTAACAAGGATCAGAAGACACAAAATGTGGATTTGGTGCAGTCATCAAGTTCGCCTGTAAAAGACACAGGTTTTTACCACGATATTCAGGATGTCATGAAATCGGATTCATTGGCAACATCTGATGGCGATGTTCACTACTCTTCTCAGATATACGAACATAAACGTGCCAATGTATTGGATCCTGACGACACCAGTGCACCACACCACTCTTATATGATCTAAGGAAGGAATACACACACACACACACACACCCTCCCACAGGGACAACCCACCTTACACACACACACCCTCTCCAATACACCCCAATACGCCCATACAGTATACACACGCGTGTGTGCGGTGTATGTACCGCCATACATACCCCATTTATTAGTATAAAGAGAAACAAGAGTTTATGTGTAAGTATTAAGGAAAGCCTATTATATTTACTTCTCTGACCACTTATTAAATAAAGCAAATATTTTACTCGGGGAGCCTTGACCAATGGTCGTATTGAAATGTAGCTGACAACTGTTATGGTTATCATATACAAAGCTTTAGATCCAGTCGAATACTGCCATATAAAAAAAAATGTGTCGAAAATATTTATTAGAATGATTAAAAAGTGTCTTTAATTGAATCTTGACAAACCATATGGGTGCGTGTGTGGGTGTGTGTGTGTGTGGATTTTTGTATATATTATCATTGTTTATATTTTTTATCTCATTATTGCTGTAATGTTCTATATAAGGGGCCCCTTTCACAACTCTGCTTCTATGTGGTCCCAAACCTATCATGTATTCTCATTTCATGTTAAATTATGTAATATGTCTCTTGTTTTAATTCGTTTCAACAAACTTGAACTTAAATAGACAAGGATCCTTATGATTTATTCTGATTTTGATGGTGTTTACACAAATTGCGATTTTCAATCCAGCTTTTCAGATTCATTTAACAGCTAAAATTTCATGGCATGTAATTATGATTTATTGTTTATATCATAATACTTAAATATCATACATACTAGTATATCCTTAGTCATCTTTTAACCTTGCAAATGAGGATTGACCATTTGTCCTGGGATGAATTATGCTATTTCTGATAAAAACCAATTTACACATTCTGCCAAGAATAAAGAGTATGATAGAGAGAGAGAGAGAGAGAAGGGGGGGGGGCCCATATTTGGTTTCATCCATTAGTCCAATGTCAACATCTGACGAAAAAATACTTTTATTATTTTTTCTTCGAAAGAAATTAATGAATTTAAAATCGAATAATAAAATTAGCTAGATAGAAATGTTTGCAATTTCAGTTATTGCAAATTGAACACTATACAGTGCGTATCAAAAAAACGGGACAGATTTGAAAAGTCTATAAAATTTTTGTTTCAAATAATGATGTCTATTTTTTGGTGTTAATAGATGCTCTAAGGTCTTATCTTTGAAATGCAATTTAAAAAAATAAATTTTATTCATGCCTGAGCGAACACGGGACATTTTTGTTGGGGGTTCAAAAAGAGGCTTGCGCCAGAATTGCAGAATATGTGTAATACAATGATCAGACTTCTTGCTAATCAGGAGACGTCCTCTTGACCTTTTCATTATCTGTGCCACAATTTTCGAATTATGCTGTCAAATTTCATTTACAAAGTTATTCATTTAATTTAATTATTTTGTTTTTTCATTTAAACTTCTCTTACCTTTTAATTTTCCTTCATAAGTAACTAAGAAAAGAAGATTTTTTTGTCAACCAAAGCAAGAAGATTTGAATTATTAATAGAGAGATTTTGTGATTATTCAAATCGTTTTATTATGTGAAACAAATAATGTTTTGTACCTTTAAAAGATATGAATCTATTTTTCAATGGGTCATTAATTCCTTGACCAAGTTTAATTGCTTGACAGGAAGGGATTCATGTTTTCAATGACAATGGTGAATTGAGTCAATTTTGAGGGAGCTAGATATGGCAGATCGGGTAAAATGTATTAAAAAGTTGTGAGCGAGCGAAGTGAGCACGCAAATATTCCCACTTTTTGTAATTACAATATCAAATTTTGTGATAGATTTTGACATAATATTCAGAAAATGATATCATATTTTAATTTCTATCTTTCCTTATTTCCTGTCCACTTTTTTTCTTGGTCATGATTTTTTTTTAATTGAGGGGGGGGGGGGAGCAACCCGAGCGCCCGCCCATCTGTGTGGCTTTGTTCAAAAGGCACCATAACCTTTGTAGCACATAATGAAAGGATTTGAAAAAAATCCATGCTCTCCATAATTCGGTTGAAAAAAAAAAAATTTAGCTTGAAGAAGGATTATTCAAAGCTAACAGAGAGCATATTAAAAAGAAATAACAGAATAATTCAAGCAAATAAATAGATCTGAAAATGAATTTTGACCGCATGATTTGAAAATTATGGCAAAGATAATGAAAAGGTTAAGAGGAAGTCTGCTAATTAGCAAGAAGTCCGAACATCATATTACTCATATTCTGCAATTCTGGCGCAAGCCTCTTTTTGAACCCCCAACAAAAACGTCCCGTGTTCGCTCAAGCATGAACGAAACTAAATTTTTTTTTATAGCATTTGAAAAACAAGACCTTAGACCACCTATTAACACCAAAATATAGACATAATAATTTGAAACAAAAATTTCATAGACTTTTCAAATCTGTCCCGTTTTTTTTATACGAACTGTAGGGGAGGCGGGGTAAGTTGAGCATAGGGGCAAGTTGAGCCACCAGCCGCAGGCCGATAATGAATGAGTCAGACATTGTGGTGGTGTCATGTATTGATGACCCATAGCATTACCCCTAACCCCACCACATTGTTTCCAACTTTGAAACAAAAAGTAGTTTTTTAGAGGGAAAAATGTGAATTTCAGCCAAAAAAGTATAAAAGAGTGTGAAATAGATAAGTGCTTTATAAACACACACGTCTTTAAATATAATAAAGACATGATAACAACATTATTAGTCCAGGTATGGATCTTCATTCTTGTCATAGTCTTTTATATGATGGATGCATAATAAATGTGTGGATACAAAATTATCGCACTAAGTTCGGACTGGGGTAAGTTGAGCCAAACAGCATGGGGCAAGTTGAGCCATGGTAATTCCTATGGTAATGTATCTTAAAAAACAAACAAACCATAAAAATCAATTGAAATGCAGGCTGAAAGGAGCAAATTTACATGACTGCTCTTTTCCTTTTACAGGATGTTAGTATTTATAGAGAATTAGCAAGTGAAAAGACTATAAACAAAAAATTGACATGCTGGTTCTCCCCCATACATTTTGTACATAGTTTTTGTGGCTCAACTTACCCCAGAAGGTGGCTCAAACTTACCCCATATATGGGGCAAGTTGAGCCATTTGACATCGTTTTTTTCAAAGGTCACGATGACTTTCAGTGTTGGGGTAGAAATTTATATATAGGTGGAAAATATTTCAGAAGAATGAAATTTCAAAGCAAGGTACTTATTTCGACAAGATTATTAATCATATCAATTCTAACACGCAAAAAGTAAAAACTGTCACAACTTACCCCGCCTTCCCCTATTATTCGTTTATTTTATTAGACTCTGCTTACCTTGTGACTGTATTGCAAAATTAATGCGAATAAATGAAAAAAAATCTTCTTATAAGCTATTATCTTGAGGTTGAAAGATTTCATCGTGAACAAACAAGAATACAAGTGGAGCGTTGTGGCCCAGTGGATTAGTCTCCGGACTCTGGAACAGAGAGTCGTGGGTTCGAATACCAACCATGTCGTAATTTCCTTCAGCAAGAAATTAATCCACAATGTGCTGCACTCAACCCCGTGAGGTAAATGGGTACCTGGCAGGAATTTATTCCTTGAAACGCAGCGCGCGTAAAAACTGCACTGCTGAAGCCAGGGTAATTATGCTGCATATACTGTAGAGTGCTTAGAGACTTCTGACAAAGTGTTAGGCGCTATATAAGCAAGTATAATTATTATTGTTATAACAAAAATAAATCGCAAGTCTGTTTTTTAAACGTAATAAAAAAAAGTTTTTATATTTGAAGTTGCCCTTTAAAACTTGAATCAATTTAAAATAAGATTAGAATGTGTAAAATGCATATGAAATGGAGAGGGAGAGAGAGAAGACGAGGGATTGTGGTGTGAATAAATACTATTTGTGTATGTGTGCATGGATTGGGTGTATGTGTATGTGTGTGATAGATAAATGGTCAAAATTAGACGAGAGAGAGAAATAGGCAGAGAGAGAGGGAAAGAAAGCAGTGTGTATTTGACTGAGAGAGAGAGTGGGGGGGGGGGTAGGGTAATTGATTTTTAATTGGATTTTCAGACATTCTATAAATAGGCTAAGCACATTATAAATGCGTCTCCGTCAAAGAGGAACTTGACTCTAAAAATAAATGTGTTTGCCTATTATTCAGATATTTGATTGGTAATCAAGAGCAGACTCAATAGAAAGCAAACAAAAGACTGTTCCTTTGTGAGAAAAAAGGAGTGTCAGAATAAATAGTGTTTTCAGCCATGTTTCCCGAAATGTGATTCCTGCAAACGGTGCAATAGCAGCTAAAAGTATGTAACATTTAAAATTTAATTGGTACAGCATACCTTCGAAGCTACAGTTTCCAACGCTCAGTTGTGGTTGTCATTTTGTGAAACCAGGTCCTGTCCCATATTCTTTACGGGGTAAAATAGGGGAATTCCTGAAGGTTCGTCATCACTTGTGAACCTGCATGTCAAAGTATTCGTAAACACAGTGCTGCACATTTTCATGATTATTCTGACAGGCAACTGTGATAGCACTATTTGTCATCATACATAATACTGTGGTTTTATTATAAGCTGATTATTATTCAGCTCCTAACTAGTCACATGATTGAGTGGATCGAGCCAAAATACCCCTGAGAACTCATCAAAAATTATGGTAATTATATTTTCACTATTTCGTTTGTCATTTTAGAGTAAGACGATAAAAACAAATTATCGTTGTCATCAAAACAATATAATTGTTTATACCTGTGCAGGTGTATAGGAAAAATAAATATAATGCTTTGAGAATAACACGATTGGTAGGACCTGTTCAAAATTTTAAGGTGAAAACCACGAAATACTGGAAATAAAATCGAACAAGCATGTAAATATTTTTGGCTGTTTCAGAAACATGATCAATCATTCTATATTGGAGATTGAGAAGTGACAAGTAATAAAGACAACTCACCCTTAATTGTGAATTTAATTATCTTGACTTCCTAGGCTATATTTTGCACCTTACCTCTACCACGTTTATTCGTTTAACCTCCTATATTGTTCGTCAAATATTCAAATGACCTTCAAATGACCTTCGCCTCTCTGTTATTCTGATTTGTCTTTTTCCCCTAATATAATATATTTATTTTCCTTGTTTAATTTATTCCATTTCATTCCATTTTATTTCATCGTATTTCATTTCATTGTATTTTTTTTTATTTTATTAGATTTTATTTGTTTTCAATTCAATTTCATTTTTCAATTTACCTAAAGGAGAATTGAGGTTTGGGCTTAAATTGATTTATGTGCGAGTGGAAAAAATGAGAAGTGAATTATCATAAAAGTTTCATAAGAATCAAACAATAATTTTTACGAGATAAAGACTATGGTAATCTCATAATGAAGTGAACATGACTATTCTATTTTGTCTTTACCCAAAGATTCATTCAGCGCAAAGCTTTCGATAAAAATCACCTTTATGTCATTTTTAATTGGATCATATAAAAAAGTTGTTCCTTCCTTACATCACAACATTCTTTTATTGTTTGTCCAATTCCTTCAAACTTGTACGTATATTTTGATATCATTTTCCTATGCAAAAATTCACTTTTATTAGATCGAAACGGGGGGGGGGGGGAGGGAGGAGGGTTGGGTGGGACATTGAGAAAGAAAACAAAAGGAACAACACAGTCATCACATGGTTAATTGAGAAAACTACAAGGTTGTATTTTTAAGGTTTTTGTTTGATAACTAAGATCTATTTAAACGCTATAGGTCTATTCCGATAATCAGAATATTCTCTCCAATGATCATTAGATCCCTAGACATCATTTCTTTTAAAATCTAGATCTAAGGAGTGTGCTCGCAGACATTGAAGGGGGGGGGGGTCTGCCTCTGTAGGTGTTGTTCATTATTTTCACAATTGTTCCAGAATATCGAACGAAACTTTGGTTCAAAGAAATATATAATTTCCTTTTCTTTTTAGGAGTATAATTGGGATTAAAACAGTATTAGACTTTTCGGGACATTAATCATGGAAGTTTACTGAGCTTGGAATATTCTGATCGGGCAAACGATTGGAGAGGAACCATTGATAAATGGTTTGTGACTAAATTATATTTATACCTTTCTGCTCAGAACGTCCAGGCATCATTGTACAAGTTATTTCTTTGGTATTCTCCCCAAATTTCAATTTATCTGCAGATTCATGGCTGATTGTATATGATTTAGAGATGGATTGGTATTGGATCAACTTGGCGTTCCTAATAATTCTTCTGGTGCAGTATGGTAATCATATGGTCAAATGCGACATAACAGGTAAATCTTACCAGACTATCGTCTGTATCATGAGTTTTATAGATGTTTAATTACTTAGGGCACCGTTAATTACATGGTACGATGTATGTAAAAAATGTAGATCGCCGTAATTTGCTTCACGAGTTGGTGTCCGTCTGCCATATTGATTTGAGGGATCTTGAAAAGTACTTTGAATGAATGAAAGAATTAGTTTACACGCACTGACAAGAAAGACATAAATCCATCTCTCAATCGAAATCCATATAAAGGTAAAACTCGCAATAGTGATCAGTTTCTGTGTTTTTCTACAAAAATCTAATAGTCTAATGTGTGTAGAGAATCGAGTGATAGGGATGATAGTTGAACCTGGAAGAAGTAGTTCCCTTTGCATTAAAAAAAAAAACTAATCCTAGCCGCAGAGTTTGAACTCTTCTAGATTCATATTTATTTACACACGTTGCCCTTTCTTGATAGATGTACGACTGGTTGGTGGTCCAGCATCTAATAAAGGTACAGTAGAAATCAGGCAAGATGACGGCGATTGGGAGACGACATGTGGAATAAATATTGGATTTACTGACGTCATCGTCATTTGCAGACAGTTAGGATTCACTGGAGCAAGCCTAGCAGTGGAGATCACACCCTATGGACAGAATTCACCCCCTGGCATTGGGTTAGATTGTAACGGAAGTAAACACATACCATTTAATATTTCTTTCACAAAATACTCTTAAATACCTTCCTAAACTAGTATATTTTTTATTTTGTATTGAACAAAATTAAAATTTTGTAATTTACTGTTTTGGCGTCACCCATGCATGGGAAGCGAAAAGCGAAAACTCACTATGACCCGTATGTCTCTCTTTTAGAACTGACTGGGAGAGTGCAGGTGGACCACTCCACCGGGGTTCCCCTAAAGATGTATGTCTGATTTCAGAACTCTTAAGTAGATATAAAAAATGACCAAAAAGTTGTCAGTTTTTAGAGTTTGCAATTCTGTGAAGAGCGCATCGCCAACGCGGATTAGAGCTGAAATGGCGCTGATCTGTCCTGTGGCGGCAAAGTTCATGTGCACCCACTACTCTGAGTAAACGACAGTGTCAAGGTCGCCGGAAGCGGGGCAGGGGGGGGGGGCACTTGCCCCCCCAAATAAAAAAATTATTATGTGCCCCCCCCCTAAAGAAAAAAGGATAAATTATTCAAGGACAAAAGTAAACGATGAAGGCACTTTTCTGCCTAAAAATTGTCATTTCTATTGTCAAAAATGAAAAAATTTCGCCCCTGACGGGGCAATCACATAATCATAGTAAGCCTCGCGTCTTTTGACGAACATGTTCCTCTATGAAACATACCTTTGAGAAGCCCCTTTTCCATCTTATTACAGTGTGATAACGTTTAACATTTTAATGAATATATTTCAGACTAGAACCGCATGGCAAATTGAAAGTGGTTCACCAATGCAATGCTGGTTGTGTCGGCTAACAAACGCGCGGTCGCCCAGAAACGCTCAGACCGGACCCGATATCACTAACGCGCGTGAACTTACTCGAGCAACATATGGAATCTGAAAATGACTGTAATAGTCGATTTGACAGTCTCATAGGCTCAATACACCAACCTAGAAATGTTCTTTCCGATGAAGTTTTTTTCTTGATTCGTGTTCCTATGGGGTCCTAGAACAAATTCAGCTTGGTTGCCAAAAGTTGCCGTTTGGGCAATTTTGCTAATTAGCATAAATCCAAAATGGCCGCCAGATGCCATCTTGAAAACCTAACTTTTGAACCCCTGTCCACAAAATGATGAGTAATGACTCGTTTTAGGGGTTTAGAGATGTGTAGAACCGATTTCTGTAATCATTTTTGCAATATAAGGTCATCTTCAGGTCAAATCCAAGATGGCCGCCATATGAAGCCATCTTGAAATATCAACTTTTGAACCCTTTGCCCCAGAATCAAGAATAATAACTCTATTCGTGAGTCATTTGGTATGTTGATACAATTCATGCTGTAATTTTGCATAAAGGATAATCTTCAGATCAAATCCAAGATGGCCGCCAACCGCCATCTTGAAAAATTACTTTCCGAGGCTTATACGTGTTAGATCTAATTTCAGAAAGAATACTCATTTCTTTCATTAATACTAAGTTTTTGTCAAAGAATGATGAATAATCCCTCTTTTCGTGAGTTAATTATTTGGTATGCTGATTCCATTTCTGTTAATAATTTTGCAATATAGGATCATCTCCAGGTCAAAATAATCCGACAGGACCACTAAACGCCATATTAAGAAAAAAAAAACTACTTCCGAGATTATTGAACATTGAAGAAGTGCTCTCCCTAATAAGGTTGTTGTTATATGTATTGGAGCTCATGTAAGGAGATTTCAGTGAGAATGATTCATTTCTTTTAATCACTCCATTTTTAGTTCGAGGTCAAGTCATGTCTAATATGGTCAGATGGTTGATAGATTTCGTCATTAACCGCTTACTTTAGAATGAAACCATTCAAGGTTTGGGCTATGATTTCGGGAGTTTTGATCCTTTTTTATTTCTGTGCAATCATACTTTTCCAGTGAAATGACTTTAAAGTATTATTTGAATAAAAAAGTGATTTCTCGGTAATATTAAAAAAAAATAGTTAACTTATTAACTTCCTTTATAATTATTATTGGATTTTTCCTCCTGACAAGAGCCATTGACTTGGTCAGCAGGAGTGCACTCTTTAGCCTCCTGCAGAAGATAGGCTCCCCCAAAACTGTTCCACGGTCAGGATTGTTCTCATTCGTGAAATGTTTTACGGAAACGATGTCGCCCTGCCTCTCAAGAAGTGGGAGTACAAGACCTAGTCATACATAACAGCTGCCTGTCCTGTGCATGTTAAGGGTTTGGATCATCCATCAGCCTGTGAGACAGTCAGAAATCCTGATAGACTCAAGACACCGACTGTCCTCCAAATACACACTCGTCTGGTTGTGGTGGACCCCTCACCTACCTTGGACCGACTATATGTCTCTTGCCCCCTTTCACAGGACAAGCATAGGGATTGTAAAATCTCTCACAGTCATGGCCAAGCTCCTGCACGGAAATAAGTCCTGGAAAACGTACGCAGACCAAGAAAAGTGGCGAAACACCTTCCATGTCAGCTGCCTCGGACGTATCATGCACGTAAATTGGCAGGACAGAGTGAAAAATGCAGAGGCCCTTTAGCGTACGTGCTGGCATCAAAAGTTTATTCTCGCTCCTTAGTCAAAGGCACCTCAGGTGGTTGGGGGCATGTTTGCCGCATGAAACCGTGGCAAATCCAAGAAGGGATTCGCCAAGGTAAGGTGAGCTATGTGATTGGTCTCACCCCATCGGTAGATCACACCTCCATTATAAAGACACCTGCAAACGTGACATAAAACTTGCCGGCATAGACACTAACACTTATGAAGGTGTAGATGATAGTCGCCATTCTATGGAGAGCTACTAAGTACAGGGGTCAAGATGTCAGAAAATAATCGGAATGCTAAATTGGCAGGCCAAAGGCCTAGGAGGAAGGCTAGGGCAGCATCTCTATATAAACGTGTCTCAGGGCCATCCTCCTTCATCTGTAAAAATTTGCTCTAGAGACTGCAACTCTAGAGTGGAGCTCTATAGTCACTCTCGAAAATGTAAGGCCGAGCGCTACACCATCGTCTTTTAAGGCGAACTGATGCCTATACCAATCATTGGACACATTGATTTAGAAAAAAATATTGATAAAACACTTTCAAATTCAAATAAGACCCTAAAAGCCTCTTCAGTATAAAGGTATGGATGGACCTTAAAAAATAAAAATACACTCGGAATGGATCATGGCCCAAACCTGAAGAGGATTCATTCTAAGTTGAGCAATTAATGTTGAAATCTGACATCTAAGATGTACCTTCACCTTGACTTTGAGCTTGAGAATTGATAAAAGAAATAAGTATTCTTACTTAAATCCCTTTACATTAGTTCTAACACGTATAAGCCTCGGACAGTAATTTTTCAAGATGGCGGTTGGCGGCCATCTTGGATTTGACCTGAAGATTATCCTTTCTCACTGAAATCTCCTTACTTGAGCTCCAATACATATAACAACAACCTTATTAGGGAGAGCACTTCTTCAATGTTCAATAATCTCGGAAGTAGTTTTTTTCTTAATATGGCGTTTAGTGGTCCTGTCGGATTATTTTGACCTGGAGATGATCCTATATTGCAAAATTATTAACAGAAATGGAATCAGCATACCAAATAATTAACTCACGAAAAGAGGGATTATTCATCATTCTTTGACAAAAACTTAGTATTAATGAAAGAAATGAGTATTCTTACTGAAATTAGATCTAACACGTATAAGCCTCGGAAAGTAATTTTTCAAGATGGCGGTTGGCGGCCATCTTGGATTTGATCTGAAGATTATCCTTTATGCAAAATTACAGCATGAATTGTATCAACATACCAAATGACTCACGAATAGAGTTATTATTCTTGATTCTGGGGCAAAGGGTTCAAAAGTTGATATTTCAAGATGGCTTCATATGGCGGCCATCTTGGATTTGACCTGAAGATGACCTTATATTGCAAAAATGATTACAGAAATCGGTTCTACACATCTCTAAACCCCTAAAACGAGTCATTACTCATCATTTTGTGGACAGGGGTTCAAAAGTTAGGTTTTCAAGATGGCATCTGGCGGCCATTTTGGATTTATGCTAATTAGCAAAATTGCCCAAACGGCAACTTTTGGCAACCAAGCTGAATTTGTTCTAGGACCCCATAGGAACACGAATCAAGAAAAAAACTTCATCGGAAAGAACATTTCTAGGTTCGGAAAATGTCAAATCGACTATAAAACAGAAAAGAGTAAAGAGTTGAAGAGGCTTGAGTAGTTGGATTATTGGATAAATGAGAAGATGCTAGCTTGAGTCGGTGAATGGAGTGCAGAGCAGGAGTACTTATCTATCAAATACTCATTCCTCTTCTACCTTTTCTGGTTTACTGTCTTTTTCAGGACTACGCGCATTTAAACAAAAAAACTACTCGACTATCAACTGTTCACTTCCTCCCCTATCAATTTCACTTCTTCCTCTATCCACTTTTTCGAAAACTCCACTTGGTGTTCCGACAACCATATTCGCTATTGGAATGTAATTGTTTTCTTCTAATAATGTTACATAATGTACATTATGAACTGCGGAAGTTTGTTAAAGGGATGGTCCGGGCTGAAAGTATTTATTATAGTTTAATAAATAGAGTAGAATTCACTGAGCAAAATGTTGAAAATTTCATCAAAATCAGATAACAAATAACATATTTATTGAATTTAAACCTTTAGCAATATTTTGTGAAAACAGTCGTCATAAATATTCATTAGGTGGGCTGATGATGTCACATCTCCAATTGTTCTTTTGTGTTTTATTATAGGAAAATAGGTTCATTCATTTTTTTTCCTCCAAGAACTAGCAAAATTGGATTGACATCCGATTTAGTGCATTAGATATTTATTGCTGCAACTTATTTCATTTTAAGAGAGACATATTATTCACACAAGTATGAAATAATGAAAAAATATGATTTTATGTAATAACATAAGAAAACAGAAAGTGGAGATGTGACATCATCAGCCCACCTAAAGAATATTCATGACGACTGTTTTCACAAAATATTGCTAAATTTTAAACGTCAATAACTGTATTATTTGTTATCCGATTTTGATGAAATTTTCGGCATTTTGCTCAGTGAATTCTACTCTATGTATTAAGACATAAATATTTTCAGCCCGGACCATCCCTTTTTCATGATTATTTACAAATGAATATTTCCTGGAATTTGATAATCATCATTTCCTAGTTATGGTCACATTTTCCCCAGAAAATATGTAAAGAAAAAAGAAGATTTTGAAGGGGTCATCTAAAAGTGCTTCCCAGCCATACAAAACATGCAAAAGGAAACACATAAATCGAGTAATGAATGTTTTAAACTTTAATGATTTTCAGAAAAGTTTTAAATTGTTAGAGAATTAAGCTTGACATATTTCTTTTTCCTTCAGTTACAAAATATGAAATGTATTGCCCATGCATGGATAATCAGGGACTATCTCCAATGCTGATGTCAGAAGTGATTTGCATAGAATGGGTATTTAAGTGCTTATCGACGTCTGCCACGTCAGAACAGTATGACATTTTGAAATTGAAAAGACATTCATTAGAATTTATTTTGTTTCTGTTGTTGCGCTTCTTCTGCTTAATACACTCCTTGTTCTGACAGGAATTACTTAAAACTTATGATTGTGCTCTCTCGCGTCGTCCGTGTATGTAAATGTACATATAAATATTACTAAAAAGATATTGCATGAAAAATGTAATTTCTGGTATTTTGAGTCAATATAGGAAATTCAATTGATCAGACACAAAAACACATTCCGAAGCGATTGTTTTGCGCGTAGATTTCATAGGTTCTCATAGATTGTGAGTATAGCCTTTCGAAGTGAATTCTAGTCTTTTGTAGTGAATTCTATGTTTGAATTTCAAGAAATTCATTTTTGAATGCTCTTAGAAACGCAACTTGTATACTCCATTTTTACACAAAGTCCTTACCGTGGGGGGGGGGGGGGTCCACTCCCACACCCTCTCCTGCTCGATCGCTTCGGTATCTCACGCTGTCAAAAATATTGTGCCCCTTCGGAATTTTGCCCCCCCCCAAAAAAAAAAAAAAAAAATGAAAGTGTTCCGGCGCGCCTACACAGTGTCATTGTGTAGCTCCCTGCTTTGACAAGGGAACTGCCGATAGTGATTAGGTATCGATGCTCGTTTCATTCAAAGCATCAAATACTGTCTCTAGAAAAATAAAAAAAAAAAGGTTTACCGATGTCACAGTCAAACCGGCCAAAACGAATCTAGACTAATTTCGGAAATCAACAACCAGCGGACAATTTGGAGGCAGTTAAAACAATTTATCTGCCAATTTAAGCTGTCTAGATCCGCGATCTAGTATAGAAGAATGTATACGTCGATGTTCTGGCAGCTTCCCATCGGAAAGAAAGTCAATGTGGTTGTAAGATGGATAGTTCGCCTATACCATAATTGTCTTTGTTATACAGTCCAAATATTGAGTTCTACTTGTCAGATGCTTAAAATTGAATATGTTGCCTAATATTCTCTACTTATCCATCATATATCTGCTCTCAACAAAACGAATGCAGGGATGACATGCTGCCTTTTCAATGATCCCTCTCTCCTTCATTATTCTCGCATTAGATGTTTAACATATTTTAAAATATGCAGACGTAAATCATCAGACTGTTGTTTATCATGTTCATATTAAATTTCTAGATGAAGGTAACCTGTCAACATGTCCTACATTAGAACCTACATCCGGGTGTTCTCCAGCAGGATCAGCATCTTGTCATGGTAATAAAAAAAAATATTTAGCTCTTAAATATCTTGAAAAATTATGATTGAATATCATAATATGCAGACTACACTAAATTTGAATCAGGTCTTTAAAATGAATGAATATAGACTCCCTTATGGAGCACTATGATCAAGTATTAGGCTAGCCTTGTAACTTTGATAGGCAAATACAACTTCTATTAATAAAAAAAAAAAAAAACACATGCGAGATTGACTCTTCTTAGCCGTTTTTACAACGATTGATGATATCATTGGCTTAATAGCTAATAATGCTATAAAGCAATTAGACTATGTCATTTCATCTTCCATTTCGTTTAATTCCATTGCAACATTTACAATTTGCTTCGTGGATTTCGATAAAAAAAGTAGACAGGAAAACATATAGCAAATTCCTATGTACGTGTACATATATAATTATCACAATAAAAAATATGTCGTAAGTATACCGATAAAGGTAAGATCCCATTCATAAAGGCTCGTTCGAGAAAAATATTCCAAAAAGTAAGGGACAAGGTGAATGACAAAAAAAATGTAAAGCAAAAAGGTAAAAGAAATAATTTGTTCAAGCAAAAAGGTAGCAAAAAGGTTTTTGTTAAAAAAAGTTATTTTAATTTCGGCACTGAAGAAAGTGAATTTCCAGACCTTTACTCTTTATTTCGCATATTTTTGGTGTACTTTGGCTAAATTCTTTTATTTAACTGGTCATTCAGTTCAATTCAATTCTATTCAATCAGACATTTATTTTCTTCAGATGGACATCCAATGCAATATAAGATATACAAATCAATAACATAACTATTAAACAATGGATTGAAATACAATATGTTTTGCACATTGAATAAGGCGTATAATAAACCCAGGAAGCAAGTAAACGTGTCTCCAAAAAAGACTGACCTCAAAGCTCCATTAGGCCTGACCTTATATCTCCAATAGGACTGACCTTATTTCACCAAAAAGACTGAACGACTGACCTTATATCTCTAATAGGACTGACCTTATTTCACCAAAAAGACTGAACGACTGACCTTATATCTCCAATAGGACTGACCTTCTTTTAATAGTTTGCATTTTTCTAGAGAATAAATTTAAATGATTATTTGAACAAATTGTTGCAATACAATGTCGATGATGTTCAATGAATAGAATGTAAATACTTAAAGAGAATACCTGTATATACGGATTTATTCTTGTGTGCAATAATAACATCGGTATATATTATGTGTACACAACAGTATTTTAAATAATTTATAATCCTACGTTTCCAAATGCAATTCTGAAACTCGTTACTTTATTATTTATCCATTTAGATGATGGATATCTTGGATGTTTTGTGGATGTTTCTGGTAACAGAGTGTTTTCTGGCGCCTTCAGCATATGTTCATCGATGAGTATTTCATATTGCATCCAGTTCTGTCAAGGGTCCACCACAGCTAACTATGTATACGCTGGTGTTGAAAGTGGAAATGAATGTTACTGTGGAAAGGCCAGTGATAACTATACTAGACATAGAGAGGGAGTAGATGCAGACTGTTCTTTTCCATGTCATGGAGACCCTACTGAGAGCTGTGGTGGTAGTGGATACATAGCAGTCTTTACCAGTGAGTATCAAAATTTCTGACACAAGCATTTTTTTTTGGTTAGTTTTATGTATTATCAGTGAACTATTTGTGTTATTTTTTGACAATGTATTGTAACTTTAATTCTCTTTTGCTGTTCTACATCTTTTCTTTATTGTTTCTCCTTCCGTATTCTTTTTAAAATAAAATACAATTGCACTATCAGCCGCCATGACGACAACAGTGAATACACCGACCAAGCCGACTACGGTATTGGGTATGTTATCTCTCTTATTATGACAATACGTAATGTATTATTCAAATATGCATCCTGATTTTAGCTAAATACATTTTTAAATCAACCCAATGTTATCAAAAAGTGAGCAGCTCCTAATCATTTTAATACAAGTTATTATGCATTCATTAATACTATAAAATAATGTCCGTTGCTACCATTGGGAAAAAGGCAAATGCAGCCAATATAAACCCCTCAAAAAAAGTTTTGCAACTCAGTTTTGGGGATGATATCTTTTTGGTTAATGAATCATAAAAGATGAAACTGGTATCATTGGAAAGCTGAATTATTCTTCTTTACAATGACATGCCATTTGCTGTGTTTATGTAATCATGGAATATGCAATCACCCTGAACATCGAGAATAGTCAGAAGTAAAATGTTGCAAAATGCATTGATTTCCAACAAGAGTCTCCATTTCTATAGAATTTCCACCATGCAGGTGACAGTGAATGCACTCGGTCCATCTTCGAAACAATTGGAAATTCGCTATTGCAAACGACGCATTTGGCAACATTTCATGTGTAACATTGCTGCGTATTATCATGTCTCTGTATTTCATGATAACACTAGCATTACAAATGACACATGATTGTAAAGAAGAATAATCATGCTTTCTAAAGATATCACTTTTACACATGATGATGGCACATTAAAAAATTTATTAGCACTCAAACTTTCAGTTTGAGTTGCAGAACTCAAACATGACATGGCAACGAATTTTGCAACATTTATTTTTTTTTACATTGCTGCATAAAATATCTTGTCTGTGTATTTCATGATAACACTAGCATTACAAATGACACATGATCGTAAAGATGAATAATCATACTTTCCAATGATACCACTTTTACATATGATGATGGCACACTAAGAAATTTATTAGCACTCAAACTTGAGTTGCGGAACTTTTTTTGAGGGGTTTACATGATACACACCGATGTTACCACTCAAAAGAAATATGATAATGCTTAAGGTTCTCATTCAATTTGTGTATTTCCCATCATTTCAGGGATTGATTTTTTACCATTTTATTTCAACAATCATATGGATAGAATGCTTGAGTTTCCACACTCTTTGATATCGAACTCCAGTACCAGTTCTGTAGCGGAAAAATGCAAATAATAATGATAAAGAAATCACATAAATCTGTTGAGGAAAGTGCCAATCATTATGATTAAGAATAAAGATTTAAAAAGTCATTGATTGATTATGCTAAATAATTCAGGAAAAATGGGTTTGATATCATTTTATCCCAATCTAATAAAAGTCGTTAAAAAGAATACGGTTTTACGGTGAGAGGCAAGGTGTATTATTGCATAAATGCATGGAGCTAGCAGGTCCATGAAACCTGACAGCTTTTTGATACTGTTGGAAGTAAAATCTGGCTGTCAATGGAATTTTCATTCCCTTTGAATGCAGCAAATAATGAATAGATAATTGTACAAATAATCAAGGAAATCTTAAAAAATAATTGTGATTCTGTAATAAAACACAGATAAACAATACTCAATATTAAAGCATGTCACGATTTTGTTTGCTCAAATTGCCACATAAAGTGCATAGTGTAACATTGATTGAAAATATATGTCATTGGGCAATACATTTAATTCAAAATTATAATTCATTCGAAACAGCTACTTCTCCACTTTCGACGACATCCATTGTAACTTCAACCAACCAGGTACCCACAACAAGTAACGGTGATAGAATTTCATCATCATCACCACCACCACAACCATCAACATCATTATCCTCAGGTAATTTAAAGAACTCCTAATAAATATACACCATATACTTTTAGTAAACCCTAATAAAGTTTATAATTACCCTATCATTATTTTTCTATTTTACTTTCTCTTAGGATAGCAACACAAATCATATTTACAGCAAATGATCATAGTGACAGTAAAAGAACTGAAAATTTGATTAATTTTGGTAATAAAGTAATTCTGACGATGAAGGCAGTAATGCGTATGAAATTAATAGTAATCAAATGATGTTATATTTCGTCATCTTGACTCAATAAATTCCAATTCAAATGCAACACGCTTCCAGTAACACAAGCACGTTGGTAATAGAAAGAAATCAGTGACTTGTCCTATGTAGACCATTGTGAAATGAAAATCAAATGAAATGAAATGAAAAAGGGTTGAAAACTCCCATGGCAACCACCATGACCACAGTACTGCAATAAAAGAGAAAAAACTACATGTTGCAGGTCAATCTAACTGAATTAAAAAGCATGACAGTAGACTACTGAGGAACCCTTTACCATTTAGTCATGAAACTGTATCATTATGAAATGATCCTCGTCACTTCGCGGTGAAAATAGTTGTATTTTAAACGTTTAATCTCGTGGAATAATTGGTAATCGTAATTCACACAGGCTTATATGCAGGGATTGGTGGAGGTGTGGCTGCTGTTGTGATCGTCCTCATAGTCATCGTTGCCATCGTTTGTTTCAGGAAGAGAAGGTTTGTAGCAACCTTATTTATTAGATGGTAGTGTATTGTGTAGAAGTTATGGCATATGAAAATTATTCCACTTTATGTTGACGACTTCAATTCTTCTGATATTCGTTTCGTTATAAAAACATGGTAAAAATCGTAAATAACAGCTCTTGAAGTCGGTTTATAGCTATCTATCTTTTGTCTTTTATAAAGGCTGGTACTTAAATGGAAAATTAAGCCACCAAATATTCTCCAATATCGTTATTTGAATTTAGATCCTGAGTGTTTAACAATGTGTCGCTAAGATTCACAGCAAAAATAAAGTGTTAGAAACCCTACAAGAACATTATACATATTTTGATATTTCTACCCAATTGTATCCAACATTCAATTAAAGGTCACATCAGAGGACAAAGGGTATTGTCTCTTCACAAAGGGCAACCCTGTCTCCAGCCAGCAGGCCTCCAGCATACGATGACTTCGGTATCCCTAACGGTGTAATGGCAGATTCATCTTCTGCCAGAGGCTTCCAACCTGGGGCACAAGCACACAGTAGCGCGAAATCAAGAGGACATAATAAAGTTCTCCTTGTAAATCTGAATCCCAGGAAATCATCGAATATATATGAGGGGACAATGGATGAAACCCCAGACACAGAAATGACGTCATATGCTTCACATGGCGCCACTGCGGTGAAGCAGAACAGCGACAACCGATTAAGCGTCCTTTACGCCACGCCTGATAAGAACGGAGACGGAGCACAGGACGGCTACGACGAAATTAATCTCGGAATTGCACCCTATTCTTCTTTTGAAAATCCTAAGCAGCCAACCGCCACGGCGAAGATGGCCGACAGAATGAGCGTCGTTTACGCCGCGCCCGATAAGAACGACGGACGAAACGGCACCTCGGAAGATATGGACAGTCTGTATGCTATGCCAGATAAGAATGGAAACCGGAACAACCGTTCTGATGATACCTCGGAGGATGTCGGCAGTTTGTACGCGATGCCCGATAAATCCCGAGGAAACCCGGATGGGTACGACGGAGATCAAGATCTCTACGCTAAAACTAATGACTCGTTTTCTGGTGATCAGTATAGTGAAATGGATATGGTTGAAAATGAATTGTATGCTATGTAAGAGTTGTTGGTTTGAAGTAACAGTAAACATCAACATAGTAAATGAATGGGGGAAAAATCCTTGTATAGTTTTGTTTGAAATGTCATAACACTAATCATTACATCATTTGGTAATTAAAAGTTTGTACGAAATCATCCACACATCTCATTTTTGTTCCCTCTACACTATCCTGTCTATTCAATATTTCTTCAAGACATAAAAGTAAGCAAAAGGAAACCAGATGTGGAGATGTCTTATTGCAAAATATGTGCAAATGAATATAGATAAATAATTTCAAGCATTGTACGAATGCTGTACGAAGAAGAATTCATCTTACATCACCTTCATGATAATTACTATGATTGATCACCTAATGTATTTTGAATAAGCATAACAACCAAACTTGCAGCAAGGAAGAGGAATGATGATGGAAATAAGGGGTTCCCTTGTACATGTTGTACACATCTTTTACTAATCATACTGTGACGGACTCGCTCGGCGGGGCGGGTGGTGCGGTCCGCCGGCAGCTCGCTCTTGTCAGGATGCCTGCCGCCGGCGGGTGTGTCGCCACGTCGATTTCCAAACTTTTAGTCGTGGATCCGTTTGGCAGAGATATACTGCCGCAGTTGACACTTGCACACGCCTCGATCCTGTCAGTACCACCACCAGGCAACCTCCAGACGGCTACACTCTTTGTTATCAGCTCCAAAAGCTCACCCGACCATATGCATCTGATTCCTGTAGTTAAGCTCCTACGACCATATGCATCTGATTCCTGTAGTTAAGCTCTCTCGACCATAGGTATGGGTTTCTCTGTAGTTAAACTCCTACGACCATACCCATGTATCGAGAGATGTTATAACACTTACTTTGTTCGTGATGAACGGGTGACTATGCAATCAGTACTCATATATTATTCATACTTATATGTTTATTCAGAATTGTTTTCTAATCTTTGATATATATTTTCATACATTTTTTTTATAATAAAGATTGTAAAATACATTTTTCTAAAACAAATTACGTTTTTTGTACAGTATAAACAATATGTATCGATCAGATTTTCCCGTATATGATTCTTTTCAGTCCTTGTTTTGAATCATTACACTTTAAAAACAAATCTGTCCAAGATGACTAGTTGATAGGGTCAGTCAAATGCAACTGTTATTCTAGTCATATTTGACTATTTTCTAGTCGTAGTTTACTAGAAAAGAGTTATTTCTGACAAGAACATATGTCAGAGAAGTGATAATCAGTGATTGTCACATCAGTTTCACCCATTTGACTACTGGTCTAGTCAATTTGACTGGTTTGTTTTAAGAGTGTACACTCAAAATCGAATTCAGACCTGGCGTCAATAGGGAGCAGTCAATTAGGCCCTACTGAATTTTGATTCAATCTGATAATATTTGAATCTTTAAGAAATATAGCTTTTGCATTGAAATTACATCCCGACTGTGATTGATCACCGATTCTTGGTCCCGTCTTACAAAGAGTTGCGATTGATCCAATCATCTTGAATTATACAGAAATCCATCACAGCCATTATTTTCCCTACAGAAAATTTGTACAATGTCCCTTTTGAACTACGAGGAGCTTACTGAATTGTTAAGACAACGAAGAATGTATGGAATAAAAATGCATAATCCTCTTTTTTTTGTAAGAAACACGCATTTAAGATGTTTGCGTTGTTGGCTTTTCGTAGTTGTGGTCGATCGGATTAATAGTAACTCCTTGCAAAACGGGACCAAGACATGCCTTCATTTTAATTCCATGTAAATCATGTAATAAGGGGGTAAATAAAAATAAGTATGAATTTCTCCGATGCATTCTTTAACTTTTCATAAAGAGAAAAAGTTGTATGCCAAGGTTACTGTGTTTCGTATCAACACCACATTGTAAGAAGTAACTTTGAAAAGATTGATAAAGGCGTAGCTAATGTGACGTCATAGCTATTAATATTGAGTTTACATTAAATTGGCAGTATGCCATCACCTTAAAGTGATTGGTTAACATTGGCTTGACTTTTAAAAAATCTGAGCTAGAAGGTCACACTTGTCACCTGTGTCTGTGATATGTTACAAAAGTGAAGCCCAGAAAAAATTGCGTTCGAAAATAATTATTCAGTGCTTCAAAAATTGAAATATTAAGTGACCGGAAACACCTTCTTAATTTCATCCCATACACTTATGTGTAATATTTAGGTGTCTGTAAGACGCCTATTTACAAAATCATGGTTTGCCTGTAGTTTTAGCTTTTCATTATCAATAATGGTTGTTTTCAGGGTTTATTAGTTCTAATACATGCACTTGTACACATGTTTCATCTTGGTTTGAGAATTTTTAAATTGGCTGCTCAAAAGGTTGAACAATACCTTTAATTGTGAAGGTCTGTCTTATAATTTGAGATTGGCGGATTCCTGTTTGAACGGTACAGCAAGGTTGCTTATGGCTGCTTTAGCAGAGTGATAATTTTCCATTTTTCTGATTAGTTCCATTGAGGAAGATTATTTGCAATAATTATTCATTAACAACAAGAACAATTGTCCTAACAATAAAACTAAATATATCATGACATAAAAAATAACGGGAAATATTAAGAAAAACATACAGATATGTAATTTTAGTAGAGTAAAGTGATAAGTGAAAGGAGCTTAAAAGTTGGTCGAAATGGTGTCTATGCAGAAAGCATTTTATTTTGTTCGAAACGAAAGTTAAGATATACACACGATTTCAAGGTTTCATATAATAATCAGGTAATTGACAGAAAAGATTCAGTGAAATATTTGGGAATTAATTTAACAAGTAACCTATCATGGACGGGTTTGGTAGACTCAATCGTCAAATAGGCAAATTGGCGCTTGAAATTTTTGTATATATATCAAACCTGTTTGAATATGAAGTCTAGACGTATTTCATGCTTTGCTTTGATACAATGTCTATTTGACTATGCACTTATTATAAGGCTTATGAGATTATTCCATGTTTATGTTTTTATAAGAATAAAACTAATAAGTGACTGATCGGGGAAAATATAGGTGAAGATAATTTCGGCCCCGTTCCCTATTGGCGAAAGTCAGATCCGCCATTGTATGACACACACACACACCGGAAAAATGGCTGGTGTCCCCCTGAAAAAGCAAGGACCCCCCAGTGCCCCCCACGAAAAAATCCTAGCTACGCCACTGTGTAATTATGATTTATTTTATATATTTTTCAACGTACTTCAATATTATACATACTAGTATACCTCCAATCATCTTTTAACGATTCACATGATGTTCGACTCTTTGTGGTGGGATGAATTAGGCCATTTCTGATGAAAAGCAATTTTCTCATATTGCCAAGAATAGAGAGTATGACAGAGGTAGAGAGAGAGAGGTGGGAGGGAGGGGGGGGCATATTTCGTTTCATCCGTTTGTCCAATGTCTACATTTGATAAAACAATATTTAGAATATTTAATATTTATTTAGAAAGAAAAGAAATTAATGAATTTCAAAATCAAATGATAAAATTAGCCAGACAGAAATATTTGTATTTTTTTCTAATTGTAAATTGAACACTACATTATTTATTTCATTAGACTCTGCTTTCCTTGTGACTGCATTGTGAAATTAATTCGAGTAAATAAAAAAGAATTAAAATCGTATAATAAGCCATTATCTTGAGGTTGAAATATTTCTTGGTGAATAAAGAAGAATACAAAAAATAAATCACAAATCTATTCTTTAAGCGTAATAATTTTTTTTATAGCTGAAGTTGCCCTTTAAAACTTGAACACATTGAAATGTGCAAAATGCATATAGAACGGAGAGGGAGAGAAAGGAGACGAGGGATTGTGGTGTGAAATATATGCTATATGTGTATGTGTGCATGGGTTGGAGTGTGTGTGTATGTGTGTGATGGATAATTCAATTCAAGGTTTATTAAAAACATGAGGCTCAGCCAAATGGCTGAATTGGCCATGTATACAAAGTAAAAAAAAATAAAAAACGACTCATTACATATTCCAAACATTAAAAACAATAACCGTTGTAAAACTGACATGAAAAATATGTGTATTGGCAAGAATACTTAGGCAATGAAAATTTATATACATGTACATGAGATAATGAGGAAAGGGTAAATTAAGAATAATAAAAACAAAATACGTAGGCTGTAAAAGATCAATAAAAATATATGGATATTGAATAAAATAGTTGATTTCCTCATTCATTAAAAAACTTGATATTGCAAGTAGGCTGAAATTGCTTTCAAATGAGCAACTGGTTATTGATTGGGCATGTCTTTATTCAGGAGATCTATGCAATATTGTATGGGGCTATTGCGAAATCGATTTGTCTTCCATTTGTATTGCTGATATCTAGGAATATGTCGGAGATTGATGGTTAAGTTTTTTGAAGGAGGTAACCAGGTACTGAATGTTGGATGTTTGGTTAAAGACATAGCAAAATCCAGGCTGACTCGGAGTTTCTCCCTTCTGTATTCCAGAGTAGGAATTTCACATGATAGGCAAGCACTGGCATAATCTGTTTGGTTTGGGCCCAACATGATTCTACAAGCTTTTTTTTAGATGAATGTTCAAAATAAGACACGAGAAAGAGAGAGAGAGACAGGCAGACCGCAGAGAGGAAGAGGAAGCAGTGTGTGTGTGTGTGTGTGTGTGTGTGACAGAGAGAGAGGGGTGGATGGAGGGGGGGAGGGCAATGGAGGCAAATAAGTTCAGAAAAGAAGAGAATTTGAAAATTATGTTTGCAACTATTTGGATACAATTTTGTATCAATATATATACTTTAAAATCATAATGATTCACACCTAAAATGACACGAAATTTCCACAAACTTCAAACATTCTATTGAAGCTGAGGATGAACAAAGAATTCGCTACAGATCACTTATACGAAGGTAAACGATGGGCTATCACCATCTACTAAAAAAAACTGGATAGGCCTCGTTGTATGCTGCCACACAATATGAACTTGAAGCTACAGGATGTGTACTCTGTATGGGACCATACCAAGACCTGAGAACTTTAATTTTTTTCCGATTGCATAAAGAAAGCGCATTGTTTGTCTACCTACATTTATTTCGTTATCTACATATCAATGGCTGTGACTGAGCCAATTATTTAATTTCATTCATTTTCATTTCATTTTGTTTTCCACAAATCAATCAAAATTAAAAAAAAAAACCCATATAATTCATTCCGAAATAGTATTCATGATTAGAATATAGATGCAGATTCAAAGTGGATGGACCTAAAGCAAAGCAAAAGCTTGTTATGGATAGGCCCTTAACAAATAATTAATGTTTAATCAATGCTAGCTAAAAATAGATCTGAACTCGGAGAAAGAAACTGGACAAGGACGGAAACAAACACAATCTCAAAACCTTATGGAAAGTCTTCCCTAACAAATGACGTTCAAATTGGATTCACAGGAATTCTATAAATAGGCTCTGAACTTTATAAATGCTTCTCTGTCAAAAAGGAACTTGACTCTTGAAAATAATTATGATTGCCTATTATTCAGTTATTGGATCGGTAATCACGATCAAACTCAATAGAAATCGAACAAAAGACTTCCTTTGTGAGAAAAAAAGGAGTGTTAGAATGAATAGTATTCTCAGTCATGTTTCCTGAAATGTGATTCCGTCAAACGGTGCAATAGCAGCTAAAATTATATAAAAGTCGAAATTTGATTGGTGCAGCATACCTTCGAAGCTACAGTTTCCCACGCTCAGTTGTGGTTTTTCATTTTGTGAAACCAGGTCCTGCCCAATATCTTTACGGGGCAAAAAGGGGAATTCCTTATTGAGGTTGGTCATCACTTGTGAACTCAGTGCTGCACATTATTCTGACAGGCAACTATAATAGCACCAGGTATCACCATACATAATACTGTGGTTTTATTGCAAGCAGATTATCATTCAACTCCTTACTAGCCACTGACCAGATTGTGGATTGGGCAAACAAAGGTCTGATTGAGAACTCATTACGAATACTGGTAATTACGCATTGTATTTTTATTATTCCCTCTGTCATTTTATGCTTAGACGATGGAAAAACAAATCATCATTTTCATTAACAAAATCCTAAAAAATATATGTAACTGCATAGAAATATATGCATATTAAAATTACTAGACATGTTCAATCTGCAGTATGAATTGAGTTAAAAGACAGTCCTACTATGTGAATAGCACGATTAGTAAATGAATGAGAACAACAGAATGGTGAAAGCTTTGCTGAAATCGGACAAGGAATTAAATATTTTATTTGTGAGTGTTTGAAAAAAAAGCGATAGATAATATTGCGGTAATTTGAAATAGGTAATTGAAATGTGAAAAGCGATGACAACTTACTTTTACATTGTGAAATAATTATCGAGTTCGTGTGATATCTTGGGCACGTTTACTCTACAACATTTATTCATTTAACTTTAATATTGTTTGTTAGATATTGAATTAACCTTAGCCTATCGGATATTGTGATTTGTGTTTTTGTACTAATATAACCTAATTACTTCATATTATTCATATTGTTATTATATATTCATTTAATTTCATTTCGTATGATACAATTTTTATTCTATTTTAGATCATTTAATTCAATCTGATTGAATTAAATGATCTAAAATAGAATAAAAATTGTATTTGTATTTTATTACATTTTATTTTGTTCTTTGGATGAGAATCAAGTCTTAGTATTAATTGGTTTGTACGTGAGTGAAAAAAAGAAGAAGTGAATTATCAACAATTTTAAATGATTTAAACAAGGATTGTTTTAAAGATAAGTTATATGTTCATCTAAAAAATTGTAATAATGAAGAGGGAAGGACTATATGAGTCATTTCGTCTGTACTTAACACAGAAAGGGGAAAAAATGGACTGTAATAAAAGACCAAATCTGTGAAAACCTTTTGATACATTTGTATTGCTTAACATTTGTGTATTAAAACAAATAGACAAGTTGTAACTGCCTTGCATCACAATGTTATTACATTTGCAAATTCATGAAATTTTTGAGGTATCATTTTTTTATCGAAACTAAAACAATATAACGTTCTTATTTTTTGTCTATTTCCTTCAAACTTTTGCGTATATTTGCATATCATTTCACAATGAAAAAAATGTCACTTTTATTAGATCGGGATCTGACGGTTCATTACTGTATGAATTACATTTGGGGGAAGGGCCCCTTATAATCCTTCGTACTATTTACAGAATATTTTCAATTATTTATTTTATTGAATTGCCAATTGTAATTTGGTGTAAATGGATTTTTTTGGGATATGATGCAATACAAGATTACTGAGCCTGGAATGTTAGAAATATTAGAGCGGAATCATTGATAAACTGATATTCATTTCTGCTCTGAACGTCCGGCATCACTATACAAGTTATTTATATGGCATTTGCCCCAAATCTCAATTAATTCGCAGATTCACAGGTGATTGTATAGGATCTAGAAATGAATAGGCATCGGATCATCCTCATGTTCCTAATGACTCTTCTCATGCACTACAGAAATCACATGGTTAGCTGCGTCATAACAGGTACACCAGACTTTTATCTTTATCAAAGGCAAAATCCACTCAAGAAAAATGTTGACGTGAACCAAGAGAAAAATCAAACAAGCATGAAGCTGACGATTTCATCTAAATCGGATGTAAAATAATAAAGTTATGACATTTGAAGTTTTGTTATTTTTCACCAGAACAGATTTTTTGCACAATTTAGTGATATGCAAATGAGAGAGTAGATGATATTCCCCTTTCACTAATTCTTTGGTTTTTTATTGTTTGAATTATGCAATATTTCTATTTTTACAGATTTGACCTTAAGGACCAACTTGACTGAAACATTGAATGATAAAACAATGGTATTTCCACATGTTCAGGGAGGATGAAAAATTTGTTTCACAGGAGAATGAGGAAAAATATAATATTTCATATCATAAAATACAAATTAGTGAGTGATTGACGTCATCACTCCCCTTTTTGCATACCGATCGGGATATGCATGTTACCGTTTTTTGTGAAACTAAGCGAAACTTGAATCAGTCCTTATTTTACATCCGATTTTGATCAAATTTTCAGTGTCATGTCTGTTTGATTTTTCTCTTTTTTCACATAAACTTTCTGTGTGTGGACATGTCCTTTAAATGACTTAAGGCTACGTTTATTACATGACACCATGTTGTTCAAAGATGAAAAACGCCATAATGTGCTTAATTTTTGCCCCTCCTTATTGTTTCGAGGGGTCTTAAAAAGTGCTTTTAAGTGATTAAAGAAAAAGTCTACAACAATGAAAAGAAAAGGAAATTGTAACCTAAATAACTTCGATATATCGGAATCCATATAAGGTAAAACTCACAATATAGACTAGAAACATTCTGGAAAAAGAGGCCTATGTAAACTTTAAAAAGCATTTTGGGGTAAAAGTTGGAAACCGGACTTTTTAACACAATTCAAATATGCTGAATATGATAGGATCGGTTCCCAAGCTGATTTCTCATGTTTTGACCTCCTAATTTGCATAAACAAAATGGCTGCCAATCTGACCATTCAGAATATTATTTTTATAGTGTTCTGTTATCATATTCGCTTTCACAGACATGGATACTGCAAAATCTTGAATACATAACATGTACCATTTGGGAAAATTGGCTATTTCACTTTGCGGCTAATTAATTATGCAAATTTATGCATAGACTAGAGCCATTCTGGAAAAAGGGCCCATATATAAACTTTATGAAGAATTTTGTGGTAAACGTTTTGAACTGGACTATTTCACACAATTAAAATATTCGGAATCTGATAAGATCGGTTCTCAAGCTGATTTATCATGTTTTGACCACCTAATTTGCATAAACAAAATGGCTGCCGAATTGACAATTCAGAATATTATTTCAATAATGTTCTCTAATTATATCCGCTTTCACAGACATAAATACTGCAAAATCCTGCATACATAGTGTACCTTTCTGGAAATTTGTTACTTTTGCTTGTGGCTAATTAATTATGCAAATTTATGCATATTTTGGATCATTATGCTATAATTTGATAATTTCAGCTCAAATGTTTATATTTTGGTACAAATAGCATTTGCATCATTACAAATAATTGTACGACCCTTAGAATATAATATCACAGTGAATAATAATGTATTTTATTGTATTTTTTTTTCTCATGTAATTCTTTGTATTTTGTACCTTTTTTGTACATGTTTGTTATGGGATCTGTCAAGGTATTGATTATCACTGGAAGAAAATAATCAGCTTCAATGATTTAATTATGTAATCACTTTTTACATTTTTTATTCGTATATATCCATGGGCATAAACAGATGCACCCACATCTGCAAAGATAAATTCGTGCAGGGAGTGCCTTCCCGTTTAAAAGCACACTGGTGGAGATCCAACGAATTTAAGGAACCGATCAGTATTCAAGCGAATGTCACTATTAATTGCTTAAATTTTTATTATAAAATGGTATCTTGAATTATGATATCAATCAATTTATTCATATTTACAATTTTAGATGATGAATTATTAAATTTGAATCATGACAGTACTGTAATTCTCAACTCCTAATAGTCAATCAGTTGCATTTAATATCCTTTGGAGTAGTTATGTTCCCCTACCAACAGAATCTGATCACACATGTATGTATATAAATATTTAGTGTGTTTTTCTTTAGCAAAATTAAGTGAAAACAGTCTGCCGAAATAAGACGTCTTGTGTGTTTCTCCATTATGCTTGTAAAATAGTCCAAATTAAAAAAAAAACCTCAGAACTGAACCCGCATATAAACCATCTAATATCTCATTTTACCTATCAATTAGACCGTTTGCCATGTTTTAAAAGCCAGACTGTGATTTCCTAAAGTTCCACAACGAATAAGTCACTGCATATCCTTTCAATAACAAATTTTGATCATTGGACTTCATTAACAGATTACTTGTGCATCTCCATAATATATCTTTTCCAATGCAGTACTGCACCTGTCCTATCACGGTTTGTCGCTTCATCCAGCTTAGAGGCATCCAGCTTCCCCCAGCTTGATATACACCTTTACCTTCGTGGTGTTGAATGATCAATGTCAGCTCGATTTGGTGTTCCATATTTCATTGATAGGGCAGCCTCATATTATAAAAGTCATCTCTAATTGTTGAAATCAAACCAATTTAGTACAAGTATTCTGCGGAGGCAGTTCGTATCGAAGTCATCGTGTTTGTGTTCTTGAGATATGTCCGATTCTCATGTCACAGATCCATAGAGAAACATAAACTTTTGTCTGACCAGATCTTGTTTCAGGTGTTAAAATGCTCGGAGTGCACCTTTTTAATACCGCAGTGAATCATGTAATGTCCCTTTGGCCACTTATCAAACTTCTTATATTCACACATCTTCATATCTTCATAAGATAGACTATTTCTAATTGATAACGAAGATATCTTTCAGAGGATGGTGGGTACCTGACATGTTTGGCGCTCCTGTAGGTTATTATTAATCCACTTCTTTTGATCGGTATTAAACTCAACAGCATCCAATAGCTTACAAAGCTCTGATAGGCATGCGAGTCTGATATTTCACCATCAAAGTCTAGGTCGAGAATTTTCTTCGATTGTAGAGCCAGGATATCTCGTTCTATGAGGAAAACAGTTGCCTAAGTTATTTTTAACTTGACAACCGGTTTTGATACCACTGAACATGTCATTCTTTTTGGAAGACTGACAGTCTGTTTTGGAATTGATGATTCTGCACTCCAATGGCTTTCCTCTTACTTTGCCAACAGAGCTGTATGAAGCTGTATTCATCACTGGCGTGCAGTATCCTGTGACTACCCTTTGCTATGGAGTTCCTTGGGAGTCTGTCCTTGGTCCCTTACTCTTCAAACTGTACATCACTCCTCTTGGCTCTATAATGTGGCTTCATGGTCTTGGTATACACTTCTATGCTGATGTCATCCAGCTGTATACCTCACTTTTGATCCAAAAGTTAAAGATACAGAGGTTCGTGCAGCTGCTGTTGTTGGTGCTGCCATTGAGGATTCGATTTTGGATGAAGGTCAACTTCCTGGACCTTAACGATAAAAAGCGAAGTATCTTGTTCTGTCATCTCCATATATGCGTAATTATTATGACTACAACTCCAGTCTTAATAGTTGAGGAAGCTATATATCTCCAGTATGCAAGGCTAGATCTCTTGGCGTAGTCTTTGATAGAACAATGAGCATGAAGAAATGCACATCAGATGTCTGCCAATCTGCATATTACCAGCTCCACAATATTGCTGAGATCAGACATTGTCTTACATGAGATGGTGCAGAAAATATCATCCATGACCGGATGACCTCTAGACTGGAATTCTACAACTGTCTACATGCTGGTTTACCTTCATCAGGCATCCCAAGCACTTTTTAACCATAGGATGCAGTGTCAAAATTTGTTCTGCATCGGGCAGTGACTGGACTGGAAGTCTCGTTTCGCCCATGTTTTACCATAGAGCTAATCTGTGTTTAGCCCCATGTTTTTAGCATTTCCTCTTCTGTATTCAGTATCGTTTGTCAAAGAATCTTCCAAGGCAAGGATTGGATAGAAGCTGTGGTTTTCAGTTATCACTTTGATGGTTGACTTGGGGAAAATGTATCGTTGCCAAATAAATGAATAAATCGGTAATGACCAAAAAATTAGTAAGTGATCCAGTAATACAGACCCTTTGCATTTGTCACAAATTGTTCTTTGGTTAACTGCCATGATTGTAGTTCTAATGGAGCTGAATCAAATGATATAATTTTGATACAAGGATGTTAACAATGTACTGATACTTATATCAGATTGCTAAACTACACTGCTTAAGTCATACATTTATTTGATTATTAGATCTGTTATAAAACATTATGATATTTCTTTTTCAAGAAATTTAATTTCAGCATGATTACAGGTTTTCCAACTCCTAAACTGTTCTTTTCGTACGGGTTTATTGAATTGGTAGTTGGCATGATTATAGGATAGGCATCAATGTGATTTATATTGGGCATGTCTACTATACCTTGCAAGTATATTACTTTCTATATACAGGTGTGGGTGTGGGAGCGTGGGTGTGGGAGCATGTGTGTGTATTTGTTCCTGAGTACAATTAACATTTGTGGCAAAAGAAGTTTATCAAATGATTCAATCATTGAAGCTTAATATTTGTCTGCCATTGATATTAGTTTTTTAAAGATCTCATATCAAACAAATCCAAAGCAAATGGCAGAAAATACAGGAACATAACAAAATATCAAAGAACGATAAAATAGATAGAAAAATTGACCTAAATGTTATATTTAAGAGCCAAACAATTATCATAATGATACAAATGCTATTTGTACCCAAAATTAGGTGTAATTATCAAATTATAGCATAATATTGCAAAATATGCATAAATTTGCATAATTAATTAGCCGCAAACAGAAATAACAAATTTTCCCGAATGGTACATGTTATGTATGCAGGATTTTGCAGTATCCATGTCGATGAAAGCGAGTATTATAAAAGAATATTGTAGAAATAAGATTTTAAATGGTCAATTTGGCAGCCATTTTGTTTATGCAAATTAGGTGGTCAAGACATTAAAAATTGGCTTGGGAACCGGTCTTATCAGATTTAGCACCTTCAAATTAGGTGAAATAGACCGGTTCCCAACTTTTACCCCAAAATGCTCCTTGAATTCAAATTTTCCCAATATTGGTCTTGTCTAATAGTGATCATATATTTTCTGTGTTTATTAAAATCAAATACAAATATATTGTCTGTAAAGAGTCGGATGACAGTTGTTGTCTTTTGCATTTTTCAAAGCTAAACCTAACCGCAGATTTTACACTCTTCTAGATTTATATTCACATTTACACACGTCACGTTCTCTTGATAGATGTACAACTGGTTGGAGGTCCAGCATCGAATAAAGGTACAGTAGAGGTCAAGCAAGATGGCGGCGATTGGGAGACGACCTGTGGAATAAATCTTGACTTCAATGATGTCATCGTCATCTGCAGACAGTTAGGATTCAGTGGAGCAAGCCTAGCAGTGAAGACCACACCCTATGGACAGAATTCATTTCCTGACATTGGGTTGGATTGTAGCGGAAGTAAACACACATACATTTAATATTTCTTTCACAAAATACTCTTAAATACCTTCCTAAACTAATATATTTTTATTTTGTATTGAACAAAATTAAAATTTTGTAATTTACTGTTTTGGCGTCACCCATGCATGGGAAGCGAAAAGCGAACTAACTCACTATGACCCGCAGGTCTCTCTTTTCGAACTGACAGGGAGAGTGCAGGTGGACCACTCCACCGGGGTTCTCCTACAGATGTGTGTTTTATTTCACAGCTCTTAAGTAGATATAAAAATGGCCGACAAAATTGTCAGTGCATAGAGTTCATGGTTAACCGCTGTGAAGAGCGCATCGCCAACGCGGATTAGAGCTGTAATGGCGCTTATCTGTTTTGTGGCGGCAAAGTTCATTTGGGCCCACTACTCCGTATAAACTACATGTACATTGCCATTGTGTAGCTCCTTGCTTTGGGCAGGGAACTGCTTATAGTGATTGGGCACTGATGCCCGTTTCATTCCAAACTACCAATACTATCTCTAGAAAAAAAAAGGAGATTTACTGATGCCACATTAAAAAACAAACAAACAAAACAAACCAAATTTGAAAATCAACAACCAGCGGTCAGTTTGGATGTAGATGTAACAATTTATCTGCCAATTTAAACTGTCTAGAACCGCGATCTATTTTTACAACGTCGATCTTCACCTATGAAGTAGAATTAATTGATATACGTCGATGTTCCAGCAGCTTCCCATCGGAAATAGAGTCAATGTGGATATAAGATGGGGAGGGAATACCATACCATAATTGTCTTTGTAGCTTTGAGTTCTACTTGCCAGATGTTTACAATTCTATATGTGGCTGAATATTCACTACTTTTCCATCACAAATCTACTCTCAAAGAAAAGAATGCAGGGATGACATGCTGTCTTTTCAAGGACCCCCATATCCTTCATTAGGCTTGCATCGAATGTTAAACTTTTTTTTTTAAATGTAGTCTTTAATCAACAGACTGTTTTTATCATGTTCATTTTTAATTTCTAGGTGAAGGTAACCTATCAGAATGTCCTCCATTACTACCTACATCCGGGTGTTCTTCAGCAGGATCAGCATCTTGTCATGGTAATTAAAAATAAAAGTATTTAGCTCTTGAACATCCTGAAATATTTAGTTTGAATATCATAATGTAATTTTGTTTAACGATAGATGAATGAAGAAATCGGAAAGGCAGACTATATCGAATCTGAATCAATTATTTTGATTGAATATGGAATACAGTTCGGGTACATAAAGAAGAGTAATAACTCAGCCTTGTAAATTTGATAGGCAAGGACAACTTCTGCTGCAAAAAAGTGACAAGATTTTAACACATGCGATATTAATTCTTGTTTGTCATTCTAACAACGATCGTTGATACCACATGCTCAATAGCCAAAAATGCTTTATAGCAATATTAGGCCATAAGAACCTGGGCAATGCTGATAAAGGTAGGATCTCGTTTCTACGGGCTCGTTGAAGGAAAATATAATACAAAAAATATAAAAAAAAGAATTTCGACACTTAAGTGCCGCAGGTATTGCTTTAACGAAAGTGAATGTACGTTCCTTTAATCTCAATTTGCCATATTTGAGCTTATACTTAGCTTAATTCTATTAATTCACTTCCATTCACTTGTTGTCTTCCAACTGATATTTCATCCTATTTCATATACGAACCAACAATAGAGTAATAAAACAATGGATGTAAATACAATATGTAATTTTTGTACAATAAAGACACGGAAGAAGGCGTAATAAACTCAGAAAGAAAGTGTTTGTGTCCGAAATTTCTCCAATTAGACTGACCTTTCTTTTTCCAATAAGACTGGCCCTCTCTGTCTTGTTATAATTCACATTTTTCTAGGGAATGAATTTAAATGAACATATTCGAACAAATTTGTTTTGCTATACATTGTCAATGATATCCAATTAATACAAAACAGATACTTAAACAAAATATCTGCATATATAAACGGCTTTATTCAAGTATGCAACAATCAAAAATATATATGATATCTTTGCGTACACAATGATATTGGAATAAACATGATAAATGGAAAATCAAGTAAGTCACCAGCACTGACTAGTATTAAGAATGTAGCTCAAGAAACAAAAAAAAGTCCCTAAGAAATTCATAATAATTAGGTTATTTACAATAATTTGAGGTAATGCACATGTAATTCATATTTTTGGCAACATTGAATATCATAGACATTCATGTCATTATGATTGTAGGAATTTTTTTTATATTCTCAAAATTTCTAAGTGTAATCCAGAAATCCATTACTTTATCGTGCATCTTTATAGGTGACGGATATCTTGGATGTTTCAAGGATAACAAAACTGACAGAGTGTTATCTAGCAATTTCTTCTTTTATGGTACATCGACGAGTATTTCATATTGCATACGGCTCTGTCAAGGGTCTACCACAGCCAACTATGTGTACGCTGGTGTTGAAAGTGGAGATGAATGTTATTGTGGAGAAGTCAGTGATAACTATGCGAGACATGGAGTGGGAGTAGATTCGAACTGTTCCGTTCCATGTCACGGAGATCCTACTGAGAGCTGTGGTGGGTCTGGATATATAGCTGTCTTTAAAGGTGAGTGTCAATTTTAAATTAAATGATTTTGATTTTCCAATGGTGTATTATATTACATTTCTTTCATTAAAGTGAATACATCTCATTTTGTTCGTTTTAATTAAATTCTGATTTGTATATTTTGTAAATCGGAGGGCAGGGTTTCAAATAAAATACAAACAAAAACATGTAACTGCATTTTTTCAGACAAATTAATCCATCAATAAGTACAACATGTACATTCATTTATGGAAAATCAAAACTGATGTTGAAAAAATCGCCTATAAACTTCAGACACGGGTCGTGTGGTCCAGTGGTTAGAGCATTGGACTTATAATCGCAAGGTTGTGAGTTCGAATCCCAACTCTGCCATTGTCTCCACTTTGATAAAAATGCCCAAGAGTGATATCTGTCGTCTATTACGTCAGCCCCTATGACTGATTAACCTAGACGTAAAATGTTTCCAAGGTAATTGGTTTATATACCAGCTTGGCGTTTACCAGCAAAAAAATGCTGTCCTGCCGAGTTCCTACGGGAGTTACCACAAACAGACTTACCATTTTTTACGTTTATCCCTGCCTATTAACAAAGAAAATAATGATATATCCGTACTTTTCTTTTTGTTTCCTATTTTGACAACGTCAGTTTTATCGAGCTAAGTTCGAATTCATTCTTTCTTCTATTTTGTTATAAATGATTATGGTTGACGTGCTATGTGATATATTTGACTTTGCAATAATGTTTGTTTATTTTAACGGAATAATCAACAGATTAAACACAATGCATTACATGTTTATGAGACGAAATGTAAACACAGACGTACGGCAATAACAAAATCGTTTCAACAGATAACACATATCGTAAGTTTTGTGTACCGATTCTAGAACTTTTATATTTCATTATGTTTAAATTTATTATTATTTAAAAAATGTGATATTTAGACATGTATTGTAGCTGTCAGTGTACTTTGCTGAACGGAAAATTGATAAATCTAAATCCATTCTTTGTTTCTCCTTCCTTTTCTTTGTTTAAAATTTCATTATTAGCCGTCATGACAATGAATACACCGACTACGGTACTGGGTATGTTTCCCTTCTACTAATGTATTCTCAAAACATGTCGAATCTTTATATCATCAAAATACATTTTGAAATCCAGAATTATTACAAAAAATGGGCAGCTCATAATCATGTTGTACACCTGTATTTATTAATACTATGAAAATAATGTCTGTCGCTATGATTGAAAAATAAGCAAATGCACCATCATAAATTATACACCTCAACGTTACCATTCCCTTGAATGAAGACATATTTATGATGTTTGAGGTTCTAATTTAAATGGTGTATTTTTGTCATTTCAGAGATCGATTTGTTACCATATTTATTTATCAAATTATCTGATTCGATGCTTAAGACTTCACACTCTTTGATTGAACTCCAGTATCTGTTCTGTGGCGGAGAAAAGTGCCAAAATTATGATTAAGAATCAAAGAAATCATCGCAATAATAACATTACAAAATCAGATAAATTTACAAACTTGGTTTGGTCTGGTAAATGTAGTTGAGTTTACATTTAACGTGATAAAGAAGAAAATAGTTTTAGGATGAGGGCATGGTGTATTATTGCATTTTGCTTTTCAATATTTCCTATTGCTACTGTTGGAAGTAAGACTTGGCAGTCAATAGAATTCCTTTTACCCTCGAATTCAACGAATAATCAATAAATAATTTTACAAATAATCAATGAAATCTTTGAGAATAAATGGGAATCTATACTAAAAAGATAAAAAAATGCTCGATTTTAAAGCGTGTTACGATTGTGTTAGCTCTAGCTGCCATATACAATGCTTTATGTAACATTCATAAAAATGTCAGTGACAAAATAATTAATACAGTTTAAATGCTCATTCATTCGAAACAGCTACTTTACCACTTCCGACGACATCAATTGTAAATTCCACTATCCAGGTACCCACAACAAATAACGGTAGAATGTCCCCATCATCATCATCATCATCACCACCACAATCATCATCTTCATCATCATCACCATCTTCATCAACATCATCATCATCACCATCATCATCATCATCATCATCACCACCACCACAGCCATCATCATCACCATCTTCATCAACATCATCATCATCACCATCATCATCATCATCATCATCATCACCACCACCACCACCACAGCCATCATCATCACCGTCATCTTCACCATTACTTTGATCATCTGTGGAACCTCAAGGGACATCCAATCTTTCTACGGTGGGAAATAGCACAGGTAATTTAAAGAACTCCTGACAAATGTTGAACTTTCAATAAACCCTAAGCTTATTTTCTAGTTAGTTATCTATTCTTTTAGGATAGCGACACAAATCATAATTACAACAAATGGTAATGGGTACCGGTAGGAAGTAATTCCTTAAAAAGCTGTGTGGGCTATGAACGCCTTGCTTAGCCGGGTTATACAGGAGCGCCTTGAGCACCTAACAAGGTGGATATGTGCGAAATATATGAATACCCTATATTATTATTATCACTATTATTATTATTATCACTATTATTATTATTATAGTGAGAGTAATAAAGAAGATGATAAAAATAATGATGAAAATACTGAAAATTCAATTAATTTCAATATTATAATGTAATATTAATGGTGAAAGGAGGTAATGCGTAAAAAATTAACAGTGATCAAATGATGTAACATTTCGTCGTTGGGACTCGATAAATTCCAATTCAAATGCAACTTGCGTCCGGTAACACAAGCAAGATGATAACAAAAATATCAATGACTTCTTTTATGTACAACATTGTGAAACGAAAGTCAATAAATGAAATGAAAACATATAGAATACTCCAAACGCAACGACTATGACAATAGTACTGCAATAAAAATGAAAGATTACAGGTCGCAGGTACTGTAAATCAAACTGAATTAAAAAGCATACTAAGGACCCGTTACTCTTATAGTAATGCTACTTTTTTTATCATTTTGAAGTGATTCTTGACACTTTCGTGTTAAAATCAGTTATAATGATCATTTTGAACGTGTATAATCACGCAGAGGAATTGGTATTGTTGATTTCATCAGGCTTATATGCAGGGATTGGTGGAGGTGTGGCTGCTGTTGTGATCATCGTCTTAGTTATCGTCGCCATCGTTTGTTTTACAAGGAGGTTTGTAGCAACCGTATATTTTGTAGATAGAATAGTAGTAAAGAAACTGTGAAATAGAAAGATAATTCCATAAATGTACAATGATTCAAAACGTGATTGCTGACTACAATTGTGACGATGTTTATGTTGTTATAAAACACAGTTAAATTTGAAGATAATGTTTTTCGAAGTTGCTCTGTCATGTCCTTGCCTTGCCTAAACACTGGAACATCAATGGGAACTATAAAGCAATCAGATAAACTCCATCCTCGTATTAGAAGTTGGTATCCTGAGCGCTCATCAAAAATGTCATTAAGATTCACGACAAAAGATACTT